>NC_073694.1:43445638-44045638 GCF_029784165.1 Wyeomyia smithii
ATGGGGCTGACATGGATGGTTTTCTTTCACATGTGCGCTTGAACTCATGCTGTAAATTATCGACAACCATCACTGAAAATATAAATGCAAAATTTTTCATTGATGATATTTTTTTACAAGTGTGTATAGCGAATCATATCATTTAACGTGAATTATTAGTGCATCGAGTATCTCATATGACCTTTTTAATTTCACCCATCTGATACTTCTGAACAATAAATTCTCTAATAAAGACTCGACGATTCCGTTCAGTGTAACGACGTTCGACGTTACGTTCCCAAGCAGATCAACATAACCTGTAAAAATCCTGCGACGCTAGCGACATTACTTATCTAGGGACTGAATAATCTTATGTACACATCCGTACCGGTCTACAAGAAAATGCGGACTGTGAAAGTTTTCCGGGTACGACCACGTTTCATGTTATCGGTCGATGTAGCATCTGCTTTCCTGCTTGCGAGAAAATGAAATTATGGGGGGATCCTACTCTGGAAGATTCGACAAATAATAAATTTCCATGATTGGCATAGTGTCTTCGGCAAAGTTGTAGATTTCAATTTTCTCCTTCCAAAAAAAAATATATTCCTCGAAAAAAAAATAAAAAAAAAATAAAAAAAAATTCATAACTTTTTTTCTTGATTTCTACATGATTGGACCAGCTGCATTGTTTACGTAATCTTTTGTAGTTTTTATAAAAAAAGTGCTTTTTTAGATGTTTAATATTTAATGTTTCTTCTACTTAAAAAAAAAACATTTTTTTAAATTGTATGTTTTTTCGAAAATACAAAACTTTTATCTTCAACTTTGTCGAAGACGTCCCACCGATCAAACAAACCCGTTTGGTCAATAATTATGCACATAAATTTGTTATATTAATAATATTGAATTAACTTATACGATTTTTCAACTGAGGCCAAATTGATTCGGACAATTTTTGTAAACAACCCATGAAAGAGGAGTTAATGAATTGCGTCGATATAGCTTAGCTTATCGTACGTGCTTTTATGATTTCGCCCAGTATGAATTTTTAGTGTACATTATAGTAACTTTTCATATATTTTTTAAGCCATGTTTGAAACTAACACAATTTTGACGCGGAATTCAAAATTTAAACGCTTTTTCCCTGCAGATTCCGCAATCAGATTTAAGATTTATTTTACGCGGTTGTCAGAAATAAGACCTTTGTCACATGGATTGTGGAATTTACCCAAATTTTTCAAGCGGTTTCTATGCAGATTCATGAACTTGTGCCTTGAACTTGTAATATTTAAATGTACATATAAATTTTGTCTTCTGGGGGTCTTCAGTAGAGACACTTTGTTCACGTTAAATTTACTTTTACTGTTCACAACAAGCGTGAAATTCATCATCTCGTGAAAAAATTTCAATTCGTGGTAATTTTAGTATTTGGTGCTATTGCTAATTATCTGGGTAAATTTTGCGGTGGTTGTATAAGTTGTATGAGTTTATTTTAATAAACAATTTTTAAGGTTCTCCAATACATTGATACATAAAAAGATTCATGGTATGGTTTGAGATCTATTGTCGCTTTACACTTCCTGAGAAAAATCGAACAACTAAGGCGGATTCAGGTCAGCAACTCTATTATGCTTGTATATGATAATTGGGGTTGCAGTAAATGTCTAATCAACATCATTGCAACTTTACTGCAATTGACCTACATCAGATTTATTGATCATTGAAAAACTACAATCACACAGAAAATGATTTGGTTCTTCTACGTATCATTTTAATGCTGCTTTGAATTGTTTGTGAATAGCACACCGGCGATCAAAATATGCTATTATGTAATTCAATCGCAATAAAGGCACGATTCCAATGAGAACTTATTATTTGAGATCGGATTCGATTGCAAATTACACACATAGGTTTTAGTTTAAATTTCTTATATTGAATCAACGACCGTCTTTTATGAGAAGCTCTCTTCAATTATATATGGCCAACTTCAAAACTACCTAGTTTTCAGATTATTATCTGCATTTACGTCTCATAGCGAAGGTTTCTAGCAGGACCTCAGTCCGATATTGCTAACTAAAGCCCAGTTTCCTAGAGAAACTCTGGATCAGCATCGGATGATTTATAATACTAAGCAATAATGTTGATAAAACTACTGTAACAGAGACGTAAAAACGCTCAAAAAACGTTCGAACAAACATAAAACAAAGAGCGAAGTAGCTCGGCTACCGGTCTGATTACAACCTACACTACTTATTTAGCCTATTTCACGGTTTGATAACCAGATTGTCTCCAGTTTCCGGCTCACATCTGGCTGCGCTGTGTCAATGGAAATAAAACGAAAAAAAAACAACAACCAATTCCGAGCGGTGAGTGTCTGTGACTCCGTGTCTGCACTGTCTTGTCACTGCATCCCAACGAGTGCTCTCATTCATCTTGTGTCATCAACGGGGGGAAAAAATTGGATTACAATTCTCCAACCTAGGGCTCCGCTGCGTCAGCTGCCGGTTGCTTTGCAAAATAGAAGAAGGCAAAAAAATCGCACCACACATCCATCCATTCCACGGGGCCGTGAGCTGTGAGAAAATATGCGCGTTTACAGACCGGACACATATGGTCACCATCAGGTTATCTTCGGCGTGGCCCGGCGTTGTTGTCGGCCGCTTGTCTCATCGGTGCTCTCGGAAACAGGTTCAATTCATCTTGTCTCAAGTTATACTTTTTTTTATTTTATTTAATTACAATAAATCATTTCTATTGCCTCGAAACTGTCCAGGCGGGAATCGTTCCGGCCAGGAATGTCATTCTGCTTTTGGTCTTGCGGAACGCCACCTTGTCAGTGGCACAACCAACAACGGACGACACAAACATCGCGCCAGCACGGGCTAGGTATCGTAGTCAGTTTTTCCGCACCACTCTCCAAGTGTCATCTGGGAGATTGCCTGGAAAGCGGCTTAATTATTCAGTTTTGCCGTTTCGTCTAGTGACCGTCGGAATGGGATTTGACATACGGGGTGTAATCAAGGAGACGTTCTGGCTTCCGTTGCCGCATATGTGTGAATCTTATTTGATATCGAAATTTGATGAATAATTAACATACACTATCGAGCGTAACCGTGGGGCGCCTTATGTTTGTTTTCTCGCACGCTCGATTCACTTGGAGTCCACGCTGGTTGTGATGTTTCAATATTTACGAATACAAACGTAGTTAACATATCGACAGCTCGTGATACGGCTGATTTGGCAAGAGGGGATTAGGAATTAATCAACTCAGGTTCAATGTTGAAATGCAGGGAACGGATACGGCATTCAAGAAAATTATTTTTGACTGATTATTTCAACCTAATCTCTTTAATTCTATTCAACGTTCGTTGCGTTACACAATGCCTCTTTCGAAAATAATACTAATATTCGTGAACACAAAACCTCCCAATGGCAAAATTATATTATTCGGAATGCAAAAGTAGTATTATCTAGGCTCTGAACTGGATTATTAGATATTTCACTTTCTATTGGTGTATCCCAGTAAGGGCAAGGGTATTTCAAATAGTGTGTGACTCGAGAGATAATGCTATAAGAACAAAAATTAAATATCTGAACTGATCAATCGAAGACCAGTCTTTGGAAGATAATCTTCATTCGTTTACCTGAGATAACGGCCTGAGGCTGGACCCAAGGTGCTTCTAGAGCACAATCAACAGCTGTGAAAGGAGGCCAGTCTGATACATGCAGAAACGGGAGTAATCAGCTATTGCGAAGATATTAATTTTTCTCTCACCACTGTCATATGTTTTGATTTTTTTAGTTTAGAAAAAAAAAGATTTACACTATTTCTCACGGAAATATGATATTGAGCACTCCAGTAACATGAAGTATGAACTAAAACAATTTTCTTCAGTATCTCCTTTATCTTGAATTCTTTGTATCTGTGTAAATTATCAGGAAAACACTGTGTGAATGATTGTGAACATGCATTTCAAACTTCAAAAAAGCTCTCCCACCATAAAGCTTACGCAAGGGACATTTAAATAAAACCTCTTTAGGGAATTAAAACTTGCGATAATATTGGCAGGCGGCAACCGAGCTCGGAGTAGTCAGCATAATAAAGATCAAACAAGAATAAAAAATTGCAAAAGTTCAAGACTTTAACGACTAATAATTTTGTTAACCAACTTTTTTTCTGAAGCTTTGTTTTTTTTTTGGTTTTTAACCATCAATATTTGAAGAATATCAATGTTTTGTGATCAAATTTGCCTACTAATTGCTAGCGTGGGTTTTTGGTACCATTCAATAGTCTTTATTTTGTTTTCTGTTTTTTTTTTTCAAGCGTGGCCTGACCACTGGTTACCTTTTTTTATTTTCCAACATTTTTTAACACTTAAATATTGAATATCTTGAACAATAACGTAAGATTAAAAAATAATTTGCGGTTAAAATAAATAAATAATAATTTGCACAAAGATATGTATTTCAGATATATACAAAAATTTGTTTTTTTTTTTTCAAAAAATGCCAAAATGATCTTTCCGGGTTCAGATTTACAGTTTTAGGAGACATTAAATTAACCTACTAAAAAGTAAAAATTTTCCGGTGAAGCTCCCAAGACACTTCAATGTTTAAGACAACTAATTTTACTGCTCCGATCTTCATTTGTTTAGCGTTGCCTGGAAGCATCAGCAAGAGGTTTATGACTATTTTCTTTCTTTACATCTATACTTTGGTCCGAAAAACACAACACACAGTCCCGTCATTCCTGCACATAAAACGTTCAGCAGTAGAAGGCGGTGATGTACTACTTTCTGTTTCAACAGACGGTGCTCATACTACACAGTAATCTTGATGGCGAATGACCAGTAGACATCACTGGACCATTATTTATCTGATGAAAGTTCATATATTATTCATATTCATACCAGCTTGAATTGAACTATATCTATACTATTCTAAAAATTGTATATCTATTCTATTCTAAAAATTTTGTACGCTTTCCCAATAAATTTTCAAATGATTGCTACAGCTCGTTTCTTGAACTTTTGGATAATTATCAATGTTTTATTATTTCTAATCTGCTAGTGTGAGTGTCTTGATGCAGTTTAGAAATCTTCATTTTATTTTGTATTTCGTATTTTTTTTCTGCGTGGCCTGAGCACATATCTCCCTTATATTTAATTTTAATAGTCAATCAATTTATTATTATTGCGGTGTTTCTGTTTTTTCATTAGTGCGCATTTTTCATAAAGGAATATGACTTCATCTAATGATGAGTTTATTTTTGCGGTGCAGCTACACCAGAACCAGAACCAGAATTTTGCTGATATTTCTCAGCATTCAACACAAAAAAAAGCAACGTAGAAGACCCAACTCGGGAATAAAGAGATGATGATGGTCCCACCTCTTACCCCTACAAAGGTTTGAGAAAGACGATTTATCTACAAGATAATTATTATGAAACAATTAAGCCAGATAAGCAAACAAATCGAACTGGTTTTCATCACAGATATAAATTTCTTCACAATTGATCCAATGCTTTGCAGCGATTCAAATAGAGAAAATATTCGTCAAAAATCAAGTAATTCATCGACAAAGCGTTGTCGGTATCAATTTATTTGATACTGTCAGCCAAAAGACATTAATTACATCTGAGTTAAGCCAACATCCAGTGTAATCATCCACAAAGTCGATACAATCCCGACGAGGCCATTCCTGCCGTGAGCAGCAAGCAAAGCACAAGTCCAACTGTCAACTTCGATGTGATTTATGAGAGAGCCGCCACCTAGAGAAGTAGAGAATATTTCCAACACGAAAATATCCTAGACCGGCTAGGAAACCAATGTCCAATAACAACCAGCAAAACTAAAATCGTTCCGATTACTCTGACGAGTATCTTGATAATGTCAAAAAAAAAAATATAATAAAGGTATTCTCCATTTCAAATGATTAAATTTCTAAATTCAGTCCTTCATATCTCATCATCGCGCGCGATTTTCAAACATTCGTAGACTACTCTATTTTATTCCATACTACATCAATAATTACAAAATCCATCATCACCCTCGTGACGAACATAATAGTTTTTCAGTGCTACCATATTCCTTTAAAAAACTATATAAGCAGAGTCCACAGAGATCATCCGTTACAAGAACTTCGTCAATTACAGTTCAGCTCAATTAAAAAAAAATTAAATAACTGCTTAAAATTCAGCTTTGACGTGTGAAATGCAGTCTCTTGAATTCTGATAGCGTCGCCGTACGTCTGATGTGTCTAGGCATCGAATTGTATACATTTATTCCTTTAAAGAACAATGAATTTTGTGAAGCACTTGTTAAAAAATGTGGTGTTCTAATATCTCCCGCATTACTTGTGTTATATCTATGGATGTCACTTCCTCTAACAATTCTATCACACAAATATCGGGGCAGCAAGCCATTAGCTACTTTAAAAATGAACACCATTGTCAGAAAAACAATTCGTTGCTTCACCGATAACCATTGCAAAGCGTCAAGCATCAAGGACGAGGAAGTGTATCTATTACATCTCAAAATCAACCACATTATTTTATTTTGCAAACGCTGCAATCTCGATATTTGTGTTTCATTTGCCAAAAATAGAATGGAAGTGCAAAAGTCTAAATGATGAGAGATGATTGCTTTATAGAGATGAATCTTGCTGAAAGTATTCAACTCCTTTTTCAAACGACAGAGGATTCCATATTTCTTGGCAATTTTCTTGATGACATTATCAATGTGAACATTGAATTTTAGCTTGTCATCAATAATCACGCCAAGATATTTGATCTCGCTCACGCGATCGATTGTCTCACTATCAATTTCAACTGAGACATTTTCATTTTCACGGTTTCGTGAAATAATCATGAATTTTGTTTTGTTGGTGTTCAATTTTAGCTGTTTGAATTTCAACCATCCGCTCAGCGATCGCAAATCTTTGTTTAAATGCAATATGGCTTCTTCGAGATTTTTAGCTGCAATGAACAATACTGTGTCATCAGCAAAAAGATTTATGTCACAAAAACGTAAGACTCTTCTCATATCATTAATGTACAAAATAAACAAAATAGGCCCTAATACACTTCCCTGAGGTACACCAAGAGTGTTCCTTATGGGATCAGAGGTAAAATCATTGAAAATAGTCCTTTGAGTTCTGTCACACAAGTAGTTTTCAAACCATTTGTATGCAGTACTTAATCAACTCAGGTTCAATGTTGAAATGCAGGGAACGGATACGGCATTCAAGAAAATTATTTTTGACTGATTATTTCAACCTAATCTCTTGATTTCTATTCAACGTTCGTTGCGTTACGCAATGCCTCTTTCGAAAATAATACTAATATTCGTGAACACAAAACCTCCCAATGGCAAAATTATATTATTCGGAATGCAAAAGTAGTATTATCTAGGCTCTGAACTGGATTATTAGATATTTCACTTTCTATTGGTGTATCCCAGTAAGGGAAAGGGTATTTCAAATAGTGTCTGACTCGAGAGATAATGCTATAAGAACAAAAATTAAATATCTGAACTGATCAATCGAAGACCAGTCTTTGGAAGATAATCTTCATTCGTTTACCTGAGATAACGGCCTGAGGCTGGACCCAAGGTGCTTCTAGAGCACAATCAACAGCTGTGAAAGGAGGCCAGTCTGATACATGCAGAAACGGGAGTAATCAGCTATTGTGAAGATATTAATTTTTCTCTCACCACTGTCATATGTTTTGATTTTTTTAGTTTAGAAAAAAAAGATTTACACTATTTCTCACGGAAATATGATATTGTGCACTCCAGTAACATGAAGTATGAACTAAAACAATTTTCTACAGTATCTCCTTTATCTTGAATTCTTTTTATCTGTGTAAATAATCAGGAAAACACTGTGTGAATGATTGTGAACATGCATTTCAAACTTCAAAAGAGCTCTCCCACCATAAAGCTTACGCAAGGGACATTTAAATAAAACCTCTTTAGGGAATTAAAACTGGCGATAATATTGGCAGGCGGCAACCGAGCTCGGAGTAGTCAGCATAATAAAGATCAAACAAGGATAAAAAATTGCAAAAGTTCAAGACTTTAACGACTAATATTTTTGTTAACCAACTTTTTTCCTGAAGCTTTGTTTTTTTTTTTGATTTTTAACCATCAAGATTTCAAGAATATTAATGTTTTGTGATCAAATTTGCCTACTAAATTGCTAGCGTGGGTTTTTGGTACCATTCAATAGTCTTTATTTTGTTTTCTGTTTTTTTTTTCAAGCGTGGTCTGACCACTGGTTACCTTTTTTTATTTTCCAACATTTTTTAACACTTTTACATCAATAATTATAATTATAATTGATTGTTCTGGTATCAGCAAACCGTTAGAGTTCAAATATTGTAACAGTTGGCATTTTACAGCAAGTTCTAAAATTTGCTCTCAAGTGTGCAACATATTGATAGGACGAAACTCTTCGGCTTTAATTGTCCCAGCAACTTTTTGTATCGGAATCACTGAAGACTCCTTTCAAATTTGTGGCACATGCCCCGTTTGTAATGATTCGTTTATAAGGCCAAGTAGATCGTGCCCAATAACATGAAAACAATCTTGAATAACTCTAGCATTAACGTTATCAATTCCAGCCGTTTTATGAAGAGAAAAACATATATTTTTAAGTTGTTCTAGTGTAAGTTGGTGAAAGCTTTCAAAACTACAATTAACATTATACGGCCGTTTTATTTCATCCGGTTCACTAAACTGTTCAATTGATTGATTGATCAATGAAACACTTTCGATGAAATAATCATTGAACTTACTTGCAATTGTTGCTTCAGAATGTTCTTCAATGCCATCAAAAGTAATGGACCGCGGATTAAAATTGCAAGGTTTTAGTAATGACTTCAGCATTCTCCATAACTCTTTGCTGTTGTTTTTATGTTGATCAATTTTCCCCTGTATATATTCGCTCCGTGTTTTGTTCAGAGATTGTAAATATATATTCCTAGCAACTGTATAATTGTACCAATCATTATCATTTGCTGTTCTACAAAACTTCTTGTACAATTTGTCTCTTTTTCGCCTTAGGCGCAAAAGATTTAGATTGTACCAGTTGTTTGAGTTCTCAACAACAACATTCTTTTGTTTGACTAACTGATTAGTACAGTTTTTTAAAACATTGTTCAAAATAGTTGCTTTATCATCAAGGCTACGAGATAGGAAAAAAACCCAATTTACTTGTAACAAGCTCCGAAACCTTTTGTTTCGAGTAATTTTTCCAGCACTTCAATTTTACTTGATTTATTTTACTTTCCGTACCACAAATATTTATAACAATCGTTTCATGATCGGTAACTTTTAAATTGGGACTCACCATTGCATAAACGAAGTCAAAATTAGTATAAACGTGGTCAATCAAAGTCCTACTATGTCTGGAAATACGGGTATACTCATTGTTCCAAATTGCAAAATTCGGCTAAGCGCTTCAAATGATTTGAATTGAGGTTATCGTGCCAATTCATGTTAAAATCTCCGGTAATAAGGTTAAATTTACAACAATCCACAAAAACTTCGAACCAAGTTTCCAAAATCTCCATAAAACGCTGGTCACTTGAACTGGGAGAATGATAAACAACACCATAATTACCCATCTTCATGCCACCTTCCACCGTAATGCCCAAGAACCAGTTTCCATCAATTGTTTCGTTGTGGCGAAGATTGAATCGAATTGATTCATGTGCATAAATAGCAACACCGCCAGTGTGTCTGGAATGTGAGCAACAAGCAGCTATTTTGTATCCCGGTATAGAGTATTGGTCGAACGCATCAATATCTACAATGTAAATTTCTGATACCAAAAATGGACGCTTTTCCTCTACAATCTGTCGCAAAGCAACGTTGTTTGTAGATAACCCTGCAATATTCAAATACATCATATCGAATTGATTCACATTCCACTTGGAACTTTGTTGCTATTTATCGAAACGCAGGCTGCGCAGGATGTTCTGAATGCATCAGTCTTTTTGAAATATTTAAGACAAACTCCTCTTCTAACTCTTAGTATTTGCTGAGAGATTTTGTGTTAAAAGCAAATGTCTCGCAAGAAAACAACCTTTTGAAAATAGGGACTTTCGATAAGACTCCTCCCTCTTGACAAAAATATAAGTCCTACTTATAATAAACCTGACCAGAGGTGGAGCATTGAGTGCTTCTTCAGGGAATTGTGATTGTGACGCGGTGTTGGTAGGAGGAACGAGGTTCGATAAGACTCCTTCTTCTTGACAGAATAAGTCCTTCTTATAATAAAACTGATCTCAAAAACATTCATCCTCTACAGGGAATTGTAATTGGCGATATTGCGCGAGGAACGAGGTTTCGATAGGACTCCTTCCTCTTGACATAATAGTCCCTCTTAGAATAAACCTGGCCAGAGAGGAACGTTTGATGTAGCCTCAGTTCAGGGAATTGTAATTTGGCGATATTGGTAGGATAGAAAGAGGCTCGGTATAGTAGTGCAGTAAGCTTGAAAACAAAAGAGTAAATTCTCAAACACAAGCACGGATATAAATGAAAAGCGTATCATTCACTTCAATAGTGATACTGCCAATAATACGAAGTGTGGAGTACGAAAACACCTGGGCAATATCACAATAGATCAAAATGTCTCTGGTCGCAGTGATGAGTCCACACACAAGAAAAAAAGTCACATATGCAACCGGTTTTGAACACTGCCTTACATGGAAAATCATTATTTTCAATTGAAACGTAGATACAACATGAATTCTATGTTGCAAGTTTCAGAATGTCTCTAAATAATGCAAATTTTATACGGTTTAAATTAAAAGAAATATTAATTATTACTATTATTTGTTTTCGTTTTTTTTTTTGGTTAATGGAATTCTACTTCTAATTCTACGCAAGGGCGAAAAGAATGACTTGTCCGATTTCAGGGATTCCTCATCCATTGCTCCCGGATACAAGGCACCAAGAGTTAAAAATGGTGCCCCACATGAACAGATCTATCGTGTAAATTGGTGTTCAGAAAGAATGATGGGCCCGTGGTTTGTGTTTTTCCGGCCCAAAGTAAAAGCATTGAATAAAATGCGTTTTTTAGGATCTAGGATGTTTTTCAGTAGTGACCGAGATTACAAAAATTCGCCCAAATAAGCTGCTTGTTTTGGTGTCAAACCTCAAGCAAGCAAATGAGACTGCTGCTCGTGAGCTATTCACACTACAGTCTCACGCGTGCACGCGTGGTGTTTTCATCAACTCGAGTTCAACTGAATTGCCTCAAATACACGCTGGTTAATCATGCGGTAACCTTCAGCGGTAATAAGAGAAACATGGGTATGAAAAAGGTGCTGAAAAGTGTGAAGTCCAGGATGTCTAGGAAAAACCTCTCTCCCCTTGAACATCCTAGGAAAGGACTCTAAGCAAACCGTAATTGGCAAAACTGAATTTTTGTAAGGAGGTTCCTTTCGAAGCTCCAAATTCTCATCTTACCGAACGTCAATTGGTTTTGTCTCCGCCTGTCACATTGCAATTCAAATTTGTATGAAAATTTGTAGGGGAAAACCTACTATTTGCACTATCTTATCTAGAGAACTCACTAATGCTTCATCAATGCACTAAATTACGTTGAAGTATAGTATTTCAGATGCCTGACAACTTTGCTGAAAACAATGAAGACCCTGGATGTCTTAATAAAAA
The DNA here is from genome assembly GCF_029784165.1 of Wyeomyia smithii. Taxonomy (NCBI): domain Eukaryota; kingdom Metazoa; phylum Arthropoda; class Insecta; order Diptera; family Culicidae; genus Wyeomyia; species Wyeomyia smithii. The sequence continues at coordinate 43,457,305 of NC_073694.1, forward strand.
GTTATAGCCATTCAAAGTTAAGTATGTCGAACTTAATGCGGACAACCGTTTTGCCTTTCTCCTAGAAAGGTATAGCAATCACTGGAAAAACCAAAGGTATAAAAGTAGTCCCAATGGCCGAATGTCATATACCACTCGACCCCTTTCGACGAACTGAGTATTTTTTGTATGTATGTATGTATTTGTGTATGTGTGTATGTGTGTGTGTATGTGCAACTTTTTATTCTCACTAACTTTTCTCAGAGATGGCTGAACCGATTTTCATAAAATTAATTGCAAATGAAAGGTCTAGTTGCGCAATAGGTTGCTATTGAATTTCATTGTAATCGAATTTTTAGTTTAGAGGTTATGTATCAAAAAGTGATGTCAAAAAGTGTTCCCAATCTAAAAGATTTATCACACCAAACGAGAATCATTCGAAAAAGCTCCTAGAGCTCAACAAAAGAGCTCTTTGTACATACGTCGGCCTAGTAACGGGGCACTGTCCGAGTAGATATCATTTAAAGAACATTGGCCGGGTTCAGGATGATATCTGTCGCTTTTGTAATATGGAAAGCGAGAAATCGGAACAAAGCAACGTAGTTTGTAGATAACACTGCAATATTCAAATACATCATATCGAATTGATTCACATTCCACTTGGAACTTTGTTGCTATTTATCGAAACGCAGGCTGCGCAGAATGTTCTGAATGCATAAGTCTTTTTGAAATATTTAAGAAAAACTCCTCTTCTAACTCTTATTATTTGCTGAGAGATTTTGTGTTAAAAGCAAAAGTCTCGCAAGAAAACAACCTTTTGAAAATTGGGACTTTCGATAAGACTCCTTCCTCTTGACAAAAATATAAGTCCTACTTATAATAAACCTGACCAGAGGTGGAGCATTGTGTGCTTCTTCAGGGAATTCTGATTGTGACGCGGTGTTGGTAGGAGGAACGAGGTTCGATAAGACTCCTTCTTCTTGACAGAATAAGTCCTTCTTATAATAAAACTGATCTAAAAAACATTCATCCTCTACAGGGAATTGTAATTGGCGATATTGCGCGAGGAACGAGGTTTCGATAAGACTCCTTCCTCTTGACATAATAGTCCCACTTAGAATAAACCTGGCCAGAGAGGAACGTTTGATGTAGCCTCAGTTCAGGGAATTGTAATTTGGCGATATTGGTAGGATAGAAAGAGGCTCGGTATAGTAGTGCAGTAAGCTTGAAAACAAAAGGGTAAATTCTCAAACACAAGCACGGATATAAATGAAAAGCGTATCATTCACTTCAATAGTGATACTGCCAATAATATGAAGTGCGGAGTACGAAAACACCTGGGCAATATCACAATAGATCAAAATGTCTCTGGTCGCAGAGATGAGTCCACACACAAGAAAAAAAGTCACATATGCTACCGGTTTTGAACACTGCCTTACATGAAAAATCATTATTTTCAATTGAAACGTAGATACAACATGAATTCTATGTTGCAAGTTTCAAAATGTTCTAAATAATGCAAATTTTATACGGTTTAAATTAAAAGAAATATTAATTATTACTATTATTTGTTTTCGTTTTTTTTTTTTTTGTTAAATGGAATTCTACTTCTAATTCTACGCAAGGGCGAAAAGAATGACTTGTCCGATTTCAGGGATTCCTCATCCATTGCTCCCGGATACAAGGCACCAAGAGTTAAAAATGGTGCCCCACATGAACAGATCTATCGTGTAAATTGGTGTTCAGAAAGAATGATGGGCCCGTGGTTTGTGTTTTTCCGGCCCAAAGTAAAAGCATTGAATAAAATGCGTTTTTTAGGATCTAGGATGTTTTTCAGTAGTGACCGAGATTACAAAAATTCGCCCAAATAAGCTGCTTGTTTTGGTGTCAAACCTCAAGCAAGCAAATGAGACTGCTGCTCGTGAGCTATTCACACTACAGTCTCACGCGTGCACGCGTGGTGTTTTCATCAACTCGAGTTCAACTGAATTGCCTCAAATACACGCTGGTTAATCATGCGGTAACCTTCAGCGGTAATAAGGGAAACATGGGTATGAAAAAGGTGCTGAAAAGTGTGAAGTCCAGGATGTCTAGGAAAAACCTCTCTCCCCTTGAACATCCTAGGAAAGGACTCTAAGCGAACCGTAATTGGCAAAACTGAATTTTTGTAAGGAGGTTCCTTTCGAAGCTCCAAATTCTCATCTTACCGAACGTCAATTGGTTTTGTCTCCGCCTGTCACATTGCAATTCAAATTTGTATGAAAATTTGTAGGGGAAAACCTACTATTTGCACTATCTTATCTAGAGAACTCACTAATGCTTCATCAATGCACTAAATTACGTTGAAGTATAGTATTTCAGATGCCTGACAACTTTGCTGAAAACAATGAAGACCCTGGATGTCTTAATAAAAAGTTATAGCCATTCAAAGTTAAGTATGTCGAACTTAATGCGGATAACCGTTTTGCCTTTCTCCTAGAAAGGTATAGCAATCACTGGAAAAACCAAAGGTATAAAAGTAGTCCCAATGGCCGAATGTCATATACCACTCGACCCCTTTCGACGAACTTAGTATTTTTTGTATGTATGTATGTATTTGTGTATGTGTGTATGTGTGTGTGTGTATGTGCAACTTTTTATTCTCACTAACTTTTCTCAGAGATGGCTGAACCGATTTTCATAAAATTAATTGCAAATGAAAGGTCTAGTTGCGCAATAGGTTGCTATTGAATTTCATTGTAATCGAATTTTTAGTTTAGAGGTTATGTATCAAAAAGTGATGTCAAAAAGTGTTCCCAATCTAAAAGATTTATCACACCAAACGAGAATCATTCGAAAAAGCTCCTAGAGCTCAACAAAAGAGCTCTTTGTACATACGTCGGCCTAGTAACGGGGCACTGTCCGAGTAGATATCATTTAAAGAACATTGGCCGGGTTCAGGATGATATCTGTCGCTTTTGTAATATGGAAAGCGAGAAATCGGAACATCTGCTGTGCAGTTGTGGTGCATTATTTAAACGCAGATCAAGGTTTCTTGGCAGTGGCTGTTTACAGCCCAAAGAGATTTGGTCTTTGAATCCTGGGAAGGTGATTGGCTTCATAAACCATATTTCACCTGACTGGGAGCGTGTCGGTGCAGGTACCTGATCACTCAACAATAGTGGTCATTGTTTTTTGCAAGAGGACACGTATAGCAATTGACTGGGATATATATTACAAAAGTTCACATCAATGGACAACGTAATTCTAATTCCCTAAAAAAAAAAAATTGTATCAAAATGTGAAAATCACGAAACATCAATATCTCAGAAACCACACAACCGATTTCAATAAAACTGGTTTCAAATGATCGGGCTGTCTCCAGAACTCTAAGCTTTTAAATTTCGTTATGATTGAACATATGGTTTAAGAGTTATGTAAAGAAAAGTTATCCTGAGGTTGTTTAAATTCACTCATTTTTCTCAGAGATGGCTAAACCGATTTTCACAAAATTAGTGTCAAATGAAAGGTTGCCCCATAGGTTGCTGTTGAATTTCATTGCAATCGGATTGTAACTTTGTCCGTTGTTCATAAAAATGTGAAATCACATAATGAAAGTAAACATATTGCCTTTCTCCTAACGATCACTGGCTAATTAGAAGGTAGAAAAGTGATCCAATTGGCCGAATGTCATATACTACTCAACTCAGTTCAACGAATCGAGCATTTTCTGCATATATGCATGTATATGTGTATATGTTTGTGTGTGGGTGTGTACGTGTGTATGTGCACCTTTCTTTCGCACTCACTTTTCTTAGAGATGGTCTGACCGATTTCCTGGTGTCAAATGAAGGGTCTGTTTGCCGCTTAGGTTGCTATTGAATTTCATTGTAATCAAACTTTTAGTTTTGGCGCTGCGTCAGAATGTGAAAATCGCTCTTATATCTCAGAAGCTATGAACATAGTTGAATTCATATAAATGGGCTTCTACACTCTTAAACAATGAATTTCATAATGTTTAAACATGTGGTGTGAAAGTTATCGAAAGAAACGTAACCCGCAGACTGTTTAAAACTATAGCTACGGTCAAAATATGTGGCCTCAACATCATTTAAATTTGATATTGTACTATCTCAATGTTTGCGGCCTTGCTCGAGATTGAAGTTGAAATTAAATGTCATTTCTATCATTTCTCCTAGAAAGGTATAGCAATCACTGCAAAAACTGAAGGTATAAAAGTGCTCAAAAGGGCCGAATGTCGTATTCCACTCGACTCAGTTCGACGAGTTGAGCATTTTCTGCATGTGTGTCTCCCAATCTCACTCGATTTATTCAGAGATGACTGGTCCGATTTCAATGAAATCAATTGCAAATGAAAGGTATAGTTGCCCTATAAGACCCTATTGAATTTTAATGTAATCTGATTTCTAGTTAAGAGGTTATGTATAAAAATGTAAAAATCACGAAACATCAATATCTCAGAAACTACAAAACCGATTTGAACAAAATTGGTTTCAAATAAACGGGCTACCTGAAATACCCTTAACTTTTGAAGTTTATGAGGATTGAGCATGTGGTTCAGAAGTTATAGAAAGAGTTCTGGAGACTATTCAATCTCACTCATGTTTCTCAGAGATGGCTGGACCGATTTTCATAAAATCAGTGTCATATGGAAGGTCTTGTTGCCCCATAAGACCATAATGATTTTTTTTGCAAACGGATTATTACTTCGCCTGTTATGTTCAAAAATGTGAAATCCAGCTATGAAAAGAAACATATTCCGAAAACTACATAAACTCACTCACTTTTCTCAGATATGGTTGACCCGATTTCCACAGAATTAGTATCAAATGAAAGGTCTAGCTGCCTCATAACACCCTATTGAATGTTGCTGTAATCGGACTGTAACTTAGTCTGTAATGTATCGAAATGTGAAAATCAGTTGTGACAAATTGTGTCAAGGGGAAGGGGGGGAGTTAATTTTTTCCAAATTTTGCGTGACATCATTAATGGATCGTCCCATAGTTTACAACATCAATATTTCAGATCCTAAAGAGTGAATTTACATTTATTGGATTGAAGCGTCCATGTAAATCAATTTTTACAAATAAAAGTTTGAATGAGAAAGGCTGGGTCTGACCGCTAGGTGGATTAATTTAGGTTTTTTTCTGCCTACATTACCAGTGTCCCGGCGTTAATAGAATTTCTATCAAAAGTAACCCGTTGTATCGAGTTTATACACTCGGTTGGATCAAGCAAACAAATGTGGGTCAATATTTGAGACGCAGGTAAGATCTACAACATGTTGCAGAGGTTACTTCTGATAGAAATCGAACAGACACAGGTACACTGTTAGTGTTGGTACAGAAAATGATTTTCAGCAATCAATACAAGATACTCTAAATTGAAAAGCTATAAGGGACCATTCAATAATGATGTCCCGCACTAAGAGGGTTTCAATTATTGTGACATTTTGTGACATAGTGGGGAGGGGATGTCAGCTGGAATGTGACATCACATTTCAACCCAAAAAAATTAATAAATAAAAAAGACACAAAGCTATATGACAGAGCTATATTCAGAACTATTTATGATACTTGCATCATTTATTCATGGTTCTACGCAGGGGCTACTCGTCCATGGGTGCAGCCTGTGCACAGAATCCTTGGACTAAGAATTGAACATCTTTTTCGAACTGAATTTCTGAAACTGAATTTTTAACAACGGCTTTTTCCCGTTAACACGCAAGTTCATTAAGCAGACAGTATATGAAGTATAGAGAACAAAAATTAAGCGAACTGGAAATATGATACAGATTTGGAAAAATATACCGCATCCAAACGGGACATGAACCCGCAATCTCCCTGTCTCCGGCATGGTGTTTTGACCAGTGTCCCGTCGGGATGCGGTATATTTTTCCAAATCTGTATCATATTTCCAGTTCGCTTAATTTTCGTTCTCTCTACTTCATATACTGTCTGCTTAATGAGATTGAACACCTGTTCTAGGTATCTTTTATTATCTTTTTTTCTTTCAGTAAAATCGTTTTAATTCAGAAAAAATGCATTTGTTTCAAATTTCTCAATTTTTAGTCAATTATAACCGAAGACCGGGGTATAAAAATGTGACGTAATGAAAGGGTGGGGGGCAAGAAAGTTGTGACAGTTTGTGACAAAGGGGTGGAGGGGGAGTTGATTTTTTCCAAATTTTGCGTGGCACCTTTAATGGATGATCTCTAACAGTTTTCAGAGACATCCCAGCTTTTTAGTGTTTCGGTAAAGTTGTTAAGCATCGAAAAACCTACCTTTTGAATTGCTAAACGTATGATTTCAGCCATTTTGAGCTCTCTAGTATGGTAAACGCGGTGGCTCTGTGCAGAGCCGTAGCTACTCCGTTTTGCGTGAAGGGGCAGAGAATTTTTATTTCATAAAAAGTTATTTTTTTGTGGAGTAAGCAGTTCAAACCCGTTATGTGCCCGACAAAAAAAGGATCTTTACGCGTCCAACGGAGTACCCGGCTATTCACAAATTAAAATTCTTATACCGTTTGCAGTTTTCGTCCCATTTCGATTGTTTTAGCACGTCTAATGATTCGAAGCTCATTTATTTTCAAATAAGCGTTAGGGGTGTCCCGTAAGAATTTTCTTATTCCTGAAAATCCGGTTTTCCGGGTTTATATTCCGAAAAAAAAAAAACGAAACTGCGAATGTGCGTATAATTGAAATAAAGCAGAGATATAAACTTTATATTTTTTTTTACAGTGGCGAGCCAGCTCGTGGTTAAACACCTTCTTTATAAAGAAAAAAATCTACAAATTTTAATGAGTTTGCTAACTTAAGTGAGCAGGTTTACATTGTGTAATTGAGTTTCAGGGGACCAATTTTTTACGCAAGTTCAGCTAACTTTACTCTAACTGAGTAAGGGCTTCGTACATTTACTTTGTATTCATATCGAGCTTGCATTCAAATATCCAGTCGTAAAAATACTCACCTCAATTGACGAGTCCTAATGGAAGATATACAGTAGGGCGCCAGTGAGATGTATGAAAAAATATCATTTGAATATCGTTTAGTGGTCGGGTTCAAAAGTCCTCATGCAAAATTTCAGCTAAATCGGCCTTTGGGAACAAGTCCCTCAAAGCGATCAATGTTTCAACCTTCTGACTGATGAAATGCACAGGTAAAAAGTTCATGAAATCGTCGATATCGAATTTTTTTATGCCAAATGTCTAAAAAATGCATGAAACGTCGAGATCTGGTGTACCTCATCGGAAAAAAAATTTTTGGATGATTTTTTTCGAGAAGACAAAACTTTTGAGCCCTATCGTTAAACGAAATTCGAAAAATTGATTTTCATTGGCATCCTCATACACAGGTTACGGCTAGGTATTTGTGTTCGAGCTCGAAGTGAAAACCGCTATTGATTAGCGTAGCTGTGTATTATTTGTTTCAAGGAGTAAATGTAATCATGACGGTAGAAACTTAAATTAACTGAAAATATGATTGAACCCACAACTTCCAAACTGTGTATCTTTCACCTAATTTTTTCGAATGTCTTGAGGGTGCGACTATGTGCGATCGAAGAACTAAGAACAGAAGAGAGTTCTACTCTGAAGCAACAAATGCATTGAAGGAATTACAACGTTATAAATCCAGTTTCGAGAGTCGCCGCTCGATGTCAACCAACGATACTGAGAGAATATATTCGCGAAGAAATACTGAGAGAATGGAGCGATTCAACCGTCAGCCCAAATTCTAAATTTTACGATAGGCCTTGTTTGATCAGTGTTTACCATCAGACCAGGTAGAGTGTGAAATGCCTAGTCCGAAGTCCCGTCAGACTAGATTTTATAGTCTGATTTCATTTCGGACCGAACCGGAACAGAGTTGTCCGGGCCAGGTAACGGTCTGGGTTATGCTTCCGAAATGTGAAAATCCCGGCCAAAATATATTGAACTGAACATAAATATGAATCACAAGATCATATTGCAGGAAGTTAGGATACTGGCTCACCAAAAGATTGAATAATTTATCCTTTTTGGCATATTTCGAACAAAAAATTGACTGATAGCGTTAACATTAAAAAAATCTGGTGACTATTCAATATTGCTTATTGCTAGTATTTCAGATTTTTCTTTTGGATTATTTCACCTAGTATCAAGCTCATACATGAGAGAATTGCATGGTGGGGCAATACAAACGCGTGGGGGGGCTAAGCCCCCCCTAGCCCCCCGGTACCTACGAGCCTGGCTCTGTGGTTAGCGATGTCGGTCGGCTAGCTCCGCCACACGGTTGTGATATCAGGTTCGATTCCCGATCGAGTCGAGGATCTTTTCGAGCTGGAAATTTTCTCGACTCAGCGCTGGGGCACGATGTATCGTTGTACTTATCCTACACATGCAAAATGTGCCAAAAACAATATCGATAACGAATTCTCTCAACTAAAATCTAGTTGATTGAGACCGCTATTAGCCCCCAGACTAAGCGTGCGATATTGTTGTTATATTGTTTTAGTATGGTAAACGCAAAGGGTAAGTTTTCTCATACAGACCTTCATACAAATTTGAAATGCAATGCGCCAAGCAGAGACAAAACCAATCGACAAATTAAGATTGTTGTTTATTGACCTAAAATAAACCATTTCAAAATAACAGCTCAATCGGACATGATTGAGTCATATTGGAAGTCAATTATAAAAAATCCCATTTTAGGCTCTCGGCTGCCCCAGAAACGGATAAGTCCCAAAAAATCGATTTTCGGCCATTTTTTTTTTTCATTAGGATAATGCCAGATCTCGACGTTTTATGCATTCTTAGGTCATTTGGATTCAAATAAAAAAAGATTAAATATTGCCAATTGGGCAGAATTCGTTAAATGGATCACTAAAAATTGAGATGTGTTACCTATATAAATAAAAAACTGCAAGAGCTTCAACCGAGAAAATGATTTACTACTTTATGTTTAATCGTTTTTGCCATTTGAAATTTAGTTCAAAATTTTTTTAAAAATGGGCATAACTTTTGAAATATTTAAACGAATTTGATGAAATTTTTACAGCAGGTGCAAGTTGTAGTTTATGAAAATATTTTTTTTTTTTGAGAAAAAATATTTTTCAATAATGACTATTTCAATCAAAATTTTGAAAAACTGTGTTATGGAGTGCTGAAAAATCTGAATAAAATCACAAGAATTTTTGACAATGTTTCGAAAGTTTTCTGGAAGTTTTGAGTTTGTCTTGCTTTTTCTGTTCAAAAGATATGGGGTTTCAAAGTTGATGCCGCATTTTAGTGATCCATTCCACGAAACGGAACGTCGAGGGTCGAAAAACCACAACTTTCACCGCTCAAAGGCACCCCTAAATTAATAGTCCGATTGAACCGAAATTTGGAATTTTTTTATCCAATAGACAAAATGCACATGGTCGGTTTTCGAACTTCTTGACCACCCTAATTTCACTTCCACCCTAATATATCCGCACGACACGTGAAGATTGACGGTGGCACTACCGATTCGAGTTTCTCTGAATGCAAACATTCGCGGTTTTGTGTTACGTTATCCGGGTCTGCATTGGCTAGTCTAGCTGCAATAACGTGGTGGTAAGTATGTGGGAAGAATCATGCTGAATATTCTAGCAGCAGAAATGCTGAAAAATACATTCACTGATGGGAGAATAAGTATTAGCTGCATAAGATGCCTAAGAAGACCGCCACCACTCCTCCAATTCCATCGAACGCCTTTGGTCTGTTATCCTGCAACCAAATCTGTCGGTCCACTGGCGCACAGTGGGACGAAATCAAAAATAATAATATGTTTGTAATGAAACGCATGGTTGTAGCTTTTCATGTCTTCTAGAAAATTTGTCAGCTTTGTAAGCACTTTATTCGGATGCCCAAGTAACAATTGAAACATAATTAAAAAATAAATTGTAAGCATTTGCTGCACTTCCAAATTTCTGAGGTTCCAAGGAACATTTTTTGTTACTGCGATGAAACTGTAATATAAGCAACAACTGAAGTGGCATCTCTGCTCCAAAAAACTTTACACCAGCAACGTAATCCGCGATGCTGGTTTTGTTGATAACTCGACCTTCACTAGATAGAGTAGGCGGAGTGACGCTAGCAAAATACATACTGCTAAAAGTAGCACGTACTATAGACGAGGATGCCCGAGTAGTGGGTGTAAGGAGAAACTGGGGAGGAGCAGCCAAAGGCAAAGTTTTATGGAGGCGTTATCTGAATTTGGCAAAGGATCTCTATGATCTGTCACCATAAACGTGAAAAGGTAAGTAATTCTGTTTTCCAGGAACCAGAAGTTGCAACCATGCATTTCGAAATAGCGTCAAAATAGGATTCTTTTGAGTTCTCTGGGCACCATCCAGATTCTGGAAGTACTCATATTGGATGATATTTGGTCATTTTCAAATATTTTCGAAAGTCGGAAATCACTAAATCGCATCTGTAGTCACTCTCTTTTTTCTAAAAACCATCCCAGTAACTAAAATACCCATGTTTGATACTATTTGAGCTTTGTTTTCAGTGCTAATTAGTCGAAATTTGTGTTCAGCAAAACAAGGCTCTACATTTTTGAATAGTACGATGATAACCATCAATAAATCACAATTTTCCACATTTTTTCGACGCGTAGCTAATTTTCCTATCGATTGCTGCTAGAATCAAGGATATCCGTTGAAAGTTGACTGAGTTATAAGCAATAAAATTTGTACAATTTTCGTGATGATCTCGAGGTTTTCGGTATTTCGATTTGCACCCCCATCCCAAAATGTTGTTGTGAGACGTAAATCTACGTCAAATCATGACTTCATTTTAATATCCGATTAGAAAAAATTTATTATCTCACTCTATAGTCTCCAAAGTTTTTTTTCTTGGAGATTTGAGCTATATTGTTTACTACTACCTTTTTTTATATTATTTACAAATCAAAATTTGATGCTGTGGAGAAAAGAATAATATAAAAACAGTTATATGCATAATAATTTAGCTCTGCAATGAAACTAGAAGCGAGTATATTTTCTATTTTTTCTAATAAGATGGAAGTAGGAAAATATGATAAAAATCAATAGGTGAAACTCGACCTCTTGCTAAAGGAGGATGGCAGTTTAAAACATAACAACTGACATAGACTGCTGAAAGTTGGTAATTTACCCTACTTTATTTCAACATACATTTTGCATTTTTAGAGACAAGATTTTTTTGTCAATGTACATATTTCCTTTTAGATAGGACTGGGAGCACGGCTTACGGAAGAGGCACTAGCTTAGATGTTATCATTTGTTTTTATATATTTTGAAGTGGTTTCAGCGTTTAAAAGTTGTGAAGCCCTACGAATGGTTTAGCTACCTGAAGATGTGTGTGTTGAGTGTGGAAGTAGATAGTACGAGCTTGTTTCTTCCAAATAAATACATAAATTAGTTCCGGCATGTGAGAGAAAATCGTTGCTCCTGCAGCAAAAGGTTTCCGGAAAAAGCAAAAGCTAGTTTAGTGTGTGTATACCGGGTTGACTATTAATAATTGAACGTGCACTCGAACGTAAATTTGTTGCTGCATGGGCCATATGCGTCGTTCATAAAGGATAGTAAACATAGCGAGGGGCGCGATTCTCCGAACTGAAATCAGTGATCATAAGCTAAGTATAAAGTTTAAAAATAAATAATAAAATAACAAACTTTTGCCTGCGGTCGCATATTAATCGCTTTGAATTATCAAATAATCAAATAATAGGAACAAATGCAATTTGTAAAAATTTATTGATTCTCTCATAACAGGATCCAAAAATATCAACAAATTTTATTAAAATATAAAACAAGCTTCAACAAACTTACTATTATTGTACTCTTACAGTCCAGCTGGGTATAATCGGTGAAAAATTTCATAAAACATTCGCGTTCGCAACCATTGACATTGCTATTTATCTTACATATTTGTAACACAAAAACACTTCTTTGAGCCCCCGGGAAACATTGTATTTCAACGCAGGCTAGGGCTTGATGTTCCACGTATTACAGGGTTGATCTCTAAGGTTGAACACGATATATATCGATATATAGACATATCGATAAAAATAATATATGTAGCCGATACCCAGTTAGGGATGGGAGTACCGACTAAAATGGCTATCGATAATTAGCGATAAATTCCCTAATACCATCGATAACTATCGATAATTATCGATAGTTTGACAACTAGAACCAGATGAAGAAAAACAACAAAATGTTGCTCCCGTTATGTACAGGAGTTTATTCGCACACATAATTCGCACTTAGGCGAAATCTTGTCGTTGTCCGTATTAGGTAGAGTGAGCGAAAATGAGTATCCCTCAATTTTCTAACAATTTTAAAGAGGATTTCATGTAAAGGCAAACAATCATCGAATTCTCTTTAAACAAAGTCTAGGCCAATATATTTTTTCAGTTCTGGCATCATTGTGGAGTATAAATGCCAATGCGAGGAAAATATCAATAACTATCGATAACGCGGAAAGCTTAACGATTCTATCGATAACCGGCAACTATCGATACTATCGATAATTATCGATAGGTTTCCCATCCCTATACCCAGTATCGGCGACGCCATCCATGAAAAAGAAACACAAACATTAAGTATCGATACTTGATGTCACTAATCGGGTTGACCACTGCAGCCCTACCCATCTAACTGAGAAGTAGAGTCACCTGATGTGGACTTGCCTATAAATTGCAGATCTTCGAATTGTTTACCTTTTTTCAGTGCGTTTATTTATCTGTTTGCGAGCACAGTGGGTTCTGAGAACCTTCGGTTGAGTGTGATTTTTAAAACGGATTGACCTAAAGATTGTTTTTGGCTTTTAAGCAAAAGTGAACATTTTTCGGAAACAACTAGCAACAACTATTTGTACCTAGGATACAATGTTGTGTTTGGCATTCCTTAAAAGACTATAAAGTATAGAACGTCCGACACTAATAAAATTGTGAAGAGTAGTGAAAAGCAAATTACTCAAATTTTGACATTTTAAATACTTGAAAGTCTCAGGTAGTGGCCTTTTAAAGTAGGCATGAATAAAATTAAAAATCTGGTGTTTATTTTAATTCAGCGTTGTAGAAATCTCGAAAGTAGGTCCTTGCATAGAGTGTTTGGTTCGCGATTGCGGTTCATCTGAGTACGTTTTCCACTTCTTCCTGATCGGATTCTGAAATCAGTAGATAATAGTCATCATTTAATAATGCCGCAAACGGATTATGTGAGTCTGTTGTTCTTTTTCTGAAGTCTACAGAAGAAGTAGAGTGGGAGCATAATATTGGTTTGACTTACCCCAGTCGCTGGCATCAGACTCATCTTGTTCGAAAATCTGCATCAACCTTTTGTGGTAATCGTTCTTGTTGTGAGCCAATTCGCACCAACCCCTATATGTGAGATCATTATACCTGGAAATATTTTGCTTCACCATGTCTTTCCACGTATAGCTCGGTCGGCAACGTCTCAAGCAAGGTGCTTCTAGACGTGTTGCCACACGAATCGGATGGCTGGACGGACGACGGCGAATATGTCCTAACCATCGCATTTGGTACATGCGAATTTTTTTAGTTATTCTCCTCCGGCGTAGAAGAGAGGTAGTTGTTCGAATGCATCCTACAGTGTCGCGACATAATTCGGCCATTGCTTGTACAATCTGGCTTTCGTACCCCCGTATAGAACGGCGACTGTATTTGGTCAATACAGCCACTTGCGTGCCATACAACATCGAGGGTGCGATGACGGACTCATATATCACCCGGGCCAATTGCCATGTAGGTCTGTATTCACGCAAAAATCCCAAGATTGATTTCGATACTCGCACGGCGGTACGACATCTCGTTCGTATTGTCATGGGGCGCTCTAACTTAGCAGTTAGAAAAATTCCCAAGTATCTCAGCGGATCGGTCGTTACATGAATCGTACCCAATATGTCAATAGACTCAATAGGCTCCCCAATGGGTTGTCGCACCAACACCTTACACTTGTCCCTATTAAGCTTCAGACTCCTGGCTCACACAAAAACCATCTAAAGTTGCTTGTAGATGTCTGAAGGCAATCCAAATTCACCTCTTGAAGCACTGCGATGTGAACATGTAGTGAGTAAAGATATGCATCCAAGGACTTTTTTCAAAGACTCGACGCTTTTCAAAGACTCGACAACCATTTACATTTAGGGAGGCAAAACGGAGACCACGCTTGGCATCAATTATAACGGGATCAATAAAGGACTCTTGCGAATTAGAAATTGTATTATGAGCAATCGCACCAGCAAGTAGCAATGGATCAGTCATTGAAGAATTCGACATTGCAATTGGTAATGGCTCACTAAAATGTAGTATGCTAGCATATGGGCATAGGATGTTACTAGGTTCATGCAAAATATGTAATGTAATAACGGGCTCCGTGCTAATAGAGTCGTATCTTAAAGTTTCTCCGTTGGTGTCATGTACGTAGATCCGAGCCTTTAGCAGTGAGGCTAAAATAACAAATGAAGCTTGCGCCCCATCATGCAAGCCTACTCGGAGGTTATTGGTAAATATAGAAGCTTCCTGAATAGTGTGACAGTTGGTACCGCAGGTGGACGAATATAACAGCGGGTGTTGGTCGATCTCGCTCGCCACTAGACCACGTAAAATAAGTATCTCCGTCTCGGTAGCGATGCAGTGGGTAATTTGGTGGAATAGAGACAGAAATTGTGAAGACCGATAATCTCCCAAACAACAAACTCGAAGTGTCCGTCCAGAATTCAATGCTACAACATCAGCTGAATCAGGATTCAGACAGAGTGTTGAAGGGCGAATACACAACACACTGTCATAGTGTACCCTGTTTCCAGAATGACCGCGGTAATACGCATGGTAAACTTTCATATTCTCGACAATGACATGAGGGCGAAATTCGATCTGCGCATTGTCCTGGTGCACGATGATAAGAGCTCCATAAAAACATGATAGGGCAGCCAAACACTCAGAACCACCCCAAAAAGTGGGATGTTCCAGTTGAGTCAGGTAGCGCTCTACTTTGGATACTACGGTGTCTTCACCAGGAATCAGTTCAGCCGCAAATGACGCCAGATGTGGGTAATAGTGAGGCAGATTCTCCCGTATGACCGAAACTGCTCTAATTCGCATCTGTTGACAGAGGATCGAAAAGCGCTCGTCTACTGGGGTTATTCCGTTTATTTGGTTCACTAAGGAACCAAACAAACAGTTTCCGTCTGGAGGTATACGCAGTAACCAAAAACTATTTCCTTGTCCATCCTTGACAACATCTACCGTGTGCTATGTGAAAAACAAGAGAGATTGTTCCTAAATTTTGATAATAAACAAAGTTAAATTTACCTCAAGCATTTCAATGAAGATGTGGACAATATGCGTAAGATAGGTCAAAACCGAAACGTAATAATACCGGAACAAGTTGAGTTTAAAAATCTTAGTGGTTAAGGTAAAATATCGAATTTTTTATTGTTAGTATGTGGCACGCACCTAACATGAAGATCAAAGAATTAAAGCTAAGAGCGTCAAAGAAACGGACGCGTGGAGCGCCGTCTACTGGCGGATACTCGGGCATTATACGAAAGAAGCCCATTGACAAATTACGTCCCAATGTACAACATCGGTTTGTTAATTTTAAAATGTTTTCACATCTTTTAATAATGGTGTAGGAACAGAGATCATACGAATTCGATTTCGATTTAAAAACAGAAAGCAAATGAAACTTAACCGTGTCATAAAGTTAGCTCAAACTGACTTGCCATTTCTTTGCGTATGATATGTGATACTTAAAAATGACATCACCAAAACTTCCGGCATCGGTAATATTTGGCATGCCGTTAATTCATTTATTTTAATTTTTTTTCTTTTAGAAATCCCCTAGCTTTTGACAAATATTACTATACAAAATCGTTATTCAGTTGCGCTGGAATCATGTATGGCGAAGTGACGACATCAACGACATTCTCTTTATCGTGATTAGCTCGGCGATTTGTGATTAAATTTGGAACTAGGATATGTTCCATTTATACAAGTTTCACGGGCTTCGAATTCATGCAACTTTGCCATTTTACAGATTAGATGAGGGGCATAGCTTGTTCATTACAGTAGCGAACGCGTCGAGCTTGTTTTCGCAATAGGCGGTCTGTCGGGGATTTCGCGCGCACTCTCGTGGTTGTGCACAGTATGCCTCTTCGAGTACGACGGCTTTACCTTTCAATGATCGCACGGTGTAACAGTGAGATGTTCGGGAGGTCTTAGAGAATCCGTCCGAGTTGTTTTCTATTGAGCACCAACTCTCGAAAATTATATTACAAGAGCAAAACGCGTTGTAGATCTTATGTCCTCTAAAATTGCGGTCGGCTTACAGTTTCCGAATTGACTCATTGATTCGTGAATGGGTAAATTAAGGTGTTTATGAGCAGAAACGCGTAGAGTCGTACGATACGTAAGGTAACCGAAATTACTTAACCTCCACGATTCGCTTGTATCCCGTCACTGCAAATATGATAAGGTTTCAAACATCAAACCGCCAGGGGACCCATCGGCATATAGGCCTATCTGCCTGCTGGACACCGCGGGCAAGGTGCTTGAGAGGATCATCCTCAACAGACTGGTGAGGTACACGGAGGGTGTACACGGTCTGGCAAGTAACCAGTTCGGCTTCCGGAAGGGCAGGTCCACGCTGGACGCAATCTTTTCCGTCATCAAGACGGCGGAGGTAGCAATCCAGTGCAAGAGAAGGGGAATACGCTACTGCGCAATCGTCCCGCTCGACGTGAAGAATGCGTTCAATAGTGCCAGTTGGGACTCCATAGCGCTCGCGCTCAGGAGCATCCATGTACCGGTGTCGCTGTACAAGGTTCTGGAAAATTACTTCCAGAATCGAGTACTTGTTTACGACACGGAGGAGGGGCAGAAGTGCGTCCCAATTACCGCAGGAGTTCCGCAAGGTTCTATCCTGGGCCCGGTGTTGTGGAATGTCATGTATGACGGAGTGTTGAAACTCAAGTTCCCTGTAGGGGTTGTGATCGTCGGCTTTGCAGACGACATAACGCTGGAGGTTTACGGCGAGTCTATCGAGGAGGTCGAGTTGACGGCCGCGCACTGTATACGCAAGGTCGAGGACTGGATGCGCTCCAGGAAACTGGAGCTCGCGCATCATAAGACGGATGTCACGGTTGTGAACAACCGTAAATCGGAGCAACAGGCGGTGGTCAGAGTCGGAGACTGCACCATCACCTCGAAGCGATCCCTGAAGCTCACGACAAGCTCACGTTCGGGAGTCACGTCGACTATGCCTGTAAGAGGGCCTCATCGGCTATTGCAGCACTATCTCGTATGATGTCCAATAGCTCAGCGGTTTATGGCAGCAAGCGAAGACTTCTTGCCAGCGTGGTTTCGTCCATACTTAGGTATGGTGGGCCAGTGTGGTCCAGAGCGTTAGGTACTAACAGTTACCGTGGTAAACTGGAAAGTACCTACAGGCTCATGTGCCTGAGAGTTGCGAGTGCGTATCGTACGGTGTCATACGATGCAATCTGTGTCTTGTCCGGCATGATGCCTATCAGCATCGCCATCAAGGAGGACAGAGAGTGTTTCGACCAACGTGACACAAGGGGCATACGAGGTACCAGAAGGTCATTCTCGATGCTCCGCTGGCAGCGGGAATGGTCCAGCTCCACAAAGGGCAGATGGACGCACCGACTCATACCGGAGATATCCGGCTGGGTCGGGAGACGACATGGTGAAGTGAACTTCCACCTGACACAAATCCTGTCAGGCCATGGTTGTTTCAGGCAATATCTGCACAGGTTCGGACACGCGGTGTCCCCCATGTGTCCCAGGTGCGTGGAGGAGGAGGAGACTGCTGAGCATGTCTTCTTCGTATGCCCCCGTTTCGCAAAAGCGAGGAGCAACATGATGGCTGTGAGCGGGCCTGGCACTACTCCGGACAATCTAGTCCGGAGGATGTGCGACGACCCGTACATCTGGAACGCGGTCTGTGCGGTCGCCTCTCAGATTGTTCTGGAGCTGCAACGTGTGTGGCGGGTCAACCACCAACACGCCAGTGGTAGCTAATTACCAGTCTACAGGTAGTAAGCTAAGAGGTTATAGGAGTAAAGAGGGTGCATCACGCACAAAAGCCACTCCCCGACGTAATACTTAACCGTCGTTCCGGGAAGACCAGGGCTGGAGACTGGAGGGGTTTTAGTGGGTCGGGACAGGGATCAGTAGGTGTCTGGGCGAGTGTAACTACCCCAGCATCTCTCCCCTAGTCTCATCCCCACACCCTGAGTTCTCTTCTCAGGTGTCTGTTTGCAGATTTCCCCGCCACCTTTAAAAAAAAAAAAAGGTTTCAAACATGTTGGCACCTGGCGCGCTTTCGTGAGTTCATATATCGAAGATCGCATCACTAACCTCGTCGGGTTCAAAATTGGAAGAGTCGGTCAGTTCCTCTATTAGTACAAAACTCGTTATTCCCGTCGTACTCCTAAAATCCTCAATCAATGAAACAAAACGTCTTAGATACATAAAAGATAGGTTCGTGAGTGCCCATAAATACCGCCAAGAATTTTATCGTATGAAGAGAAGAAACGCGACAGACAACTAACACAAAATTCCTATACCCGTGGTGCTTGTGGAGTGTGCAGGAGTATATCCGGCCTCTAGTAACAACAAGTATCGAACTAACACCCCTTTCCTTCCTTCCTTTGATCTACGTTCTGGACCGGCAGGCGTCGGTACTGATCAGCATGCAGGGTTTATTGGAGATGCACATCGAAAAGCTAAATCCCAAGCAGTAATCACTAAATTCGATTTACAACTCCAATCGATCCTGGTCAGTAACGAAGTGGCAACCGGTGGTGATCAATCAAGCTCAAGCTCAAGCAAGCTCAAGCTCAATGTACATATTTCCTTTTAATTCTTTTTTTTTTTAAATTAATTTTTATTATTATTAGCCACATTATGGTCACTATAAAAATTTGTTTTACCAAATTCAAAATGCGGTAAAAAGGTTCGACTTCTCGAAAAATGTTTCCATCCATATTTGGAGCATAGTCGGAATACATTAAATGTACCTACCCTTAGAGTTTTTTTTTTTAAATTGCAAACTTGGGAAAGATTCGTATATCATAAAAATGATGTGCATCATATCGACTCCATATAGCGAGTATTTTATAGTGAAAGCACTTTGTATCTAAGTTCAACTGTATCATTTCTGTGCCTATTTCACCATGAGAGGCTATCATTAAAATCTTGACTTGACTAGAGTAAACTTTGCTAGAGTAAACTTTAAAACTGACTTGAAGTATTCTGTAACTGAAAATCTGTGGATCTTTGTAACGTACAAAGCAACTTAGTTTGTTGAAATGCTGTAACCTAAAACTTCACCGGGGACAACTTTTTTCATCAAACGTTTTTTGTTTTTTTTTTTTTTTGTATATTCACAACAGTTCAAAATGTTGAAAAGAAACTTACTGAATGCGATGCAGTAGAAGCAAGAAAAAATGATAAAAGAATTGTATTTTGCTACACCATACAGAATCAATCGAACAATTCCTTTAGGTTTTTACTGTTTTCGATTAAGAAATTACGGTTAACGTGCGAAAAACCAAAAAGACCCACCAGATAGATTCTTCAAACAAAACCTTCGGTTGCACCCCCAACGACCAGCAGAACAGAGCAGTAACAATTGACAATTTGCTTAACACGCTTGTATCCCAACATCCCCATAAACAGCTTACCTAATCGGGTCATTCAAAGTTTGTCAACAACACTCCACCGTCCACTCCGATGCGCCATTCGCTAAACCCTGTGGGGGCCACCGCCAGTGCAATTCCACCTAAAAACCGGTGCAGTGCACTAGCGAAGCTGGGCTCCACTCTTCACAGAAACAAGTTGTCGCTATAAAGTTGTCGTAATTGGTCGCGGTTGTAGCGCCATCCTTGCTCGTAACCTCCTCTCATGCGGTCAGCAATCCACTGCATCGTGCCCCGGGGACTGCAGCGCAGCAACGGTGAAACATTTTCGTCAGCGACACGCGAACCGGCTCCAATACAACACTAAAACACACTTCATCAAGAGCGCGAGTTCATCGCCGACCCGTCATCGTCATTACCGTTCATTCCATCAGCAGTCATCAACAAACCACCCCGCGCCACCTTCCCACCCCCCACCGAATCAACCAACATCGACGAGCCAAGTTTAAAAGGCATACCTACCCACTACCCAGCGGAGATTAAAGCCAAACATATTTCTTCATTTTCTCGCTTCTCTTTATACCATTTATGCTGTAGGATACGTACGAGCGAGCGGAAGACAACAGTGATGCTCCGCCACGCGCAAGCCCATCATCGGCTATGTTCGGGTGCCAGCCGAACATGACTTCGGCCAGCGCGATCGGCATTGGCACTCGGTCGCGAGGCAGGTTGACGCAGTGAAAAATCTGGAGCATAATTTAGTTAGCATACAACAGTCGTCGCAGGCGCGTATCTTGAATGGTGTCTGTGTTACAGCAGGGAAAACCCCGTCGCCGTTTCGTGTGCAGTTCGTGTTGGTTAAGGAACAAAAAAAAATAAAGGATTCTTCAAAGATTTCCCAAGCGTAACGCGGGAAAAAAGGACAATTTTCTCTCACGCAAAGAGAACAAATGTGGGCAAGTGAGAAAACAAAGCGACAAACTAGCAAGCAATCGATTTGGTATTTTTGTTTACGAGTACCTTGTGGGGGCCAGTAGGAAACGGATTTGCGAACTACAAAACGACAGAAAAAAAAAATTCAAGTGTTAGAAAAAGCGAAACGTGAAGACGAACATCGTGTCGACCGAAAGTTGTGAATTCTGTGACGATCCGTTCAATTTTCCGAGCAACCGTATGTGCGATAGTCAATATTTGCTAATGGAAAAATAGGATGCACGGACGGAAAAATAAGTTTAGGGCCGCAAAGTGAGAGCAAACAGAATGGGTAAAATTGTGCCCGCCGTCAGCCAGCCAGCCAGTGAGTGAATGAGTGAAAATAAAACGTTCGGAAGCCAACAGGGCCGGTGGCGTGCTGTAGTGATTCGCGGAAATAAGGAAAAGTTAGACATAACCTACAGATTTTGAAGGTGAAAATTCTGCCGCACGCGGGAACGTGGAGAAACACAGCCAGTTGAAGTTTTACAGTCGTGGCATGACTTGTCGGTCGGGGATTCGGTGCCAACTTCCGTGCCGCCAGGGAGAACTGAAATGGAAAATGGGGAGCGCGGAAAAAATCTCGTCGTGAAAAGTTGAAGTGTGTGACTGTGGCGAGCAAAAAGCGTCGAAATGGAAAATCAGAATACCAAGAGCTTCACGAAATTTGTGTGATATTGAAAAGTTTTACACTCTCAACCCGTGTGGCTGGCAAGACTAGCAAGTGTTGCTGCTGTTATTGGTAGTGTTAGTAACTTGCTGGTGGTGAAACGTACCTTGTGTGTTGATAAAAAAAAGAAGGAAAATTCAGCAAGGAAAACAGTGCGAATTGAAACAGTGCCAAAATGATATCTCTTGGGTAAAAGGAAAAGAAAAAAGCCGCAAAGAAACCGTGCCAAAACGAATCGAAACACGAGCAAATCGCAGTGCGAATAGTGACGTGACGACCAACCGAAAGGTGGAGTGTGTGTGTTTTGGGGAGAGTGTGTGGATTGCGGGAAAAATCAAATACCGTCCGGGAAAATTAAGTTACACTCTGGGCTGCATTCCTCGAGTAGCTGCTACTACTACATACTACTGCTCGTCTGCCGAACGGAAGCTGCCGAAGCGAGCTGAAGAAAATAATTGGATAATTAGATTCGGTACGCGGGAATCGATCGGCAGCACTGCCCGATTGGTTTTGTTTTGTGACGGACAATTATCGAAACGATAAGGTAGGTGCGAATCACTTGATAGGTTATGCTTACTACTTTATCGGCAGCTGCGTGAAGCGGGTGATAGCTAGTTGTCATCGTTACGTTTGTTTTCGGATTATTTTACTTCTTTTCATGCTAGGCGTACAGTTTTAGCTTCGCCACACATGACTAAATGATTTTGATTAGTTAGATTATAGGAAACAAAGAGGATTTTAATAAATTAACTAGCTTTATGAACAAAACAAGTGCTTATGTAAATGGGAAAATATTAATTCCAGTCTATCAAAGACATTTTGAAAAGAGTGGATCCAAAACTCATCAAAAGAGAAGAAGGCTTTTGCATTCGAGGAATGCTTCCACGCAGTGGATGAAAATAGATTTTTCTCGAGTGTTATTTTGCGTAGAATTCAATGATGTAACGTGAGCATCGTCAAACGGTTCTGCTTCGTTTATTGTTATTTTTGTTGAAGACCAGTACAATGGCCCTGGAACACGGAAAATATTTTCAATGCTATTTCCAAAATTCTCTCTAAACAACCGTTCAAAAATGAATTGAACTTTCAGTTTATCAAAGTTCCAATTTTGTTTATCAATTCCCTACTAAAAAGTTGAATTTGTTATACCATTAATACTTAGTGAAAAATGCATAAAGCGTAAAGCGTAGGAATCGTGTTGAACTAACTTTCCTAAGGTCCAGTAACAAATGCTCATATTTGACTATGAACAGTCCTCTTCAATATGGTTCTAACAGCTGTTTGAGCTGCGGGAACCGAAACTGAATTCGAACTTCAAATGAATGTTTACGAAACGTTTTGTGTTTTGAAAACAATTTTATAACTACTACACCTCTGAAATTATGTTGAAAAATCGCAGGGACAAAATGATAAATCAAAAATACACAAATTTTTGACAAACTTTGATTCAACCTAGTTTATCACCCACTCAGCCAATTAAGCACCCAAAAAGACGTCGGTCTAAAGTTAAAGGCCCTGGGCTAGTACAAGATAAAAACTTCAATAGTGTTTATCTCCAACGCACATTTTTACAGCAATAATATTAATGTCAAATATTGTGTTGGTCAAGCAAACTGAGATTAGTATATCGCAAAGGAACAAAAATCATGTTCCTAAAAGAAGTGATAAGCAAGACTCTCATCAATGAAACCATTTGATTTCCAGCTTCTAATGACAATCTACGGTATTATATTATTCCTCAGTGACACAGTAATGAACTTGAAGATTTCTGCGTATTATGCTCCGGGATTCTTGATCCAATCTCCTTTGAATCGACTCCAAATATAAAACAGTAAATGCAAAAAAATTAGCTAGTCATTTTTTAGATGATACTTCATCAATAAAAAAACTGCATTTCGTGCGTTTTTTACCAAGATCGATTCCGGATTTAAAGAGTTACGACCAAAGCCTTACTTTAATCACATCCAATTACTTTAAATGTAAGAAATACTAATGTTAAATAAAAATCACCATTACGAAGAGATTGTATATACACTGAACATAAATTTGGGTAAAAACTGATGTGACTTTTTTCATTACATTATTGCTACATATTGATCCGCTTTATGCAAATGTCTTTCCACACGGGACTTCAATAATAAAAAGTTCGAACTTTGGGACATCAAATTTCAATTGCACTAATCGTTTTTTTGTTTTTTAGAGATTTTTCTTTTTCAAATCACTGACTCACAATGTCAGTCAAATTTTCTGATATTTTTGGTCCCCTACATTGTTTTCATCATTTTTATTTTGAGGTTCACACATTATAGTACGGGTTTCTCCGGTATATTTTCTACTCAAAACAGTCTTTTTCACGTGAACCCATACCAATTTGAAACGCGTCCCCTGCGCAAAAAAAGCTTAGCGTTTTCGACAAAATCATAGAACAAAATTTATTACCCATTAAACCGTTTCAAATACAAAAAAATCTTTGTAAAACTTTTCTCCAGTGAGACTTCAGTGTCACAAAGCTCCAAAATACGCTAAAGCCTTATATTTACGCGGCGAATTCGCGTGAACTCCGATATCCGCTTAAAAATGTTTTAGAAAATCTGAAAATCTTTTCAAAACTGTTCTGGAAATGTTAAAAAAATACCTCAAAAATGTTTTAAAACTGTTTCAAGAATGTTTCAAAGCTGTTTCAAAAATGTTTCAAAACTGAAAATGTTCCAGAAAAAAAACAATACCGCACGCTAACCTGGAGGGCTGATAGCGGTTTCGCTCAACTAGTTTAGTTGAGAGAATTCGTTATCGATATTGATTTTGGCACATTTTGCATGTTGTAGAGTTAAAACAACGATACACTGTGCAACAGTGCTGAGTCGAGAAAATTTCTAGCTCGAAAAAACCCTCGATCTGATCAGGAATCAAACCCGACATCACGATCGTGTGGGAGAGCCAGCCGACCGACATCACTAACCACAGAACCACGGGGACCACGAAAATGTTTCAGAAATGTTCGTTAAATATTTTAAAATTTTTATAAAAAATCTAAGATGACTTCAAAATAACTCAGGATTGTTCCGAAAAAACATCTCTCAATAATCTCGTGAATATCTAAAAAAAAACTTTGCAGAAATGTCTCAAAAAAGCTTCATATTAGAAAAATGTCTTAAAAATGTAAATAAAATTTCTAACCAAATTAAAAAACAATATTTCCGAGCTGACTCTACAAAAACTTAAAACTTTCTCAAAACTGCCTCGAATATGTTTGAAAAAGGTTTCAGAAATGTTTCAGAGATGTTTAAAAATCTGGCGAAAATGTTTAAAAATATCTTCAATATGTTTTATAAATGTTTAATGATGTTCCAAATATGTTTGAAAGACATTTCAAAAATGTCGTAAAAATGTTCCAAAAATGTTTCAAAAAAATCTCAAAAATGTTTGAAAAATTTCTTAAAAACTGTTTAAAAAATATTTCAATAACGTTTAAAAGACGTTTCGAAAGCGTAATTAATAAGTAATTTAACAAATTTAAAATAATGGCTCCAATCAAAAATATTTCAAAAATGTTCAGGGAATGTTTCAAACATGTTTCAAAAATATTTAAAAAAATATCTCAACAACATTTGTAAGCTGTCTCAATAAACGTAATTAAAATATTTCAACAAATTACACTAATGTTCTCAAAACGACTCCAAAACTATTTAAAACTGTCTAAAAATGTTCCAGAAATGTTTCAAACATAGGGACGTTGCGATATCATTAATCATCGATACTTGGATTTGATACTGGTATCGGAGCATCATTTCTATAAAATACTTTCGAAAAAGAATTTATCACAGTGTTATTTCCATTAGTGAATCGAGCTGAAAATTACGAAAGAAAAATATTAAAAAGGTTAGTAAACTCATCCGACACTCTAAATAAACGATTTCAAAATGAAAAACCACCTAACACATGCCTAGTAAAGAACGGCTTTTCTGGGAAATCCTCGTAAAAAACACCGCTTGAATTCTGAAATCCGCGTGAAATAACCGAGTTAAAAGAGACTTTAGTGTACGAAACATGACATGATGTTTGCAGATAACAAAAAATGAAGTACTATTGGCAAAAATTGATTCAAATTTTCTCTTCGCAATACTTCAACATATAAATGCTTTTTCAATATATGTCTTTTCACACGGGACTTCAAATTTTTTTATGCAAAGCCCAAAACAAGAAAAAAACTGCACTAATATCGCTTTTTAGGCAGTTATTTTACACGAATTTCGAAGTGTACCCGTTTTTATGCTAATTTCGAAATTTGTGCGTTTAACTTTACGCAGATTCAGATATTGAAACGTTATTAGGGTAATTTACACCTGAGTCATCGCGTTATTTCATGAAAAGCCGTTCGTTTTTACGGATTAGTTTCTTGTTTTGAATCAGATCTTCGGGTTGAATCTTTTATAATTCCTTGATTTGACACATTCTTTGCACTTCTTTCACAATACAGTGATCACCCGATTCTATCACCCCCTGATAAATTTTAAGGTGATAAAATAGGGAAAGTGATATAATCGGGAAGTTTTTAAAATTTAATTTCTTTTTATTGAAGATGTTAAATCAATAACTAAATTCGTAAAATCAGTGATTTTTTTTTTTTTTTGGAAAATTTATCTGTACAAACATATGAAAAAAGCTGTAGTTGTTTTTTTATAAATCGATATATCTGAATAATGACAAAAGATAGAGAAAAGTTGCCAAGTGATGAATTTGAGAAAACTGTCTGAGCTTTTATAAAAAATATTAAAAAAATTCAGTTTGAAATCTTGTACTGAAAAAAAATATTTCAAAAACAAAAATTGATTTCAAAAACATCGGTCATCACTGTTTTTTTTTTAATATTTTTGTTTGTAGCGCAGTACCATCAGCAAAATATTAGATGATTTCACAAGCATGCTGCTATATCTCACACATAACAACCGGAAAAAGCTTAAAATGTATTTTACGACTTCAAATGCTTTTTCATAGAAAACTGCATGTTGCTTGCAATATGTAAGAGATAGGAACATGATGTCTTCTGTAAAGTTTCTTGTTTTGAGATCACCTAACTTTGTTTAAGACACTAAGAGTCTGACATTATCTAATGAGAAAATAAAGATTCTATCTCACTTTTAGGAGAATTATTCACCGTTCAGCGTTTTCAAATATTTTGAAACTCCTCCGAACATATTATACGGTTACAATCAACATTTGTACCACTATTCAATTATTCGCACGAAAACAGCAAGATGTAACATTAAGCATCGGTTGAATTTTTAATCTAAACTACATCCAGAATGATGTTATTCTACACAGAATTATGAAAAAGTTTTAAAATATTGA
This sequence comes from Wyeomyia smithii, assembly GCF_029784165.1. NCBI lineage: Eukaryota > Metazoa > Arthropoda > Insecta > Diptera > Culicidae > Wyeomyia > Wyeomyia smithii. The sequence continues at coordinate 43,483,955 of NC_073694.1, forward strand.
AGCGTAATAGAAAATCAGTTCATCCTGACATTTTTTCTAATGAAATGTTTTATGATGATAAAATCGGGTGAAAAATGTAATAAAATCGGGGGCAGATAAAATCGGGTACTGATATAATCGGGTGATTACTGTATTCATTTCTATTCGCAATCAACTCTACTTTTTAGACTTTTGTTTTAATGTAATTGAGCTGAAATTCTTAGAAGGTGCAGAAAATGAATCCGTTTTTATCCTTAAAAATATTAATCTACTTTTCGCAAAAGTCTTCTCAAACGGGACATCAACATCAAATGTGCTCATACTTCGCAACATCAAATTTTAACTAATTTTGAATCTCTTTTAAGTGTTTTGTATCATTCTTTTCTGCATAAAAATGTATTTATTTTTCACGCGTATTTGTATTTTCAACAAACGTAATTGAAAACTTCGAAACATGAATCTACAAACAACCTTCAACAACCTTCCAATGAAAATCCACTTTAGGCTAATGTTTTTCATATAGGACATCAACATCATATATGTTGTTATGCAAAATAATTTGTTTGTGACAAAATTGATATTCAATCATATTTCGATATAAAGCAACCTCGATACAAGGAAACCTCGATATAACGTGACTTTTTCCTGGATATAACGTTACTTTTTTAAATATCTTTAAATTGAAGTACAACAATTATTTTTGGGGTGTATAATGTTCCGAATAAATGTTTTTAGTAAATTTGGAAACCTATAAGTACCGTAAAATTGACATTTTTTTCAATGTTTTGTAGTTATGTTTGTCTACCAAAATTGTCTTCAAGGGGCATAAAACAGGTTTATATATACTGCTAGGTGAAGAGAAAAAAATTTTGCACACCTTCGAGTAATCAATCGTGCTTCGGTATAACGAAACTCGATATATGTATCGTAACGAAAAGAAGAATAAAATTGCCTTATATCAAGGTATGACTGTATAATTTTTTAAACCATTTTCTAAAAAAAAAATTTCTGGTAAAAATTGATTCCATTTTTTTCCTTGCGTTACTTCAACATATAAATCAACCTTTATTCAATGTCTTTTCATACGGGACCTCAACATCACATTTTTTGTACTGCCGAAAAAGCTAATGTTATGCGTTTTTTTTACATTGATTTACGCTACAATCGTTGCGACTTTCCATCAAAAGTCGTTTTCTCGCGAACTAGCTTCTGACAATTTTTTTTTTTTCAATTTGTTAAGAATCAGTTTATCGGGTCAATTTTCTAAGTTCATTTTCATTATTGCTTGGTTTCGCTTGTCCTTCGAACTCCTCTAATGATTTATATTTCTATTCGCAAATATTTCTACCTTAAGTCTTTTTCTAATGTAATCAGAATTTTATCCCGTTTTTTCCCCAAAACTATGAATCTACTTTTTGAAAAAATTATTTCCTACGCGACATCAACACCAAATTTTATCTGCTTATGAAACCGTTTTTTGAAGGTTTCTATTTGTCTGTTTTATTTAGGAATTGATTCATTTCTTGACGAGTATTTCGAAATTTATGTGGATTCTCGATTATTAGGTTTAACGTAATCCATGACTTTTACGCGGAATATTTTATTTGATTTTTTTTTCTCCAAATCGTTTGAGTGTCGCGCAGTGCGACGGGTTCAAAAAAAGGCGGACTTTAACTTTTGCAAAGAATTCATTGGTTTTTTGATACTGGTGTTTCGAAATCCTTCGAGTGTTTTTGTTTTTTGCCGAATAATATATAAGAATAAGGAGATGTGTGAAAAGATATCGGAAGAAATTTTGTTTGTTTTGAAATTCAAATTAAAAACTTTTATGAGAAGTAGTTTATTAGGTTATTTGACAAATTTTTGCCAAAGGAACAAAAATGCTATCTCTTAACCCTCTAGTGACCAAGTTAAATTTTAGACGGACTTCGGTAGAATCAGTATGAATCTTCATAAACTTATTTTCAAGTATTTATTGAAGCTATTTAAAGATTTAAGTGAGGCTCTTTTAACGGCAGCCTTGGGTACTAGAGGGTTGAGGAAATTAAAAGTTATCCAGCGATAACGATTCTATTATAGGACCAGTATATGGGTTTGAATAAAATCAATCGTGATATTCTAGAACTTTTCACGCAGTAAAAGTATCATCAATTGAAATTTCATTAAGCAGTTTTCTCAAAGGTTCCACAATACGATACGTATATGAAATGAAACCATATTACTGGACGTCCCCGAGATCGGCTGCGCATCCTAACACACTTTTTAAATAAACTCGCTTAATCATTGCCTGAAAATTAGACGAAATCTACAATAAACCAAAACCAAAATAGAGTGAGCTGCAAAACTTGTATTAGAATAATACACTAAGTTCGCTTTTTACGCGTTTTTTTGCCGCGATTCCGGAATTGACACGTTTATTTTTACGCGGCACGTATCCCCCGCGTGAAAAGCGACTTTAGTATACAAACTGCTTCAGTACATCCGATCCACGTAAATCAAAATAAATAAGATATTTTAAAGCTCAATAACTTTTTTCTTCCTCAAGAAATACAATTTTTGTTTCTTCGGTAATTTGTTTTTTCGAATAACTTGATGCATTATTTTCGTTAAGGTTTCTGAACAGAAAAGATTCTTTGATATGTTTCCACGCACCCCCTAATCTCGCATATTATGCTTCTAAATAACAATCAGAGAATTATGAAACTTTCATGAAGACACCAGAATCATAAAACTAATGATTTCTTCACAAAAGCTAATGTCTGCCTTTTTTTTTTTTGAATTAGTCCAACTGCGTGTCGGGTCAATTTTATTTGCATTAAACTCTTATTTCCAGTCTTTTCCTAAAGCATTCAAAAAACGTTATTTGAGACCTTAAAACATTAATCCACCTTCAACCCCATACTTTCAAATATGAATCCACTTTTTGCAAATGTCTTTCCATACGGGACATCAACTGGACGAAACAAAACGGTAGCTCTCTTTCATACAATTTGGAGGTTTTTTTGAGCGTAAAAATCTCAGCTTCCATCTAATCGCTCGAATTCTTACTGTATGCATGCGTCAGCGGTGCAATCATACGATCAAAGTTACTCTCATACACACACACACACACACACACACACACACACACACACACACAATTTTGGAAAATTTGAGCACGGACTTAACTACACCAAAATCGCTTCAAAGCAACTTTTTAGACTTCAACTAACTTTTTCGAAAGTATTTAGTTACTCCATAATATGAATGAAATCCACATTATGGATCCACTGTCAACATCAATATACAGCAAGGTTTTTTTTCGACATGGTTTTCACGATGGTACTTCAAAAAGCGCGTTTTTCAACGACGGTTTTTCTATCCGTGGGGGTGTTTTTCGGCCTCACCGTATTTCTTGCCATATAACGAACTAGTATTTATCTTTCATCCGACGTTTAGATGTACATATATTGCACCTTCATTTGGGAACTAGAACATGAATCGTTTTCGTGATACAGCTTTGGCATTAGCATATCCTATCTTATTTGGAATGGTGGCAATATTCACACCCATAATAATTCAAATTAATCACTCGAACTCTGTTACACACTCTTCCCACTATCTTTTCAACAATTAACTAAAATTTGATTCAACATGGAGAGCCCATTCATTTTATAAAGTATTTTTCGCGACTGTTTTTTAAATAACGAAATTTTTTCTACGTTGATATTCAAACACGGTTTTAACGACGATACTTTAATTGACACGGTTCTTGCACGCGGTACGTAACCCTCGTGTAAGCAAGTAACTCACTGCATAATTCCACTTTTTGCAAATGTCTTTCCACACGGGACATCAGCATCGAATTTGCAATAAGGTTTTTTTTTAAAGCGGATTATAAAATTTGTGTAGATTCCAAATTATAACCGGTTAAAGCATTTCGCGGCTTTTTCGAGGAAGTTTCCATGAAATTTTCGTTTTTGCAAATCGTTCGTTGGTTCAGAGTGTCGGGTCAATTTCCAAAATAGAAATTCCCGAGAATCAATCGGTTCCATCCAACCTTTGTATTTTTCACGGTTTTTATTTCAACTCGCAAATGCAATCAACTCTTTTTGTTCAGTCTCTCCCTAAAGCATTCAGCAAGCGTCATTAAAAACTTTGAAACATGAATCCACCTTCAACCTGCAACATCTAGATATGAATCCACTTTTTGCCAATGTCTTTCCATACAGAACATCAACTGCACTCAAATTGCTTTATGTTTCTTTTTTTCCCAGTATTTTTTCAACGCGACATTCCGTATGTGTTCAATTTTTTATTCAGATTGTTGTATTCCCGGGGATTTTCGAATCTGTTTTTTCACGAAAAGTAGGTTTTATCGCGTATCGTTTTTGATAATTTTTCTGGTTTCAAATCGTTGACTCAAAATATCGGTTGAATTTACATAATAAAACTCTTGACAATAGTATAATTGATTTAATTTTTCCTTTAAGTTTATGTCTTGATTCTCAGGCGCAATAAATTTTTAAGGTTTTTGACAATTTTTTTACTCCGTTCGTTGTTTCCCGGCGATTTCTCGAACAACGCAGTTTTTGACAGCGAGGTTTCAAAATAACGCCATACTTTACGGCGATTTTTCAAATAACGTGATTTTTACGCACGGTTTATTTCCGTGTAAAATATATTTCACTTTGTATGACAGCAACAGACTACAGTAAGATCATTTTACACGGTGTTTTCATGAGATTTTAATAACGAGTTTTTTGCACTGTATTCTGTATTCGTGTAAAAAAAAATACGAATCAAATTTTCGCAAATGTCTTTCCATACGGGACACCAACATCAAATATGTTTTACTTTTGCAACACAAAGTTTCAACAACTAAAATCACTTTTTTATCTCTTTACTATGGGGTTTTTTATGCGGTTTAAAATTTACGCAGGTTTTCAACCGGTTTAAAAACGGATTGTGTTTAAAAATGTTCATTTATTAAATCCTTGATTTAGAGTGTCGGTTAGGTTTACCAATATAAATTTTCTCTGCCGTTCCCAGTTCACCAGTTATTTATGCCTTTCTTTTCTGTCATGAATTATATACTCTTCAATCTTTTTCTGATGTATTTAGTAGACATCCCGAGAATCTTTAAAATCTGAATCAATTTTTCCCCTCAAAATATAAATCAACTTTTTGCAAACGTCTTTTTATGCGGTACATCAACGTCAAATAGATTTGTGCAGAAAAATCAACGTCAAATACGCTCATACTTCATAAAAAGTAAATCACTTTTTAAGTGGTTTTCATGCTTCTTTTTACGGTAAGTCTCAGAATGTACTCGTTTTTTTCGCATGAATTTCGATTTTCATATGAATCACAAAATATGAGCAGTTTTCCATGCATTTCACGGACTTTACGCGGATATTTTTTATGATTTTTCTTCTTCAAATCATTAGAGTGTCAGATCAGTTTCCAAAATCAATTTCCCGAAAGTTCATTGACGTTATGAGATTTTTTTTCTTATTTATTTATGAGTTTTATCCCAATTTACAGATGCAATTCATTTTAATTTCCAGCCGACATTATTAAAAAATTTAAATATGGATTTACATTACTTCAAAATATAAATCCGTTTAATGCAAATATTTTTCCATACGGAATTTCAACCTCGAACGGATTCATACTCCACTACACCAATTTTGAACAGTACTAAAATCGCTTTCTACGCAGTATTTTTACATTTTCTTTTGCGGTGGATTTCGGTTCTCGAGCGTTATTTTTACACGGATTTCATAGGTGACGCGGATTTCAGGATTTTTTTTACACGGAAATAATTGATTCTGTTTTGAATTACATACAATCAATTGTAGGGAAACCTCCGGTATTCCACTGTTTCAATCAGAAACGATGAAACATTCCGGACAAATTCACTGCCGCCCGTTGAATTAATAAATGTAAGCGAAAGTGAAACCCGCTCATATATTTTAACGCGTAAAAATTCAGCCTGTATCTCGGTCACATTAATCACATCACATGCAAACGACAAAAACATCGCCGGAGCATCGTTGAAAAGCAGTAAGTACTCCAGACGCCACCAGTCAATGGTGAGGATCAACTCCAGCAACTTACCGCAAGCCGTGATGCATTATTTGTGTCCCACAGCCGGGTGCACTTTTAATCCCGCTGGCTGGCTCTAGCGAGCTCCACTTAACACACGTACTGTGCATATTCGCACACGCACAAAAGGACCGTTCCATCCCGTTGCCATCCCCATAATATCAGATCATTATGATTTCGAGCGAAAATGGGCTCCACGCCAGCTCGGTGGTCTCAGATGAGCTCTGACAGTTTCAGATAGTGCAACCTACACAAACCTACACACACGCAATGAGCTAATACAGGTAATATTCCGAGTCCACCGCGCTACTGTGCGAACCCACACCCAAATAGGGCAATTGTGGGTGGTGCTTTTTGCGGAATAATGGATTTAAAATAGATGTTACGATTATGAGCAATTAGCCGAAATCAGATATTGAATAGAATTCGGCACGATTTTGTATCTCCTGGTTGCGCGCGTGTACACCATTTGTGTTTGTAACGCCGCGCCGTGCCGGGAGATAATCGCTGCGGTAGCTAAAGTTTGAACTTGCATTTTTGGATCAACACAAAATTCCTGACTGCATAATTGTTTTTGAGCTACGCAGTTATTTATAGTTAATACATATCTGAACGAGTTTCCAGTGAACGAATAATTTAATCCAATTTAGAAAATTTAAATCGATATAACTTGCTGACATTTGCATTACATAAAAATTAACCACAGGCTATTTCTTTCATCTCTCTGTATTGCCTCCAAAACTAATTACGAAAATTCATCTACTCAAAACAATTTAACTTCTATTTTGACCAGACGAATACCAACTCAATTAGAGGCCGCTTTGCGGCAATCGAACTCATTAGGATCGCGCTCGTCGTTGCTCGGTTATGCTTCGACACATTTGCGCTGGCTTCCCCACATCAAAACGCAGCATACTCGACCATGTGTTTGCGGTGGCATAAATATGTTCCATCTACTGTAAACCAAAAACCGTGTCAAATCATGTCAAGTGGTGCCCGCTGCTGTATGCCAGTCAATGAATGCTGGTCGCATGTAGGGAAAAACGTCGTTTGAGTCGCAGAAAAAAAATCTAATCATCTTTATTTCCTTTCCACTCACTCATTTTCTAATAATAGTCGTCTCGTGATGAAATACGCGCTTGCCAGGCCGGAGATGAGAAAAGCGCTGATAATCTAGCAGCCTGATGTCTCTCTCTGCGTCTATTTCTTTCTCTGACCAGCCGCGACAATCTTCAGCTTAATTCGATTTTCCTCTATTCTGTTTCATCTGTCGTTTGACAGCAACAACAACCAAAAAAAAAAACGAACGACAAACGAAACTTCTGCGACCGATAGCCAGAAAATTGCTCATCCTCTTTCGCTACGTCGTCATCATCATCAACATCGGTTTGACATTCGACGGATCGCTGGATCAACCAAACAGAACAATAATTCTTCCAAAACTCGCAGCTCATTCTGCTCTAGCGAACTATCAAACCGATGGAATTTCAAGACTTTATTTCGAACGACAATCTTGGGCAAAATTTCTGCTTCCCTTTTTTTTGGAGGGGGATAACGAAAAATGGACTCAAGCAAGTACTGTTCGCTCGTATCCGTCAGCAAAATTGATTGCAGCGTAGACTCCACGGATATCAACGCCAACATCCGTCGGTTATCAATCAAGCTTACCGCTGCCGTGCAAATTGAAGCTATTTCACCAAAAGCACCAGTTTCCCTAATATAATCAATTTCCTATTGAGCCTTGTCGTGGTGGTGCCGAAAACCCGCCCCGCCCCGCCAGTTTCGCATGCATATCACCCCCAAACACAAACAGAGTCCCAGTCCGACTGATGCGATCGTTTGTCTTCATCTGGAGCTCGAGCTCTTTGGATATTAGGGTTGGCAGGTTTCCCCCAACCCCCCCCCCCCCCCATGTACTCCTCCGCTCCAGCGCCCGGAAGGCGCAATGACTCGACATATCTCAATCTTAATTCAGTACACTAATTCCGCCGCGAAGACAAATATCGAAGTTGATTAGTACGAAGTGGAATTCGACAGCATCGCGGGCGCGTGGTTCTGCCTTCTGCTGTTCCTTCTTGTGTTTGCTCTTTGCCCAAAGAAAAAAAAATACGTTTCAATTTCACTCTGATGGCTTCAGCGAGTAAGCAAGGAAATTACTGCCATGGACTAATCAAGATCGGGATTTATTTCATTACTCTTGCAGTTGGATTGGGAAGAATGTTACGTCTGGAAGTGAAACCGCTAACATCGCTTTCTAACGGATTTAAAGAATGATAGCAAAAATGATAGAGTACAACAACTTCCTATATAAGCGAAAAAGTTCTGAGTGATGAGATTAATTTAACACATCATTTTTACATTTTTACAGAAATCATTTTAATTCATATCAAATTAAAGTGCTCTATAGAGTAATTGACACTTTCCATCAATTTTTGATAACTGGTATAGAACCAACGGCTTCTTCGTGCATACTAACACATTTCGGAAATGCCTCATAAATTATTGCCGATTAATTAACTTACCTCAAAGTTGACAGGAACAAGATACCTGACTTCTAGTTTTTCATACATTTTGCCCATGACCTTTACCACCGTTAGTGTTGTCATCTGATGACTTAAATGCGCATAAAAGTGTGATTATTAGCAAAATCGATTTATCGTGCATAATCCGTCAGATGAAAATCAAAACTAAATGGCAGCACAGTAGAAGTATGTTGAAAATTAGATGGAAAGTTCATACAGCGATATCGAAAAAATTGCCTTGTCGTCATCATCAAATTAACAGTACACAAATTAGTTCCACTTTCGTTCACGCGTAGCGACATTCGTGTTCGATGCTTACTGTAAGAGACAGGTATCTTGCACTAGTTATCTTTGCTTACCTGCAATTTTTTATCACCTGACTGCTACTCCAGCAGCAGAGCGCCAAATATTATCAAATTCCACTTGTGAATTTATCGTGAAATCTTCAAAAACTTTAACCAACTACTATTTTCCAAACCACTAGTTTTTCCTCCAGGTTTTGTTTACAGTTTTACGCTGATGGTTATTGCTAGTTCGGTATTCACGAGTGACGTAGCCTCTCAAACTCTGTGCTCAAACTGTGTGCTTTTCTTTTTACAATAATGACTAATCGTGAATATTTTCCGTACAAAATCTATCTAAACAGGTTAAAACTAGCCTCGAAGAATGCAGCGTGTTACGAAATCACGGTTTTTGCTCTTATTTATTTTTCGCTCAACTGCATGTGTCAAGTTGTGTGCCAGTGTTGTCATAATTTCCTGCACACCACCATGCAACTTTTTTAACCTCTTTTTCAAGAAATTGTTTTAAGATGTTTTGTTTAAGTGGAAATCTAAAGTAAATGTGGACTACAATATGTGGTATATGGTTCCGGGAAAATAATTTCCTATTTCTCTGGGACAAGGTTGCATATTCAATTATGGGGTTCTTTTTCGCCGCGTGCCGATAGTTCGTTCCAGAAGTGCAACTTTGAGAAACAATGTATGACAAACTTGTAGTCCCTAAGTAGAACTACAAGTTTATCGAATAGTGCAATGCTCTAACTCTTATGACTGAAGCGTAAGAGCCCATATTCAGTACAATATTCAGATACTCACCGCGAATACTGGCTGAATAGCCCACTGAATATGGGCTCTCACATATTAGGCGTAAGAGTTAGAGCACTGCTTTCTTTGGCAAACTTATAGCATTACTTAATGACTGAAAGGTTGTCGTACATCATGTTTTAAAATTATACTTGTGGAGTGAATTATCGGCACGCGACCAATTGAATGGAATTGACACTCCAAAATTGAATATGCAACCTTGCTCTGGGAGTTATAGTGAACTGATTAATACACTAATATTTATTTGAATTCATTTTCCTACAGTATCAACAGTTACTAATTGTATTTCAGAAACTTTTGTAATCGTAGAAACATTTGCAAAAAGTTGGGTTGTAACCAGCTCAACCAGCTTTTTGGTGTATTCTGATTGAATTTTACTCCATTCGTCCTATTGATGTTTTTTAAATCATTTATATTGGAAATCTGGTTTTAATAGATATAGATTTTCAATAGGATTGATGTCTGGAGATTGTGGTGCAGTATTTATTGCTTTTTAACAATTATAAAGTAGCCCCATGCGTACTTTTTGCACCTTGTGCTTTTTCTTGCTTTCAATTTTTATACCTAATTCATCGTTCGGCTTTCTTCATATAAAACGATAACCATCCAAACCAAAAATGTTGAATTTGGACAAATCTACAATAAAAACCATTTTCGCATAGTGTCTTTGGCAAAGTTGTAGATAACAATTTAACAAAAAAAAATTTTTTTTTTCAATAATCTTACCTTTTTTATTTCTCAAAGATCGGACAGGTTGCATTGTTTAAGTAATCTTTTGTAATTCTTATAAAAAAATTAGATTTCGAGAATATTAGATCATTTAGATAATTAATTTTTATTAATTATTTTAACTTTTTTTTCAAATAATAAATAATTTTTTCTACAGTGTATATTTTTTTCGGAAAGACAAAATTATTATCTACAATTTTGCCGAAGACGTCACACCGATCAAACAAACAATTGTTGGTCCTTGAAATAATTGTAACCATCAATACCTTCCCAAAATAGTATTCTTCAATAGCTTCTCAAAAAAGAGTCGTGTTCCAAAAATATAATCTATGCAAAGTTTCAGCTAAATCAAAAATGGTCGATTAAATTGGTTGCCCGTTTTTTTTATGTAATTGTCCTGTAAATATAACTCAGCCATAACCAACACAATTTGATGTCAACTAATAGTTGCTTCCATAAGCTTGATAGAAAGAAACATTAGCTACTAGCTTTACTATCAGGACATCAATTTGCTTCCAATTTGAAGTCCCAAAGGTAAAACTGATGAAAAAAAAGGTAGCAAATTAATCATTTGCGATGTTTTTTCACATTATAGATATTACTTATTTGAGTCATCAAGGAGATTATTATGCCTTGATCATCCTTGTTAAAATTATTACAAGATTCGTTACCCACGGACAGCTAGTCGAAACAGTCGTTTATAACTGAGTAATTTTTTGACCGTGTTATTTCGAGAAACCGAACAAGAATGCGCGTAAAAAATCCGTGTAAAAGAAGATCGTGTATAAAGGGAGTCTGACGTATAAGCGTTTGCGAAAAAGAGGAATCCATTTTTTTAAATGCAAAAATAACAACTTCGGTAGCACTGCTGTTCAAAACTTATACCTTTGTTGAATTTGCTGATAAGTTTTCCTAAAAACGCAATCTCCAGAGTGTGCATTGATATAAAATATCCGAAGATATAAAATATGTAAATATGAATGCTAAAAATCAGAGAAAATTTGACAATATTTCTTTAGAATGTTTTATCTCGAGTTTTGCTCATAATACCTCAGGATGAGAAGTATTTTTTATGTAAACTTTTCTCTTAAACACGATGAAATTGTCAAATTTTAGATCAGAATATACTCATTTGCTTAAAAATGCAAGTTATCTTTCATATGCTGAACTAACATATTTGGCAACACTGCCACTCGAAATTGACATGTTTATTGGAACAACTGACTAATTTTCTCGAAAAATGATGCAGGGTATCGAACGTCTTCGTCAGTGGTTTTCTTCGGCCCCCTTTTTCATAAGATTGCTGCAGGAGAACTGCCGAAAAAAACCACTGACGAAGACGTTCGATACCCTTTTTGTTTGTTCTAGACATCATGCCATAGTTAAAATTTAACAAAAATATCCCAAATTTTGAATCCAAACCTGAAAGGGTCGTTGACGCGTTTGTCCTCTTTTTTTGCACACTTGAGATAGAATGGCTCATATAGAATAGCTAAAATCAAAACAATTTCATGTTCTAACACCAATGAAACCCTTAATTTTATGGTATTTACAACAAATTAATAAAACTTCCAAGATCGAGTTTCTCTGCGTGCACGGTATGCACAGACGTCAAAAGTAAACACCAAAACATGAACAGAATCATCTGTATTGTACAGTTTTTTTTTGGGTAAATCGATGACACAGATTTGTTTTGTAAGTACAGATGTTTCACAAATTAGAAAAAAAAATATTATCCTCGGTCAAAGATTGAAAATGTTCCAACCAGTCGTAAGCTGTATAAAATCAAATATTAGCTAAGAGCTTTACCATCAAGACATCAATTTACTTCAAATTTGATGTCCTGAAGATAAAAGTGATGCAAACTATCGATGTTTTTTCACATTTTATTGATAATTTAAGCTATTTTGACATAACTCACAGAAGAGATTAATTTTCCAAAACCATCCTTGTTCAAGTTATTACACAATTCATCCACACATTTAACTGTGCTCTGATTACCGACGAACGGCTTTTTAATCAGTTTGGGGAACAACTTTATTCATAAAATTAATTTTCTTCTACTCTTTTTCTCTCGCTCTCTCTTTTTTCAACCGCTATTTATTTCTCAAAAGAAACTAAGAGTAAAAGATATCTTTGCTGTGTTTCATACTCTGTGAAGTGCGCCCAAACTGGTGTAAATTAATGAACCTTTTGTAACAGTTTTCAATATATTTCAGAGGGAACCGGAATGCTTATTTAAGTCCGCTTCTTACTCACCTGATACAATACGCTTTTGTGTATTATAAATATTGCTCTCTAGTATAAAAGTCAGTGCAAACAGAGTATCCATGTTATCCCACTTCTCGTTGTCGCAGCATGTTTTATAAAGTTCTGAAATTGTTTTGGATTTTACCATACAGCCTAGGCCTTGAAAAAGAGTAACGTTCTCGAATACACTTTGAAAAGCCAGAATCTATAAGTCTTGCGAAAAACCTTCATTTTTAAATCATACATGTGGAATAGAATTAAACTGACAACTTTCAAAGGTAGTTATATGAATTTCAATGAAATCTATTAGCATTTGATCCTCACAGATTTTATCAAGATTTTTGTTGATTTCTTGAAATAATCACACGTATGATTCAAGTAACTTTTATACGGTAACAAAGCATTCAACGCGTTCCTGTATAATTCTGAACTATAATTTCTTGAGAGCAAGTTTGATGAACTTTGCTGCAAATCGTAGGAAATATTCGATACTAATTCACAATCTACAATCACTATGTTCTTTTCTAGATTTTGTGATTTTTAAAAACGAAGCCATTGTGGTATTTTAGCTTGGATGATGAGAAATTATATAAATAGTATTGCAATGAACTGACAAACATATTTGCTGTTCTAGAATGAAATCTGCATCATTGTTATCTTTATTGTTTCTGGGCGTTCGGTTATGTCAAAAATTTATAAATTGTCGAAAAAACATAATGCAGACTCCAGTGATGACATTCACAATATTTGTGAAAACTACGTCGAGGTTTGATTCAATGATCGTATTTGGTTCATCCTCTGAAAAACTATCTTTAAAATTAAATTTTAAACGATTTATGGTTTACTGGCATAATAAGTTTATGTGTAGTGATAGTTAGTATAACAAAGGTTTCTGCACTGCTAGGTGGATTAATTCAGGTTTTTATTGGTAAAATCATCTGACACATTGGTGGACTTAATGATAAAATATCTAAAGGCTAATACAAATATTAACAAACAAAACACTTAGAATTGTCGTCGACGGAGGATTCGCCTGAACATTGTTATCGAAATGTTGAAGACAAATAGTGCTGCTACGTCGTTGAAGCTGGCTGACATAGAGCGTATGGGGTCATGTTGCCCATATAATGCATTGCGATGTGGCAGAGAAAGAAAGTTTCTTTGTTATAGTGGTCTTTCCGGAGCGTACACATTAAGCTGCTGCAAAATTCTCGGGGCATCAGTTTCACCAGTTAAAATTTTGAAAATAAATACAGTCTGTGCTTCGAACCGTCTTTGCTGCAGTGTTTCCATACCTAGAAGTTGACAGCGATCAGCATACACCGGTAACTGATGCGGATCTTGCCACGGGAGAAAACGTAAGGCATAGCGTACAAATTTCCGCTGCACGGATTCTATTCTTGCAATCCAGTTTGCGTTCTCAGTTCTGGAAACTAATTGTGTAGTGTGGTGTGCTTACACACCACACTACACAATTAGTTTCCAGAACTGATCGTACCAGAGAGTAAAACCACGAACGAAGACACAAGTGGGTCACGAAATTTCGATGCTATCTTAAAGATAAATCCAAGTTGCCGATTTGCCTTCAATATAATTTCATTATAGTGCGGTTTAATCGATAGCGCTGCATCCAGTTTAACACCCAAATCTCGAACCTGATTAAGTCTAGTCAAAGCTTGACCAGACATGCTATATCTGTACAGTATCGGGTCATTTTTTCTATTCAATGAGATAACACAACATTTCTGGGTACTAACTGTTAGTAAGTTGTTAGAACACCAGTCGTGAAAAATGTCGACCAGTCGCTGGAGCTCTTCACAGTCTGTGATATTCCGTATAATCTTTAACAGTTTAACATCATCCGCGAAAAACATGCGGTAATTTTCTGGTAGTACTAACGATGCGTCATTTATATATAACGAAAACAGCAGTGGTCCCAAATTACTGCCTTGCGGGACACCCGATAAATTCGAGAAACATGCAAATTGCTGTGATCCACTCCTAACGCATAACGTTCTATCAACCAAATAGGACCTTAACCATTGTACGATAGCTGAAGCTGCTCCTAATTTTTTCATCTTGGCAAGCAAGATTTTGTGGTCAACGCGATCAAATGCTGCTTTTGAGTCCGTATGAATCGCATCGATTTGTGCACCTTCAGATATATTTTGTAGGCATGTAGCGGTAAAATGAACAAGATTAGTAGCAGTAGAGCGTTTTGGATAGAGACCGTGTTGATCTATCGAGATGTACTGTTTGCAGCTAGCGAAGAGAGTATCATAAATGTTAATCTCAAACACTTTCGAACAAGCGCAAAGAGAAGTTATACCCTTTGTAGTTTTGGACATCGCGTTTGTCACCTTTTTTGTGCACGGGGAACATCACTGACAACTTCCAACTGGTGGGGAAAACACATCGTCTAAGCGACAAGTTAAACAATAATCTTAGCGGGTGGATAAATTCAGCTTTATATTTTTTCAGAACGCAGCAAGGAATAGCTCAGGAGCAAAAAAAAACACATTTTATCAATTGCAGCTTCCACTTGCTAGTTGGTTATCAGAAATGAGCTGAAGTCAATTACATCACTGGGGATACTATTTAGAGCTAAGTCTATCTCTGCAGTTGTGGCAGTGGAGCTACGGAAAATCTGCCGAAAGTGTTGAGCAAATAATTCGCACTTCTCAACTGTCGTGTTACCGTGGCGATCACCCAAAAACATGTTTTTAGGTAGGCCTTCTTCTTTCCATTTGCTGTTAACAAACGGCCAAAAGAGTCAAGGGTTTCGTCTAAGAGAACTCTGAATCCGAAGATACTCTTCCGTTTGTTCAAAAGGCGATTATAGATCCGGTAGGAATTACTAGCTGATCGAATGCTTGTTTCGTCAGAGTGTTTCGCATTCTGGAATATTTGCGCAATGCCGAAGATCGCTGTCGCTTCAAATTCCGCAAACGAGTAGTAAACCAAGGGGGCTTTGATACCGGTCGGCGAGAAGGGACATAATTAACAAATGCATTTTTGATGGCGTTGGTGAAATAAACTATAGCATCATCAAGAGTTTTTCGCGCAGTGCTCGGTCTAATCGCATCAAATGAGCCCGATACAGTTCCCCAGTACAGAGTGGTCCAGAAACCGAATAATGCCTTCTCCAGAGCAGTTACATATGATGAAGCGCTCATTTTTCTGTTATCAAAAATCATGGTTTCATTCAGTCTTTGTAAATAACCGATTTATATTAATAAAACATTTGTTTTGCTCTAACTTTTTCATTTCGATTTTGACACCAAAAGTGTCTTCGGACGACTTTCAAATTTATTTTGTATTTCAGTAAATTCAGTTATTAAACATGATAAAAATTATGATAATTTAATAATGTCAAGAGTACACCTCCTTAAAACCTAAAATAATTACCTTTGATTATCGAAACCTCGAAAATCAACTGGTTCAAAAGTTTTGAATTTTTGAAAACAAAACCCCCATTTCAAACCTGGCCAACCTAATAATCCAACGAAAAAAAACATGTGTCTGATTATTTTCAATGAAATCCAATCCCTGTAAATTTGAGCACAATTGAAGCACTTTGGGTGACCAGTTCCGAAATAGGATGGCCAGGGAAAAATCAATTGCACATTAATCCTTTTCGAGCATCATTTCCGTATTTTTTTTAACTCTCGATGCACTTTAACCGCCGTTCTGATAGACATGAGAAGAGTACCACTCCCCGAAAACGGCGATTGGTTGGCGTAAATCAAAAACCTAAAGCATATTGAATGGGCGTGTCAAAGCGGTTTGTTCATCATATGTCTCAGCTTGGTTCATCACGTTTGTACGTCATTTCACGTACATGTACGTCAAAATTGATCACCACTTACTGCCGGTGGCTTGCTGCTTTTGCAAATAGCGAGAGCTTCGTTGTGCATAGTTACAATTTCCACGAGAGCAACAGGTTTCTATCTATTTTTTTATTTTTGTTATTTATTCGTATTCAATCATATTAATAGACCATTTTTACACGCTTTTTTCAACTTTTTCTTATAAACATGATGATAAAAACACTCTTCAGTTAATTTTTGGCGTGTCGCTTCACATTGCACTTTTTGATGAAAACTATCGCCTTATCTTTGAAAGACTTCAATGTCCAATGGTTTGCATGTTTCCATGAAAAGTTTCGTGTCATCTCCATAAACTAAAATACTCAAAAAAACGTGTAAAATCATCAACATACAAAATAAACAGCAAAGCACCCAGATGGAATCCCTGTGGTACTCTCAAGCAGGGCCTGCAACAGTTATTTTCAATTGAAAATCGTCTGGCGATAGTAACGCTGTTACCTTTTCTTTTATTTGTTTAATTTTCAAGCTACTCTCGAATGATCTATCTTGCGCTGATTTTGACAGTTGAAGAGCTCATTTGTATGCTTCGAGAATATGTAACATTGGTTTCGATGTACCACACACAACAGACGATGAATTTCCTTTAAAACTTAGTTTTGTTCTTCTATGGAAGTACTCACTAATTTGTGATTGAAACTCAATTTTGATAAGAAAAAAAAAACAAAAGAAGAATATCAACTCTATAAATTGCTTTTTTCAGTAGAACATCTCTTCATAGAACCATGTTGCTTAGTAGTGATTACATTTTTAACTTGTGAAAAAGGTTTGTGATTGATTTTGGATTAGAAAAATCTGAAAATGCAATATCGTTACTCGTGTTCTTTGTTTTCTTTTCGAGTAAGATCAGGCGCGTAAATTAGATGTGCATCTAAGTATAACTGTTACCACTCCACAAGCAGTTTCGTTGCAGTTGTTTCAAAGTATTTATTATTGGATGTTTACTTTTTATTTCCGGTACTCTTCCGCTCGAGTTGCTGACAAACTCATGAGCAAATTTGCAGCAACTTTTTATTCCACTCGAAGCAGCAATCTTTTAAATTACTCCTAATCAATAAAACAAGCGAAGAATCTGGGTAGAGTTCACTTCCAACTTTTAAATACAAAACAAACCAAGTCGAACGGTTTCTCCGAAGCACACTTTACGGGTACCAATAAAAGAAGGATGCGTCATTTCCTTACCAATACAATGTGGCTGCTGTCCGGTTTGGTTACTTTTTCTCTCTCTCTCTGTCCGGACAGGTTAAATATTCAGCCTAACATGATCCAGTTTGCTGCTCCTGTTGTGTAAACCTGTTGAGAAAATCTTCGCCATCCCGGCTCCCCTCCCCCAGGAAGGGCAGATCGTCCTGACGTGAAATGCAAGATGGGGGATGCCGATAACGACTTTACAGCGGTGGCGTTACAAAATTGACGGTTTTCCGCTTTAGCAATAACAAACCCGTGCAATAATAAAACATTCGGGACCGTTCCTTCCGCTGCCTGCGCGCGGCGGTTTCAGTACCAGCATATGTATGTTGTTTACGTTATGCTTCCCTCGCAGAAACAACCGGCAGTAGGGATTGTAGAACGGTAGGGACGCGCAGAGCTGCGGTCCGGTAAGCGGCGATTTGCCTGGCGGCAAGTAAAACCCATCTTGCAGCATTCATCATTGTCCTTTTTTTCAAGACTGTGAACCGAGTTTCTCCGAAGGCTGTGTTTGTTTTTCGGGAGGAAAAAAGAACCGTTCCAACCCTTTTTCAGCGACCTGAGTTTTTCCGCCGGGAAGGGGTCTATTTTATTTAAATAAACAGTCAATTTTCTGGATCCAAGACGAAAATGGCTCGCGGGTCGGCGACTTAAAGATTTATCGTTAATGTTGTAGGTTTTATTTTTCGGTCATTTTTTGTTCCTACCAAGAAGTGAACTTGAAAGGCCGAACACTTTAACCGAGTTCAATACTGAAATGGTTGCAAAGAAAATTGGAAATGACTGAAAACGGGTAATTAAGAAGTAAGCTGCTTTGTTTCTATTTAACAGGATGGAGAGCAGCGTTATTAAACACTTTTCGTCGACACAATGTTTCCACAAATGTCGTCCACCTGTAGGCTGCCGTCAAACGTTTCATCTCCTGTCTTTGAAGAGGTATCCCGAAAGACCGCATATCCGGGGCCAACCCAGTGTACAAACCTTTCAAGGGAGTTTCAAACAGTGGCTATTAATTTCCTCCTTTGTCGTACCATTCATAATTAATTTCTTTTCATCTTACCCTGAACACTTATTAAATTATTTCCTCCACGTTATGCGACCGGGTCTCGTCTTCCCAGGCTCATCGATGCGAAGTATTAATTTTCCCATTTGGTCTACTCTCCCCGGTGTCGGACGCTCGGGGAAGATTCTATCAACTATCGAAAGAGGAAATTTCCTCGAACCGAGCGTAGTCTTGGGTACACCTTCGGCGGTGGCGGTAGCGAAAGTTTCCTTGCTGTCTTACGGCGACAATGTGCCACAAGCTGGTTTTGATGAGAGGAAAAATCAATTCACACGTGTGGGAGCAACTTTTCCACGTTTTCGCTCTGCCTGCCTCCGAAGAAGAAAACTTCCCAACAATCAATCAACTGACGTATTTTAGGCAGGTTAGGGTTCTGGGTTGAGTCGAGGGCGGTGAAGAATATGCTGTTGATACAAAGATTATTACTGCGGGTTTTTTCCACTACAATGGGTCTAATGACTTCAGGAAGGTTTCCGGTTTGAACTCTGAAAACTTAATCAACAGTGTGGCACAATGAGAATGTCCTCTGTGTTGGGTTCATCCGACGAGGGCAAAACCATCTAATTAGCAGTTATTGGTAACAATTTTGCTGCTTTTTGGAGAACTGTTTCTGTCCGAGATATCATTTGCTAATGTCGGAAAAGGTTCTTTCGTTTCGTAGAACTTCCAACAGAGACCTCCGGCGGGATTCCGCTACTAGTAGTGTACCGTCGAAATAAGTCATTAATCAAATAGCTTCTACGGCCGTCCAGTGTCTAGCAGGATGGCACTAAACATGCCGGCCCGGGCAGATCAAAGAGCAGTGCAATAATTGAGTCCTGCAACTCGGCTCCGTTGGGATCACTCAGCAGAGTTTGTGTGAGTGTTTTTTTTTTTTTTTTGTTTGCCCTGATTCAGAACGATTTGATCTTTCACTTTGCAGTGTTTCCTCTCTCGCGCTCACTGTTGCTCTTCCTGCATGCATCATTCGTTCTGCTGACCAGTCGATTGGTTACTCGGGTTCGAAAGGCCGATCCGGTGAAGTGAAGAGGCTGCTGCTTGGAGGCAGCCGAAGCGAAAGCAATTTCACTCTTTTATTTTACGCTCCACAGCACTCTCCACTTTATGCTGATGTTTCGCTTGATTGCTGGCCACTGTTTGCACCAGTTACTCCCGGCTCGGTACATTCCGGGACAGGTCGAGCCACGCTTCGTCGCAATCGGTGCGCTCTTTCCCAAACCGGCCCTATCTGATGGCCGGTTCGGTGTCACATACGGAATGATGCAAGGAATTCTATCATGCTTCACAATGCATAGATTGCAGGTCGCGAGTACAGCGCCAGCCGTCCAGCATCGCTGATATGACAATATTTTTCCAACAGTCCGAATCTGTGTACGTGCGATCGGCACAGTCGTATCCCACCTACTGGCTGGCTTTGTTCCACCCGCCGAAGGTGTCGATGAACAATGAATTGAACGAAAATAACACGCTCCGGTCGACAACAAGCACTGGGATGCAACGTAGCTCAAACCACACTCATTGAAATAGCGCTATAAAGACTTCCTTTTGTATCCGACAAACGACGTCGTGCACACTAGCAGGAATACAGGATTGGATTGTACATCAAATAGATCCAGCTAGCTCTTGAAACGACTGCGATCTTAAATGTGCGTAGGTATTTCAATGCGTCATAGCAGATAACCAACAGTTGTCGCTAAAGTAAAGTAGTATATTAGACGTCAATTTCAACGTGCAGTTTATGTCATATAGAAACTAAGATTTCGTGATTCTTCAACGGATTTTATCTTTCAACCCTGAATATTTTATTTGCAGTACGAATCAGTACTAAACTTTGAGTTGCTTACCACCTGCTACAGTAAAAGCAAAAGTCAATTAAGGGGCAAACAAACAGCAGTTACTGTGCGTGAATGTTCGAAAGACTGTTTTGAAACATTCACTTCTAAAAATGACGAAATCGTATGTTGTCCCCTTCCATGTGAAAACAACAGCTTGTTGGCAGAGTTTATTTGCAAATCCATCCTTCGACCTAATAATGAAATGTGTTTACGAAATTCGAGCCAAGTTATGATACTTGTTCATATGTCATGAGCTGATACCCTGTGTGATTCGGAATCAATCTATTTGGCGAAACGAATAACAATTCTAGGAATTGCTCGAAATTTTCGAAAATGCTCTCAATAAACTTGTTGCCCCTGGACTGAGAACAGTAATTTTCAATGCAGATGTTGGACAAACTACAACCTGAAGATGACAGTCGAAAGATGGTTTATCGAAAACTTGATATCAGAAGCCGATGATCGAAAATCGAAAATCTAAAATTGCCTGGATCATCATATTCAAGAGAAATAGAAGAAGAAAACTATAGATTTAGTGATTATACAAAATACTGGCCATACGTACCCGGCGTTACTCAAATAAAAAGCATCAACATTTGGAATCATTTCTTGTACTTCACTGCTCGATTAACAGTCTTAAAATGGCTCTTGGAGACGATTTCCGACCTGTGAATCTCCCCGGTTCTGGAAAAACCCAATTGGGCTATTTTAAACTGGGTTAAGTAACAGAGAGTATAGCCATCTTGAAATTCAAAGTGGTGTCTGTGGTTGATTTGTTGATTCTAGGCTTCAGTCCGGTTCCGGATATATCCACATTGAATGGTATCATGTTAGACTGTTTTCCAGGAACCGTAAGTGGCTTAAAATTTGATAGAATCGTCTCTGGTCATAATCTGGATTCCGAAAATTTTCATATTCAAATGTATTTGGAAATTTTCAAAAATCAAAATCGAAAGTCGCCATCTTGGATTTCAAAATGGCATTTGAAACTATTTTTCGGCTTTTGGGTATTTTTGCGGTTTCAGATATACACATGTTGAATAATATTTGACCATGTAAAGCTGTTTTCCAGAAATCGAAAACCGTCATTTTGAGATTCAATATGACGTCTGTCGTTAATTCGCGGATTCTAAGAATTATCCTAGGCTCGGACCCGTGCTGGATGATATCTGAAAATGTTAGGTTGTTTTGCTGGAACCGAAAGTAGTAACAGACATAACACATCGAAAAAAATTTCAATAAAATCATCGTTTGAATGATTCCAGTACTTTACGTCCTTTGCTGTCGTGTTCGCGCTGCGTCATGTATTTCGATATCAGCGCCAGTGTTACTGCATGTGTCAAATGGGGAACTACAAAATGTGTATGAGATTGCATGACAGGGCCCCAGACGACGTTTTCGCGCGATGACTGTTATTCGATTGAAAATTTGAAATCAACGTTTTTTGCGGCGATGGAGCTAGGTCCCAGTGTTACATCTGTTAGTCTGTGTTAGCAATATTCATAGGGTAGCAAACGGCTTCGGCAGTGGTTTTCTGCGGTAGGTTTCTCCATGAGATTGCTGCAGAATTTTTAACTCATTCACAATGATCGTGGAATTTTAAATAACTTAAACAAATTGATTCCCAATATACTGTTATTTTGAAAGCTATCACAAAGGCGCCACCTACACGTCGAACGGAGCTCTCAGTTGCCCACAGTCAACGAGTTGACAATTGGAAGCTGATAGTTAAATTTGACAACTGAATTTCACCCGTTAAATTTAATAGTTTCAAATCCTAAATCGAAAGGGAATAATCGTGAACCAAGAGTTAAAATTTAAAATTGTAAATCCACAGAAAACCAACTACAGTAAGGTCTGCTTTTACACGTTTTTTTCACGCGGGTTGCTCATTACAATTACTCAAAAACGGTACAAGATATCGACCTCATTTAATCACGTTTTCCGTTTCAGGCGAAAGGTTATCATATATCCGTTTTAAAAAAAATCACAATTTTTGGTAAATACAGGACGGACTCGATTATATAGAGACCCCATTATATACTGACTCGATTATATATGATTCGATTCTATATAGTTTTAGACTCGATTATATAAAAAAGCAAAAGAAAATTTTTTTTTTAATTTCAAATCTGAATTATCTAGAGCTAATATATCGTAAGGGAATATCCACAAAATACGTAACGCTTGATAAGAAGGGGAAAAATAGAAACTAATTTTAAAAAAAATAAATTTTGAAACTTGTTTGAAAAGTTTAAAAATAAAGAAATAAAAAAAATTAATAAAAATTCCTGAATAAAAATAATTTCAAATATAAAAAAAAATTATAAAAATTTGAGAAATTAAATACAAACAAGATGACAAATCTACCTATACTTTAATATTTTTTTTAAGTAATCCTCTACATTCGACTGCAATTACATCAAGAATAACTACATAATAAGTTTTTTTTTGTTAGAAATGTGTTTTCTGACTTTTAGGCGGATGAATCAAAAATAAAATTCTTTTTATTTATTCGAAAATAACAAATCATTTATGAAAAATAAATATAAAACATTTTTTCCTTTCTCCTAGGAAGGTATAGCAATCACTGGAAAAACCAAAGGTATAAAAGTGCTCCAAAGGGTCGAATCTCGTATATCAATCGACTTAGTTTGACGAGCTGAGCATTTTCTGTATGTGTGTGTGCGTATGTGTGTGTGTAACGCTCTCCCAATCTCACTCGATTTTCTCAGAGATGGCTGGACCGATCATCATGAAATTAATTGCAAATGAGAGGCCTAGTTGTCCCGTAAGACCCTATTGAATTTCATTGCAATCGGATTTTTAGTTTAGAGGTTATGTTTAAAAATGTGAAAATCACGAAACATCATTATCTCAGAAACTACTGAACCGATTTTAAATTGGTTTCAAATGAACGGGCTACTTGAAAAACCCTTAACTTTTGAGTTTCATGAAGATTGAACGTGTGGTTCAGAAGTTACAGAAAGAAACGTGTTCTGGAGAGTGTTTAATCTCACTCATGTTTCTCAGAGATGGCTGAACCGATTTCCACAAAATCAGTGTCATTTGGGAGGTCTAGTTACCCCATAAGACCCTATTGATTTTTTTTTGCAATCGGACTATTACTTTGCCTGTTATGTTTAAAGATGTGAAATCCAGCTTTGAGAAGAAACATATTCCGAAGACTATTTAAACTCGCTCACTTTCTCAGAGATGGCTGAACCGATTTCCACGAAATTAGTGTCAAATGAAAGGTCTCGCTGCTTCATAACACCCTATTGAATTTCAATGTAATCGGTCTGTTACTTTGTCTGTAATGTATCAAAGTATGAAAATCACGAAACTTCATTATCTCAGAAAGTACACAACCGATTTGAACAATATTGGTATCAAATGAACGGGCTAGTTGAAGGTTAATTGATGAATTTTATAGTGATTAAACACTCATACTCACTTCATAGCAATTTGATATGTGGTTCGAAATTCAATGACTATTTAAAACTGTAACTGCTTTGATCAAAACAAATGTCATCAACAAAACAAAATTTAAATTTGGTATTGTACTATTCGTACGTTCCCGGTATTGCTCGTGATTGAAGTGTACGATATTCAAAGTCATTTCTTTTATTTCGCTATATCTTCAGCACGAATATTTTACTCCTAATTAAAATTTTTTTTAACTTTTTGCCATTCTCTTAGAAAGGTATAGCAATCACTTGCAAAACCGAAAGTATAAAAGTGCTCCAAAGGGCCGTATGGCATATATCACTCGACTCAGTTCGACGAGCTGAGCATTTTCTGTATGTATGTGTGTATGTGTGTGTATGTGTGTGTGTTATTTAACACGTGGTTTAACACGTGGTTTCAAAGTTTGGCTGCCCTACACGTTCCCATTTCATTTGATTATAATCGAACTAAGCAACCGTTATGTATTGAATTGTTAATAAAACAACGAAATTCTATTACCTCGAAGATTACATGACTTATTTGAACATAACAAGTGTCATACGAACGAGTCATCTCTCAAACTTACAAATAACAAACTTCAAAACAATTTGATATGTGGTTCAAAAGTTATGGAAAGAAAAGAAATTCAAAGGCTATTTAAAACTATACCTGCTTTGATCAACATATATGGGGCCACAATATAAATTAAATGTGGTATCGTACCATTTGAAGGTTCTCGGTATCGCTCGTGATTGAATTGTTCGAAATTAAGAGTCATTTCTTTTATTTCGCTATTTCTTAAGCACTAACATTACGTCAAATTTCATATTTTATACTTCTATTACAACATCATTATTTTAGAACCCAAAAAGTGAATACACATTAATTGGATTGAAGCGTTCATGTAAATCTATTTTTACAAATAACAAGTTTGAATGAGAAAGGCTGGGTCTGACCGCTAGGTTGATTAATTTAGGTTTTTTTCTTTGATTCGATTATATATAACATTCGATTATATTTAGTGAAAAAAAAATCGGAGACTATATATAATCGAGTCCGACCTGTACAAAAAATTTAAAATGTTGACTTTTGGATTGACCACTATCATATTCAAACGAGGTTCAAAATTTTAAGACGGTTTCCTTTGTTGTACAAATTTGGAACGCATCCCTCGTGTAAAAATAGACCTTACTGTATTTGAATTAGGGATGTTACGGATATCCGTATGCGCATCCGCAAATGCGGAACTTTCGCATGAAAATTTAAATTCGCATTCGCATCCGCATCCGCAACATACCATGCGGATATTGAAATAAAAAATCGCTTCATACAATTATGTAGACAAATTTTCCTTGGTGTATTTACTGCTTGCTTAAATAACCACAGGGGAGGGACATTGTCTTGTGAAATAAGCAAAATAAAATAAAAGGATATCCGCAATCGCATTCACGAATGCGGAACATCCGCATGAAAATTGACATCCGCATCTACATCTGTATCTGTAATCACATATATATCTGCAGATGTCTGAAAAATCACATCCGTAACATCCCTGATTTGAATATTAAAATCGATTTTGAACAGCTGAATTTAGAAAGTCGAAATACGAAAAACAACAGGCAAAGTTTCGAACTTAAAATTCGATGTTCGATATAACAAAAAGCAGATAGGAAAGTTAGAAGTAATCGGATGAAAATGGTAATTCAAAAATCGAGAATGCATCGTGTGGTTTTATTTTATTGACCCTAAAATGATTACCGATTAATTTTGGAGTCTCTACGAGCAATAGCAGTTCGATGGTTAACAAATTCAACAACATTTAGTGTCGATTTGATAAAATCTTATTATTCTGGAAGCTGTTGTGTTTAAAGAAACGCCTAACTTCATAGAACAAGTACAAACGTGATTGTTGAAGGGCTCACAAGCAAGGTTACTTTATAGGACGTTATAAATACCCCATAAAATGGCCGTTTATAGCCGCAGTCAACTTTCTGATGTACAGAAGATATTGGCTGAACATAACTTTATAATTGTAGTTTGTAGATATAAAAGCTCTTTTTGTTTCTTTTTTTTTACACTTCGAATATGATCAGTAACGTTGAAGTGGTCGGTTCATGTTTGCTATTAAATTGATCAAACCACTTTCGGAGGCAAGAAAAAAAAATAGATTGACGATTCTATGTTGGGATACTGTTCGCGGCAGAGATTCCTCGCCATATATATATGGAAATAATCGTCCGGACGTGCTCCAGTGACTGAATTCGGCACGCCTCTTTGTAACCTTCTTCTAGAGGATCGGAGTTTTCTTATTCTCTCTTCTAAAATCGATGAAAAGTGAAAAAGAAAAATTCCAAATTTAACGGTACTACACTCCTACTTTTTTACGGGGTAATTTGGCCGCGGGCACCCAGTGACAGGATTAGAATATTCGTGTGTGATTTTTCTTTGATCTGAATAGTGCTTAGACCAGTTAGTATCAGCAATGTGCACTTTTAGGTAAAAGGTAAAAATAGTTTTTACTCGCCATCGCACTTTGTTCGAATATAAAATTCAAACCAGACGACTGGACTGCTTTTTGCTGCTGGAACTTGTTTTCAATAAACCAGTAAATTCTCACTTTAAGCCACCTATAAAAATTTTAAAACCCTTTCACCTACCGCGTTTTCCACCACCGGAAGTATCGTAACTTAATCGCATTTTAAGCCCACCGGCATCAATCAAATAAACTCGAAACGACGATAAAAGAAAACAACTCCAACAACCAACCCGAACCCCGCGTGAGGGGGGAAAAACAGTGGTAACCAAGGGAAGAAGTAAACGGCGGATTGACTGACTGCAGAGTGACGGCGCTAATTCGGGGGGAATGCGTCGTTGTTCCCCGCCCCGAACGCATACGAAACCCGCCGGAATAAAGCTGTCAATAGCAACACCAGGCGGAAGATATGACAATCTCTGAGCTTTCGGAACGTCTAATAAAAATCGGTTTATAGCCCGAAGGGTACTGCCACCAAGGCTTAAACAACTCCCGCGTCGGTTGTTGCCAGGGCTTGCAGGCGAACTGGCAAAGTGTTGATTTTATATTTCATGTGACATCCATTAAATCTTCCACCCGCGTGTACGTGCGCACAAGTACATGCACACATTCCGTGCTGCTGGTACTTGTGCGTGCCTGTTGCTGCTGCTGCTGATCGATAAGGCCTTCGCGAGGGCGTCGATGAATGGGTCTATCTGTGCCCTCGTAGCAGCTTTATCAGTCGAGCGTCGAGAGATTGTTCAGCCTCATATGTTTCATTGGCTTATTTTTATTTGGTGTAATTTGTTTTCCCACTTTATGGTTGAATGATTTTATCGCATCCTGATGCTGGGTGAACAGCGAACAACAACGAACAAAAAAAAAGACAGGACCCGGTTAAATCTACAACAGAGGCGCGTTCGGTGTACGAAAGGGTCAAAAGCAGAAAGTAGCGGCGCGGGCATAAAACTGAAAATAAAATACATAAAATTTTAACAACATTTCGGTGTATGCACAGTTGCGCAAGTGCTGGCCTCCGCCAACAAACAGCAGGGCCCAGATCGACGAACGAACCCGACCGGGCCCGGCTGTTGGGTGCAGTGACACGGACGAAAAAGGATTAAAATCTAGGATGGCTGAAATAAAATTTCACTACGTTCCACGTTACGGTTCAGCGCTAGGGCAAAGCAACAGCAGCGACGTCATCATCGGCATCGCAACCTTTGGTTTATGGGACAT
The DNA here is from genome assembly GCF_029784165.1 of Wyeomyia smithii. Taxonomy (NCBI): domain Eukaryota; kingdom Metazoa; phylum Arthropoda; class Insecta; order Diptera; family Culicidae; genus Wyeomyia; species Wyeomyia smithii. The sequence goes on from NC_073694.1 coordinate 43,511,805, forward strand.
TCGCTGTGTGTGTGTATGTGATCCTTCCACTCCATCCAGTAGGGTGACCATCTGTTGGAAGAGTTGTGGGATCGTCATTCAGCTCGTTTCCCCTTCCCGCTCAAAACACTTATCATTGTCATTGCGAAATTAAAGCTGCCTGATGTTTATCATTCATCATTAAATTTATGAATCACAGATCCTTCACAAATTGTCAATTAAAGCTGGGTCAGCATTTTATTGTACGACCGCCATTTGGTGGGCCGGATCTAGAATCTAATATTTCGACCAGTAATTGAATTCGGCCGCTAGCCCACGGGTGGCTCCGAGCAATGATGCCAGATTTTTTGTTTTTGTCCCTCAAAATTATTGCAAGCGTTAGCAACATCATAAGAAATTCGTTCGTATTTGTATTAAAAAAAAAAAATTTTTTTTTTACTACTTTCTTTAGGGGGACATTACAATGCAAATTTCAAAAATACTTTGTTGGCATCCCTGACGGCAACTCTCCCGCAAAAAGGGACACTCTTTCGCATCCCGCACAAGTTCGTGTATATTCGTTTGTTTTTTGTTTTCGGACACACAACAAAAAAAACTCCAACGCACAATAAATGGAGGTGCAGCACAAAAGAGAACATGTCACTTTCATTAGTTTTAATACTATTGGGTAGTTTTAAGCCGATACGGTTGCAGTGGAACGGAAAAAAGGCTGAGAACACACGCTCACCGGCCGGCCGTCCGTTGATGGAATCGGGTAATGTCCGGAAAATTTGCCGCAGTGGAACCAACAATAAAAAAAAAGAACCGCGATGGGTTTAAAATTTCAAGTAGCATTTTCCGGCGCTTTAAGCTGCCAATTTGAAGAATTAATGGTCGGTGGAAACCAACCGAGCCGGGGATAATTGCAAATGGATGCTTTGCATCCGCCCGCGCAGCTCTGTGTTGGTTACTAATTGGCCATCATTGTGCTGCGGGCTTTTTGATACCCCGAACTGGGAAATGCTCTTTTCGGTCCAGAGTCCCATCCAGCTTAGAATAACCGAAATGCTGTTAGCGCACCGAGACAATGGAAAGCTGCACACGGCACACGGCAATTTCATGCCACCGTGGGTTAAAAGTTATAGAAACGAATGTCAATTTCATACTCGGCACAGCTTTTCCCTTGTACGCCAATTTTCGCTGTCGATTGAATACAGCAAGTTTATTTACAAGAAATTCAACTTAAACCAGCGGAATCAATTTAGAAGCTGACATCCAACTTCCACCGTAGTCAAAAAGTTCGACACACACACGTACGTGACTCATTTCCGGTGTCGCTCACTTTTCCCATTTCGGCTTCCGTCAGCACGATCTTCTCCAGGCTCTCCAACTTTCATTATCAGTCGTGTGCTATGAGGAAGCGCAAAACGGGTGGAAAATCGCAGACTTAGGTCATAAATAACCATCGGAGTGTTGCGCTATCCGTTGTTTCGCGTACTCAGTCGCACGAACAAGCATCGCTGGCAGCCCAGTGAAATCTGCGGAAAATCTATTCCTCCTCGCTTTTTCTTTCGCCGAGAACCACAACCATTCGTTCAGGAAAATCTCTGATAGCAAGTCGCATGAACGCTAGCATGACAATCCTTGAAAAGGAACAGCAAAAATTAGTACCACAGGATATGTGGACGCCATCCTCCTCCCCTCTCTCCTCTCTTTCGTTCTGGCAGCAGAAGGAAATGAGCACAATTGTGATGAATTCCATAAGAAGACTATTATTTCATCATTGCATAAAGTTTTCGAGCGCACTAAAGTGCTACCAGACTGGGACCGTCTGTTCTGGCGTGAATTTTCTGCGACAGTTTTAGCGTCTGTACTTTATACATTCGCTTTGTTAGCAGAAGCTGTGTGTCACAAATGGAGCTACTTGCGTCAATTGTAGTGGAGATGTGAGACACAGTCCATTTGGTTTCGGTTACAGCATTCTAGTTACTCTAATATTTTTTATCATTGTTGTTCTTTTTGTACTGCAAATTATTGCTGAAGAAAATAATAATAAAACAGAGCTCCTCCGTGAGAGTAGCTTCTAGTTTTATTTCAAGCTGCTTCTTACCTTCGAAAAATTACAAAAGCTTCAGACAACTCTAAAAGAGCGTCGAGTTGGATTGTTCATCTGCAAAACAAAAATCACCGTTAATGAATGGTTATAGTTGACAGTGTGCACGCAAATCACAATTAAAAACTTCAACAGGAAAATCTGCCACATCTGCATTACACACCCAACTCATTATGTAGTTTTTTGTTTTCTCGTCCTTTTAACAGAACGTCAATCAATTATTCGGAAACAAGAGCAGAAAGAAAAATTAACAACCATCGGATGGATTTTGTCGAGATATGAAATGCTGTTAAAAATGACGGTAATAAATGTCATCGGAAACCCGAAACAAGCAGAGTTCAACAATTGGCGGAAATTTTTAATGAGAATAAAATAACGTTGTTGTGATTGAACCGGAATTTCAAGACTTGCCGTAGAATGCAGATTTTGTGACTTCATTGGCTTGACATGTGCTCGAACATTTTCATTACGTTATTTTGAATTATGTCGTAATGGGCATACAATCGCAAAGGTTGTGAAAATAGTAAAAAACCAAAAAAATCTGTATGAATATAGACAAAGGAACACGAAATAAAAGCCCTCTCATGATCTATAACACACCTCACGAGAAATCTATCAAAAACAATACTTTTAGTTCACATGTAGGTGGAGTTAGCTTACATACAAATTCCCGTGTGTAGTTGCATCTATTTCTCGAGATAAAATGACAGTCAGCTGATTGAGAGCAGTTTCCAAAATGTATTGATGCAAATGGTTATTAATTTAACCTTTATTTTTTAGCGTGTTACTGAATATTAGAAGGAAGTGTTTGTGACATTTTCTTGCAAAACAATCGTGCTGAATATAATTCTAGTATATTTTTCTCGCGCTAGTTAACAATATCAAAATTATCAAAAACTTCGGCAAACGAAAAGCCAATTCTTAAGGTTGTAGTACACTTTTTGACCAGTGGTCAAACATTTGACCTTTTCGCAAAAAAATATTTGACCCTCAGAGTAAGGGTCAAATTTCTTTAACATCAAACATTTCTGTCAAACATTTTGTTACTGTTTGGCCAAACATCTATAGCCTGACAAAGGCAGTGTAATGATGATTGTCAAATATTGTGGTCAAAAATTTTTCATGATTGTTGTCTGCCCGTGTTTGCCGCTTTTAAAATATTAAAAGTGAGAAACAGACAAATTTTCTTTTGATGAACGTAAACGCAAGCCAGCTTTAAACGCGACAATCAATCAACCGAGAAAGCAATCAACAAACTTTCAAATCCCAAACTTATCTGGACAGCGTCTGAAAAAGTTTAGCATGAACCGTCAAATATTTTTCTAATTTGACCAAATAGTTTTGTGTCTAAGCGTCATAAGTTTGTCAAGAAAGTTTGACGAACAATTACCTTCGAAATTTTCACTCACTAGCAATGTTTGATTCAAATGTGTTCTTTGATTCATCAGGTATCATCCAATTATTTTCACCCGCGTACAAGTTTTCCATAAAAACAAATATTTGTCACTTTTTGACAGATAAAAATTTGGTCAAAGATAATTGTTTGTCACTCTCCAATTTTTACATAGGGCAAACACGGGCAAACAACAACCATGATGTCAAATGAATTTGACAGAAGGTCAAATCACAGACTAACAGACATAACACGTCGAACAAATTTTCAATAAAATCATCGTTTGGATGATTCCAGTACTTTACGTTAGTAACACTAGCACCATCTGCTGTCGTGTTCCCGCTGCGTCATGTATTTAGACATCAGCGCCAGCGTTACTGCATGTGTCAAATGGGGAACTGCAAAATGTGCATGGGATTGCATGACAGCGTCCCAGACGACGTTTTAGCGCGGTGACTGTTATTCGATTGTAAATTTGAAATGAACATTGTTACGTCTGTTAATCTGTGGTCAAATATTTGACCATTGGACAAAGAGTGTAATACAAGCTTAAGTGTTCCGAATAACATAGAAGGAGACTGAATGATTCAAACAATATAATGTTTACTGTATCCAAGTTTACTTGCATCCAATAGTATCGCAAAAATCTCGAGTGCAGTCGTCTACGATTCCATTTTTGAAGCACTCGCTATATGTTACTCGCTCCGCATAAAGCAGGCAATACTGAAACATTATCATCAAAGAAAGCCATCATAAGTTTCTTTGCTCTAAGTTGTCTCTTGCATGCGTGAGAATGTGCAATTTTTAATAGCGATGGTTTGCTGGGATTGATTGTTTTTGAATAGCACGTAAAGAAATGATACCCCAAGGATTGTTATGCGATACGATTTTTCCTATTTTTGCCTTCACTGGTTTACGGTAGATCGATATTTTTGCAGAATATTCGTCCAAATTCGGTGAGCTGTTGGAAAGTTTGCTGAGATAAAATAAATGTGCATTAAAATTTGCAAATTGAAAAAAATTAATTTCAAACGCTAACACTCGTCGTTTTAAATTATCTCTAAAATAGAAAACTGTTTTTCAAGTGGTTCTTTTACCAAAGGTTCAACATTCTAATTAGTTTTGAAAACAAATGAGTTTTGAAGTTAAAACGCCAAATGTCCGAGCGTAACGGTATGCTGTCAACTGGTGCGTTATTCGTGTCCAGGGTGTTGTGTCAGAGTCGTCAAGTTGAACCGTCATGTTGTATACGTCATTTTGTTTGTGCATTAGTCGTCGAAATGGTGTATTTGAATATGGAGTATATACAGGTAAAAACCGCACACATAAAATAAATTTGCATAATTCTGTTTTTTTCCTTCTGATTGTCATGAAATTTTCAAGGTGTTTTTCTTAAATTATTGTTGTCTTTTATCTAAATGCCTGTATTTTGGCCTAAACCTCGGCCATAACATTTCGCACGACCCCGGAATTGACAATTTTCTGCATATTTTCCTACTAGAATAGCATGTTTCGTAAGATGCTCCTTCATAATATTCCAGTATTTCTCGATTGGGACAAAATTGAAATTTTTGGGGTTTTGGGAATTTTCGGCACTCGACATTATTCACTCCATACAAATCCGGCCAGAAGATCATTGAACCGTTGTTAGCAATCAGAAGAGGGAGAAGCCACTTTTGGTAATGAAAGGTGCACTCCACTTTTGCAGTAACAAAACGCTTGCCAAATCAAGAACTTCTTGACGAACCTGAACAATTTCTGTGGAGGCAGAGAGAAACTTCAAATTAATCATTGGCAGTGAAATACATATTCCCTGGAGTCTGTCTGCAGTCCGCCTTAACATAAGTCTTGCACTGCAGTTTCATCATCTCCCGGATACAATATTTTTGCAACCGTATTCTGCTTCTCGTTTTTATTTGGGGCATTTTGAACCTCGAACGTACGTAATCCAGCTCTAGTTTTGGCATCCTGCACGAAACTCTTGCTCAAATGCAGTTTTATTGGCGTCCGATCAGTAGTCAGACACTCTTCGAAGTCTTATGATACCAAAAACCATGGAATTGCATACTATTCTGATGAATCCAACTCACATAACGTTTGCATTAAAAATGCACTTTTTTCGGAGGGTGATGAAAAAATAAAGACAGATTATTGAGTTTGATAAATTTAAAAATTTTTCCGTAAGCTTACAGAAAAATTCTATGCTTTTGCTAGCGGACTTCCGGTAGTTAACAGGAACATTCGCCATGGTGGACAAAAACATCTGTGTAGGCATGTTTTTCAGTTGTTTCATCATGTTTTCATCAACTCCTCCTAAGTTTCAGAGACTAAGTTGTTGGAGCAGATTTTCGCTTCTGATTTGCCGCGGAGTAAAAGAAGCGGATTTGACAGCCACAGCTGCACTTTCTTTGAAAGCTTGGTGTATGAAATGATCTTCACCTCGGAGCTCACTTACTTCGTAGGTTTAGTAAAATACAAAGTGCCCTGCCAATCGTTGCTATCTCGTCGTTCATCACCACCGCCACGTCGCGATTCGCCAGGAAAATAGACTTGACTATCTTATTCAGTCGCTGCCGCTGCGTCATTACCCGCAACTCCGAGATCAGTGGACGGGACTGCCGTGTCCTGACATGTATGTTCATGTTCGCCAAGTACTTCTTACTATTTGGTCGGGTGCACTGACATCCCGTCCAAGCACACGCAGCAATCAACCACTTTTTCCTCAGTCTTCCTCTTCAGCATCCTTTGGAGCTTCTTGTCGCTCAAGGTCGAGCACCGGCCTTTCGGAGCCGGGCTTTCTTAAGATGCTCTAATTGCCAAGATGTTGCAGGTGCCCGAACGGGCGTATCCACAAAGTGCCGCACGATGTCCGTTTTCGTCATCATGAGTAGAGTTTGACTGATAGAGCTGTCAATTTTTTTTCTGGTGACTCATGGGGTTACTATGATCAAATTTGCATGGGTAGTTTCATCATTGCGTATGAAAATAAACCCATGAAAAATAAGCTAATGTATTTGTCCACTTTTTAGTGCAAACGTAAGTGTCTAAAACACACGCCCTACTATCTCCACTCAAAACTGCAATTTATTTTACCCAAAAAATCAAACGAACGAATCTGTTTTCGTAAAAGTTATTGAACAAACTAACAGACGTAACACTGGAACCTTGCTCCATCGCCACAATCGTTTTAAACAGTCATCGCGCGACAACACCGTCTTAGGTACAGTTAAGTTGCGTACAAAACAATAATTTTTGAGTAACTTTCATATGAAAAGCCTTATAACTCTGTATCCAATGGAAATAGAAATTTTGTTTGTTCAACAAAGTTTCATATTTCGAAGTTTTCTACAACTTTGCCAAATAAACAATTCCTAACTCTCTTGATACAAAGCTGTTAGTTTTGTTATGTTTCTATATAGTAAACTATTTATAACTTTTGATGATTTGTAAATACGTGGGTCTTACATACAAATAAGTGTTTCGAAAATTCCATCAAGCTAGGATGACATTTGAATGGCGCAATGAAATTAATTTCCGCTTTGCCTTTTTGGACCACTGTGCGGCGGTGGTTAAACGGCTGAAAGTAAACGCGCCAGATCCGGACAAAATAACCTTCATTTTCGGACATGTTCAGCAGTGCAACATGCCTGTAGAGCATCTAAATCAAATCAATCAGTATTGATTAGATGCAATTATCATGTTGAAACAAAATCCAACTTTTCTCATCTGGAATATCATCCATCCACCTCTGACATACAGAGGGCGAACGCAATATTAACAGTAACGCCGTTATTGTTTCATTGCATGAGGTGCGACGTTTATAAAGCGTTGTCAGGTCATATGAGCAAAATTTGCCGCTTAATATGACATTATTAGAACCGTTTGTAATTAAAGTACAAGCGAAAATCGTTGCAAAATGTGTATAGACAAACTTTTCAATATCGGAAACAGTTACCTCATTAGAAAGATGGGAGCGTTTCCAAGACCCACATTCCATCGGCGATCTTTGATTTTAATTATATTTCTCGAACCTAATATTTCAGCGTGAATCTATATCCGAATCGCATGACGCAAATTTTCCGGGAACTCGAACCCGTGCCGCTTTTCGAGCGAGCATTAAACGTTTCGGGTTTTTACTTTCCCAAGTTTGCCGCATTGAACTTCAACTTTCGACCGGGACGCTCAAACTGACGGGTAGCCTTGAAAATACTCGACTCGACACTCGACACCGCTCCAGTCAGCCCCAAAACAACCCCATTTCCATAAATTTCACCATTTGTGCGGTTTCAACTTTCAGTGTTCTATGTCTAAACATATGTACATTTTGGTGGGGGCGCTGGAGCGACAGCAGCAGCAGTAGGGCGACAAACTGCTCTTTCAATTTCACACTATCGTGACGGGTTGATTCCGCGCCTGCAAGAGGACCGTCTACTGGCGCACACTTTCGCTTTCCACCGATATAGAGTACGGCTGCGACGCTTCCGTGTGCTGTTTGCAGTATCGAACCGCTACTATTACGCTTCCGCAGCCTGTCCGCCCGGTAGTCCCAGGGGGAGGATAACGTTTTTGCTATCGGTTTTTTTCTCTCTCGCAACATGTATTCATTGTTTGATTATGAAACGCTAGGAGACACAGTGACAGCAAAGGCATACGAGAAGGGATCGGTTTCTAGTGCGGAATTTATGATTGCGTACGATACCGCCCGCCATCGCGTCCAGCAGCTAGCCGTGAGTATATTATCGTTTCTTTTTTGTCCGGCTTTATCCACCCACAATTGCGACCCAACTCCGCAGCCATTGGCACTTTGGAGAACCTTCGCTGGTATCATCGATAACGCGTCGTGAATGTTAATCAGAGTCGGCTAATATGCAAAACGGGCTGGGGAAAGAGGGCGTACATGTTGAAATATGACACCAGATTTCGTGTTCTGAAAACGGGATTATTGCCCGTTGTGGAGGTTCCATGTTGATTTTTTTATTGGAATTCTTTTCAACGGAACATATGTTCCTAATTGAAACCTACACGATTAAGCTGAGATAAGTTCAGTTCCAATCAGCGGGTGTGTGGAACAATTTAACACATGCACGGCGAAATAAAGCTTTAAATGGCGTGGGCTTCGCGTGATAGTTCTACAGAATTGTGTGTACAGATTGGCCTCATCAGCACCGGCCAGCACCGTTTCGGGGTATTAATTTAACACCCAGTCAGACCACTTATCCAGCGAACCGATCTTTCTAATTGCATTCTTCCAAAGATTGAACGCGTCCTGTACACGGATAAACGGCTGCCTTCTTCGTCTTTCAAACCCAGTCGTCCTTTGTTGTAGTTTTCTACAACCGACAAGCAATGCTGATTGCCGTGCTCTGCGAAAAATCCTAATTTAATCCTTGAAAAGTTGCGCTATTTATTCTGGCGTTAGTCTGAATGGCAACCGAGCACGAACGTTCGCACACATGTCATTCCAGCAGACGTTCGCTTCTCTCGGAGTGCAACTCAAGCATCGGGAAAACCCACCGGAAACGAACGGAGCAAGTGGGTGGTGCACTGCGAAACCACTTCCAACACTTATTCCGGTTCTCCTTTTAATGAGAGTACGAGATAAGATGCTCGCCTGGCAAGAAGCTCCCAAACACAAAACATGTTTTCCAATGTAGCCCAGAGCGTTGCAGATCCCTCGAGCAGGCTTCTTTGTCATTTAAACTTTTCAATTCGGTCTGGACACTTATACGGGAACGTTTTGATTAGCCCACTTTGGGACCCCAGAAGGCGGCATTCTGGCCAGCCGGAATCCAGAGCGTGACCGTTAGTTGCCCTCGGGGGCAATAGAGCACATCTTTGGGAAGCTGCTTTTGGATTCAAATTTACTGCACCGTAGGGCCATCGGATGATGGGTGGATCTGGAAAAACTCTCCACCACCGCTGTATGCTTCCCAGCGGAGTTCGTTCCTTCGTTCGTTCGTTTCATGCTCCGACGACCGAATTCTACGCCATGGAAATGATGAAACCGAGAGTGAAATTATTCGAGTATTATCTAAAGTGGTTTATGCTGTTTTTTTTCGTTCTTCGGCCTGCAATGCACAGTTGAGTTTTTTTAATTCCATCGAATGAATGCTCTGTCCGTAATGGGGAATGGAATGTGTGCGTGGTATTTTTTTTTTTTTTTTCGAGTACTATAATGGTACGCTTCCCTTCTCGGAGCAGTAATAGTTTCAGTTGCAACACGGGACGGCAAATGCTCTGCGCTCTTCAACAGTATAGTGTGGAACCAGAAGTGGTTTTACATTCTCGGCTGTTGATGATTATGATGATTGCAGGGTCGATTGATGGCGTGTTTGGAAATGATGAGGAGTACTGAGCCAAGAATGTAGTTTGTTCTTTGTTTTAATGGTTATGATAATTACGTACGTACGAGTGCTGCTGCTGCTGCTATTGTGCTGGGCTCCAAGTGTTTTGGAGGTACCAATTACCGAAGTGCTTCGGAAGGAACTGTCGCTGTGCTTCATTAGTTTCGGAGCCGAGCGCGGAATCGGAGAAATTAGGGCCGGAGTTGAATAAATGATGGCCGATAGTGGGTATCGAATAGCATTTTTCGGAACTAATCAATCGGAGAGAAGCGGTTTCAGGAGGGTTTGTCGAGCTGTTATCAAAAGTTCGCTAGGATAATTACGTTTGACTGATACTATTTTGGGTCATTCAAATTTTATCGTGGAAGTAATTCCTCTCACACAATTCATCGATCGATCTGTTAAAAGAGCTGTGTTCTGGATAAATGTCAAAAAAACAGATATCGAACTATATTATTCATTAAACCACATGAAGGATAGCAACTATTTAAATGTGTATGGATTGATAAATTATAATTTTGCGATATTTTAGTTATCGTCATAACTAGTAGTGAAAATTAATAAAAAAACTGCATTTCTGTATCAAAATAGCGATACCTCGTTTCGAAAAAATACCTCGTTCCAAGAGGTCAACTAATTCTCATCAACCTGGTTGGTATATCATAGTTTTATGGCAATATTTTTTCTCAATTAATTGCACTTGTTTCTGTTAGATTTTTTTTTAAATCTGACACTTCGAGAGAAAACTCATGCAAATTTGTGAATCTCATTAAGGCTTCATTTGCTTCACTTCGCATTTATGTAAGATAAAAAGGCACTTGAGGAAACTACGAAATTCGATCAATGTTCAAGTAGCTGAAAGTTTTAGATTTTTTGGTAGTTGAAGGTCTTTGTCTGTTCATCATTAAAATAAATACTAATTTTATTTTACGGCAATAATAATAATGGCAATAGTTATATCTAGCCGTAAATTATTTTATCAAGCTGTTTATTCAAAGCAAAGAATTCTTGTTAAAGTGCAGTTAAAGCATTTCAAAGTATCAATTTTGATCTCGTGCAAATAAAGGTATTTAAGAAATTGAAACTATGCTGACTTACTTTTACCTTTATGGTGACAGATTGTAGAGATCCCATGTCAAATCTAGAGTACGCCTCCACAAAACTCGAAATTCTACTGGCCCTCTCCAATTCCCTCTTCAAAGACCCCAAGCGTTGTCAGTCGACCTCCTTCCACGTCCACCGTTTAAATCAGTAGAGCACCACCGGGAGGATCAGCGTTCTGTAGAGCGCAAATTTCGTGCGGATCCGTAGGCTGCAAGACCTGAGCTAGCTACGCAATCCGTAATATGCCCTGGTCGCTGCCGCAATTCGTCTTGTTACCTCGCGGCTCACTTCGTTATCACCCATCAAGAAAGTCCCAAGATAAACCAATTCATCAACCACTTCGACTTTGTCTTGGCAGTTTTCATGGTAAGTCCTATTTTGCAGCTTCCCTACTAGTTAACGAATACCACAGAAGATATCGATGTCACCCACAAAGCCTCGATGATGTGAGACTCCGTGGTGACCTGCTTTTCGTACAGTACCTTCCAAAGCTATGTGTCACAGCAAGTTCTCGTGACCCCGTCCCGTTGCTTCAGACCATCCAACGTCACAAACGCGTCCCAAAATTCCACGCTTGATGTGAAACCGTCAAAGATCGCACGACTCAGCCAAATCGGCTTTGTTGAAAAACCATGTTCAAGCGTCATCTGCGTTTCACTAATTCATACGCCACCTTGAAGTCTGTTAAAGTTGTGTCCTATTTACCAGTATTTACCAGTAAAGGTTTATTAAAGTGACTTCAGTCTTTGGAACAGAATACGGGAAATAGTTTTATTTGCGAAATTGAGAGGGGCTGTGCCTCAACAGTAACTACAGTCGAGTCTATGTCCTTTCTTATAGAAAGAGTACATGAGTCCTTCCAACCAGTCTCCTCAAACCATATTCCTTGCCCTATACAGCCACTAGCTCCCGACTTGGAAAAGTTTAGCTAATAAGCCGTCCTTCCCTGCCGCTTTGTGGTTCTCAGATCTCTACAAGTTGAAACTGTGTTTATATCAATCAAGAAGCAATCTTCTTATTGTTACCAATCACTACGGTTGATCTAAACCAAGCGTGTGGTAGTGTCCTGGGAACATTTTTTTTAACATTTTTCCAAGAAAATCTGGATTAACTATACTGAACATATTTCACGATCTTTCGTTTTGTCATAGGTTTTGACGTAGAATTACGTCTTTCTTTAGCCTACTACATAGGGGTGTTAAATGAAAATCTATTAACAGAAGGCAGACGAAATTTGTTTCTTTTATAATGCTTTTGAGTCAGTTTTCAACCGATTTCCTGCTTGTAGTTGTTTGATCATGCGAACTGTTGTACTACTTAAAAACTGTTTTGTCTGGTTGAAACGAAAAGTACGTCCTTTGATTGATCACTTGCTGGTTTTCCCTCAAAAGTTCCACACTCTTTGGGCTATAAAAAAACCCTACTGCAGGTCAAACTAATTAATTCTTTTGGTGAATTATGGGACAGACGGACGGTCTTATATTCAAAGTAGCGGATTGCCGTAGTAGCAGCTGGCTTTCCGAATTTGCTTTCGTCTTAAACAAATCATATACCGATATCTCTGCAGTAGCACGGTAGCCTTCTTCGATACCCTGCGATGAAGCTTTGCCTTATTTTGGCTACAACACAAGCAAGCATTCTGTACTGGATCGTGGATGGTCTGATTTTCCAAAAGTGAAAACAGTTCTTACTTCAACAGCTTGATTGCACAAATATTTCAATTCATAGCATCGCTGCATCACAGACTAACATACGTAACACTGGAGCCAACTCCATCCCCACAAAAAACGATCATTTGAAATTTCTAATCAAATAACAGTCATCGCACGAGGGTCTCCTACGAAAGGCAGAAAATCAAAAGCAGAATCACGAAAAGCAGAATTACGAAAGGCAGAATATTTCATAAGGCCAAATAACGAATGGCAGAATCACAAAGAGCACGAATGGCAGAACAAAAAATGGTCTATTTTTTTTCAACAGCACACACTCGCGTACTTTGGCCGACTCTATTGTCCAAGTGTATGCTGTCCTTACTCGCTACCGCTCGTTCGGACTTAACTAAGGGAAAGAAAACCTGTTTGAATATTCCTAGAAAACCAGTAGATCAATCGTTTGTGTGCGAGAGGCCGCCGCTCCCGACGGCGGGTCGGCGGCCGGCTCGGACCGCGGAAACCACGGTGGCTTTGTGCCGTGGTTCCTTGCCCTCAATTATGCGTCTTCGCCGCATGAATTGTTTTGTGGTAATTATTAGCAACAAGCCGTTGAGACTAGTGTAAGTTATACCTAACATCGAAAAACTACTCTCCGCGATGCCGTGAGAGTCTTGACGACCTGAGCCAAACCAGTTGGCGCGTTTAGGATCTTATAATTAGGCTTTAATGCACCTACCATCCAAACTGGTCATTGCTTGCGACCAGTTATTATGTCTGGTTACCAAATAATATTAAATAATAAATGTAGAGTAGCAGCTTTGATACCGTCACCAGGATTCACACCAATTTGCCATCACGCACTTGGTTATCGTGAGTCAGGTTTTGCTACCAGTGATTCTGCCTTTCGTGCCCTTCGAAATTTTGCCTTTTGAAATATTCTGTCTTGTGTGGACGGTCATAGAGTTCTGCCTTTCATGATTCTGCCTTTCGTGCTTCTGCCTTTTGTGATTCTGCCTTCTGTGGTGAACCCTCACACGACAACGCCGCCCGGGGCGCTGTCATGCAATCTCATACATATTATGTGGTTCCCCATTTGACACATGCAGTAATACTAGCGATGTCGAGATACATGACGCAGCGCGAACACGGCAGCAGATGGTGCTAGTGTTATTACCGTAAACTACTGGAATCATCCCAACGATGATTTTATTGGAAATCTGTTCGAAGTGTTATGTCTGTTAGTCGGTGGCTGCATATTTATTTTTTGAAAGTTCATTCGTTGTTATTTTCATTCATGTTTAGCTGGCAACATTTAGTACAACAGTGAAAAAATCTTCACTATTGTCCCTCAGATAGCTCAGATGGTAAAACGCATTCTCAGCATGTTAGAAGTGCATAAATTTATGCCATTATTGTGACGATTTGAAATATTGCTCAGTTGAAACAGCTTGATAAATATGAAATTTTTCGCGAAGGTTCCCGACCACAGACTTATATTTCGTACTCCAGCACAGTACAAAACATGCAAGGTATCTTCTACCAAGCATGTCTAAACCCACCACACCACCGCGTGTATGTTCTAAGCTATGCCAAGGCTTACCCTTCAGTACTAATAAAATTAAACGAAACCACATAGTGTTCTAAATAAAACAGCCCTTCGGCAGCTTCGATAAACACTGCATCGAGTGTTCCCGACTTCGTGTACTCAGAAGCCCGCTTGCTTACACGTGTTTTTTCAAAAGCTTTATTTTTGCAAAATTTCCTATTAAAAAAAGTTTAAATATAGTTGCATGCGATGATTACTATTAAGCTATCCTTCGTAATGAGTTAACTCCGTGCGCAACATTATTCGATTCCGTTCCTTACACAGTGATACAACCCTTCTTTTCCATCGCAGTCGTGGAGATGCAGAGGTAAACTCGTTCTCCGACAACAACGACTGTTAAACATCCTTTCCTACAATATCTTCCCTTACCCAAACGATTGTGAGAACGTACAAAGCGGAAGTTACTGTATTGTTGAAGACGGTAAGCTAATCTCAAGTCACCATATACAGTAAGGTCCTTTTTTACACGAAGAATGCGTCCCGAATTTGTATGGGATCGCGTAAAAAAAATAAAAATGTGAGGTCGTCATGCTCTTGTGGCCTTGAGAATGGTCCCCCGTAATACGTACTTGGCAGGAGGAACGAAGCATTTCACTTCGAGCTAGTGTATATAACAGCTTCGGATCTAGCGTACTAGGCTAAAAAAATAACGCGTAGGGCAGCCCAACCAATTTTTAATTTCCTCCATAATACCGTGTGCGTGGCCCCAACCACTTGTTACGTTAGTACTCTCCGTTAGTATTTAAGACAACCGTACGTGCTTATTTCATCACATCATCATTTATTCGTCCCCTTCGTGTTTTTTTGTGATTACGTTTCTAGCACGTGGGTTTGTATTTTTGTGGATAGAGATAAAAACAGTTATACAATATTGGAGCTCCGTTAATTTAAAGCAACTTCGAAAAAATAAGTTTTATATTTTCATTAAAAATGATCATTTTTTATTGAAAAAAAACTTCTTTGAACATTACAAGACAAAAACTTTTGCATTGCTGATATTATTTTCCCATTCAAAGTTTTTGATAACGTTTTAATGGTCACCCTATCGGAACTTGTCACCTCAACGACCCGACAAATAAATACGGGTTTGATTTTTTTTTTTAACGGATATCAATCCCTGCATTTTCGAAAATACTTTGTGACCTATTCCGGAATAGGGTGGCAAGAAAAAAAATCGATACATTTTATTTTGAAAACTTTGTAACTTTTAAACCAGTCGATCAATTTTCAATGTTTTTGGGTCAAATTGAAGGTAATTAATTCTAGTTTGAAAAAAAAAAAAAGAAAAACGAAACAATCCAATTACGTATACTTTTGAGTGCAAAAAGTATTATTATATTTTTCACGTTTCAAATTGTAATTCCTTGAAAAGAAAAAATATTTTTAAAATTTTCACCGTATAAAGAGACAAATGTGGTCTCCAAAATCAGTTTGAAGAATATTTTTATATTTGCTTAGGACATGGAAAGAACAATGAACTTATAGAAATGACGTATTTTTTATGAAAAACATTAATAATTTCTTACTGTTCCAGCATTGCGAATTATTGTCCTAAAAAGTTCTAAAACAGTTTTGATGCTAGAATTGAAAATTTTTAATACAAATAGATGATTTCCTAAGATGGAATTTTTTTTTTTTTTGGTCGAAGACAGACCAGGACACGTTTGTTATGATAAAATTGTCTCTTTCAAGAAAATAGTTACTCTAATTATATCTTACATCCTTTCACCGAAAATCTCTAGAGTTGAATTTTGTTCTGCATTCCAGTATATTCAACGCGCTGAGCGATAGGATAAAGTATATAAGGATCATCCATAAACCACGTTGACTATTTCGAGAAATAGAAATCTGGCCTCTAGCTACACTTTTATATATTTTTCTAAGATTTGTGTGAACAAAAATCTACAAAGTGATAGGGCATCCAAATAACTAAAATTAAAGAGCGGTTAAAATGCAACCCAAAGACTAAGTGTATGAAGTAGAAGCAGGAAAGTATAAAACCAGTTTTTGAAATTTTTTCTATGAAAATATAGAAAAAAAACCTCTCTATCGCGATTCACGTTTAAGCTACGCTAATACTGAGTAATAATACCCTCGCTGAAAAACAAGGGTTGTTATGTTACGAAAAATTAAAGCTTTTCAAAATTTTACTTTACCAGTTATCGCAAGTCTTAATGTGTTCGATTAATTTTCGGGTTTCAAATCATTATAAAACTCAAACCGAGCAGAAATTTTTTTACCTTAAAAAGGAGAGACCCAACATTTCAATTTCTCGCGCGTTGTAACGTTACGCTACATTCTCGCTTCTCAACAGATTTCCTATGCATTTTCGAATCTGTAAATAAATTGTAGGGTTTCCTGGAAAATTTTCAGGTTAGAGTAAAAACTACGTATAAATAATAGCCAACACGATGTAACGTCACGGTAGAATGTGTCGAAGGTATTTTCGGTATCAGAAAGTGTCAGTTATCTCTTCTTCAGCTCAAATTCGATGGAAAAGGGACGGGTTTGGTTTCAAAAACCTACTAATCACTCATTCACTAAACTTCTAGAAGAGCGCCAAAAAGTATATTTACGAAAAATGTGAGTTGCTAAAGACTTGTATAATGTAATTTGATATCCAATTAAGACTGTTTGGAATGCCTTTTTGTTCGAGACAAGTTCAGGTTTAACTGTCTACTGCTAGCTTCAATCGATCTGATCGTCTTGATATTAAAATTAGAAACTATAACAAAAACTTCCAGGATGTTCGATAAAATTGTTTGTGGATTAGCGTCAAATTTACGAGAGAATTTTTCCAAGCACCACTTCGTTTCCACTCCTTTGATATTATTCGAATATTATTCTTAGAATATTATCAATTTGTTGTATGTAAACATTCAAACAAAATTAAATGTGTTTTTCTTGTTTACAAAACTCTCCTGTATGAATGTCTTTTCGTGACGCTTTACATACCTTTCACAATTTTTGTGTGGTTGCATTTACTTTACAGTTGCGAGCAACGATATTCCATACGTACGAGCCAAAATTTCATTTGTATGTTAGTGTTTCCACTTTCGAATATCGCGTTGTGAATGGTACTAAATAATAATTGTTTTTGTTTCCGGATATAGGCGATCAATTTAATCTGGTAACAATCTATGCAGTAACAGATTAACAAGAATCCGGCTAATCTATGATTATCGGTGCTCTCCACTGTTTTCGACTTCAAATAGTCAACTTCACTGTTCAAAACAAACAAAAGCAAACCGACAAACCACTAAATGCATCATTATTCCGTGCACTAACGTGCCGTCGTGCAATTTGCGTTGACCTCAATTTACAACCTGTACCATAAATTTGTCTTAATTATTACACAACATTTTACTTATCCGTTTCGTTATCTTTTTTTCTCTCTCTCTCCCAGGTAACATCCCGCTGTCTATTACGTGAGTAGGTACCTGCCAGCTTCCATAAAGTCCGAAAAGATCCAGAATCTGCGTCCGAACCAGAAATCGTTACTCGGCACAATCAAAACCTTGCCATCAATGCCAGAGAAAATCTAATTAAAATCTTTTCCTCCATTCGGATGATACATCTTAATATTTCTTGTTTCCCACCGTGCCCAGCCCTTCGCGCTGCAGATGAAGGAGAGGCAGCAGGGAAAAAGAGCTTCATAAAACACCAAAACTAGAAACCGGCCGCGGAGGAATAGTGAGAAAGAGCAGCGGGTAGAAGAAGAAAAAAATCGATGGGTGGCCTCCCCGGTAGCCCGCAAAGAGCGAGAAAAGTTTCCCAACCTCGGCTCGGCTCGGCACGGCACCTGAAGTCCTCACACCGTTCGGGGCCACTCGGCACATTGTTAATGAGATTTAATATTTTTCTGAAGACTCATCGGATACGCATTACATTATCCACGGCACATCCCGGGGACGGGACCGACCGGCCGAAGCCCGACAGGCAAAATTGTCAGTCAATTCTCTAGGTCCCGTTCGTGGTAATATAATTTGCCTCCGCTTTGTGAGCCGGTTCGCCTTTTTAGACAGTTTGGGCAGAACTTTAGCGTTAGTTATGCCGATCGAAAGCTAGCTCTGATCTGACTCCTTCCGCGCACAGATTTCATTTTGGGGCATATTTTTTTTCCATATTATATGGCAAGAACAGTTGGTTGCGCCAGCAAGCGCCTGATAGCAGCCTCCATGTTTCGGTTCGAAACCTGCAGCAACACAACCGGCCAAACCCGATTCGATCGGGCCAACAAACCGCTATAACAACATTTGACACCTACGCACGAATTCCAAGGCTGTGCGAATAAAAGATTTTTATCTCGGTGCGTCTCGCTCAACTCGCGCGTCAATCTCGTCGTTGCCGTCAGCCGCGCGCTCCGGTCAAGTTTTTAAATTTATTATGCATGCAAAATTAAAGTCCAATTTAATGAAAAAACTGTGCCCAACACCAGAGCCGAACCCGTAAGAATCGCAGGCATTAATCATTTTAATCTCCTCTCCTCTTCTCAGTGAGCGCGGTTCGAGTGGGGTCGGCCGAGGGTTGATGGGGACTCCGGCTGCTGTTTTCAGGCTTTTTCGCGTGGTGCTCCATCTTTTCTCGAGAGTTCGTACCTTCCTTGCAAGCGAGGGCATCTCAAACTGTTGAACGAGGTCGGCCAAGCCAAAGCAGATTCATTATATCCACAATATGAGGTGAAAGTTTGTTTGTGTAATACAATTTAAATATTTTGACGTTAATTTTCTGTGATAGCCTGGGTTCTGTCAACAGTGACGAGCATTCTGCCCCCGTCGAACCGTTTTGGAAGCAAATTGCCGATGGGTTGGTTGGCTGCAACATGCCATAATTTGATTTTGTTTGTTTATTGATGGACGACAGAAGTATAGGCACGGTAATCTTATTTCTGTCCGCTACTACGCAAAATGGCCGACGCGACGGTCGCGGAGGTATGCAAAAGCTACCACTTTGTCATCGTCGCGCGAAAGGAACTTGACTTGGCTGGCGCCTTGTCTGGTCTCACTTTGTATCTAGAACGCTTGACTAGGCGGCCATAAATAAATAAACGCCTTCGCTTGACAATGCGCACACGATGGTGACGACGTTCGCCGTATGCAACCCGCGCCGCCAGCAGGCACGCGGTTCTGCAGCGATGGCGACGACAGTAGCCAATATTTTACGTGCGAAATATGAATTACTAAAATCTGGCATAATTTCTTAATCAGTTGGGATTTGCGCGGGTACAATAAAATTTTATGGCCAAATGAGGCGAACCTAAACGGGCTGTATAAACCTGCCAGGCCATGTTCATTTATGGGTGAAATTAGCGACGTGATGGCCGCGAGGGAATGAGTTTTGTGCCTGTTGTGCTGGATGAAGGTGTTATAAACTGATCGCTTATTGATTGTTGTTTATTGCATTGCTGCCATGCGGCTGGAAGGGTGAACTGTGTTTTTTATTCACAGCGCAGCAGGTGATTTAGAAAATTTCAAGCGTTAGTAGTCTTGTTGAAAAGTTACTGGTTTTATAGCTATAAAGACGTCTAAACCAGAACTGGTTCGAATTTCGTATATTTTCAAAACTAATTTTTGAAACTAAAAATAGTTTTACCAACACAGCTTAGAGGCTGCGGAAGATTTCAAAAGGATATCATTATGGCTCTATATAATTCTGTGGAAGTTTTGAATACATCATTTCCTACATAATTATTAGTGTTGACGCGTTTACCGAGACCGTTCCGGGTTTTTATTGCCCGATAAAAAGCAAAATCACCAGAACTAAATAACAGCCTGAACTAGTGCCGTTAACCCAGTTATTGCACACTAAGTCTTCCAGCTTTCCTCTGTCTGTCGAAACACAAATCATCCAGGCTTTGTGCTTCAGAGCAATTTTATACAGTCCTAACAGTCCTAATTTTAATATTTTTGACGTTGAATTACATCTTACGGCAACATGCAAATGCAAATCGAGAGAACAAAAACATCGAGGGCGTCACAAAAACCTTTTTTAACTGATTTCTTTTATTCTTACAGCAATCGTTCCGAAAATTAGCTATGTGTCCACCAAAATGCGAAAAATTGTGATTTTGTGTCGCTAATTATCGTACTATTAAAAAATTTAGAGCAATGTTGAACGCTTATTTTGATCAACCAGTGCTAAAAACAAAGACAAATATCAAACGAATCTCTCAATATCAGTCTGAATAAAACTACACTGTGGAGATAAGTAACTAGCGCAGTCTCCCAAAACCAATTGCTGATGGTGTGCCACTGGGTAGTAGCTTAAGTCCCTTGCTCTTTTTGCTATAAATTAACGACATTACCTTCCTCTAAAAGTAAAGCGAAGGTATTCACTGATTGTGCAGCGTGCTACTACAATGGTAATGACGTCTCAGCTTTTGAAGTTCCTGGGTAATGGGATCTTGTAATCTTAAATGAATATTTTAAGCAAAACGTGCTGTCCAACGTTTATTGACAAAACTAAAACGATTGTATTCAAAGCACCCTGGAACCCAACCCCTACAACTCTACACCTCATTATTGGTCATAGCGTTCTCACATACACAATATTACTAAATCCATCTATGGATTGCTTCGTAAACTATCATCCTTAGAGATTAACTTCGCTCACGTACACTCGAAGATACAGTAACTGATAAGTATATGGCAATCTACACCGAAAACAGAAATTTAATATCTTTTATTTTTACAAAATAAAGCCTCAAGAAGTGTTTATAAGTTGCCTTACACATACTGATCTCAGAAACCTAGTATAAATATTCAAGATAAACTGATAACTAAACTAGCAGGTATCCAATCAAACTTGGATTTCGGAAGACAAAATCATCCTTACAATACGAGGCGATTTAATAGTTTTCATTTACATAAAAAAACTGAACACGGAAGAAAACGAATAACATCTAATAGATCTTGACGTTCAGTAATATACCCATTGATCTAAAAAATCTCCCTAATTTGAAGCCGTTTACACGACAACCAAAAAAATACTTAGGCAATAATTTAAGGCGCTATTTTATACAAATTATTGCTTCTAGAAGGAATTAAAAAATAGACATGCCATATGATTATAAATTTGATAAAAATAATTGGGGGCAGGGTTGTGGCAAGTAACAGCGCAGCAGCCGGCCATTCCAAATATAATATGTTTGTATCGTTTTTGACGCACTATTCGCTCAATCGATTGCAATATTCTATGGTAGAAACAGGTGGACCTAACTGATGTTTGGAGATCACATTCAACAGTACTGAGTTTTGGATTCCCCGCCTGTGTGAGAAGCACCGTCATACCGACATGTCTGTAGCAATGCTTGACATGTCCGGATATGTTAGTGATTCTGCCCGTATCTGACGCGTTGTGTGAGGAACATGTATTGCCAAGTCTGATAAATGTTGATCAAGGCGATCCAGAGATATAGTAGAATATAAAATCCAAGCAATAGTAGAATATATTTATACATACAATTATACATACAGCGATTCTATTACAAAATTTATGTCATCAATTGCTTAGATTTTGCTCAAACTTGCAAAGGGTGCCCAGTGACGAGATATTGTCAACCATTTTTAGTAGCAATTGAAAAGAAACAATTGAGAAGGTTGTTGAATATTTTCTTCATATTCCGTAAGGAGGAGGGGGGGGGGTGTAGCCCATGAAGGAAGAGGAACTTGTTTCTCATTCAAAGCCTAGCAAATTCAGCCAGTATTGTTATGAATTTTTAAGAATAGAAACTAGGAAGATAAGCCCCTTAAATATATAAAACGTGAAATATGGAGAAAATGTCATAGATTATTTAAGAAAAAAATTATAGAAACTTTCTGTTTCATATGCATAGGGGAACTTCGCTCCCTCCCCTTCCAAACTGTGGAGAGGTGACAAACCATCATAGCCATCATAGAAACCTTTCTTGCCCCCAAAAACATCCAATTGTCAAATTTGGCTTACTTTGTTTGATAAATTCTCAAATTATGCAGAAATTTGTGTTTGATTTGTATAGGAGCCCTACCCTCCAGAACAAAGTAGGATGTCGAACTACCATAAAAATATTTCTTGCTTTAAAAAACCATAAATGCTAAATTTCGTTCCGTTTGTTCTATTGGTTCTTGATTTGTGCAGAAATTTGTTTTTCATTTGTGTAGGAGCCCTCCTTTCCAGAGAAGTCCCTAAAAATCTCTACATGCCCAATTTAGTTCAATTTGCTTGATAAGTTCTCGAGTTATGCAGGAGTTATGCAGGAGTTTGTATTTGTTTGTTTGAGAGCCCTCCCTTTTAGAAAAGGGAAGGGTGTTGAACTACCCCAAAAATATTATTTGCTTCTGAAGAACCTTGCATGTAAAACTAGAAAATTAGATCTCATTTGCTTGATAAGGTTTTGAGTTATGCAGAAATTTGTGTTTTATTTGTATGGGACCCCTCCTTTCTAGAAGATCGAAGGGTCTCAAACCCCCCTACACACGAAATTTCACGTCGATTTGTTCAGTAATTTCCAAGCCTATATGGATCAGACAGACATTTAAATACAGGACAAAAATTTTCAAAACGAAACCGCTTGATCACAGTAACACTCTATGGAACTTGTTGGTAGATATCTAAAACTTGAAAAAAAAAACAAGAAGCCAACTCAGGAGCTCCCAGGAGTTAAAAGATACCGACCAACATAGTTGAAAAAAATTTTTTTTTCCATTTTCTTTTCGTTCTTAAGCTTTATCTTCTAATTTTTACCTAAAAACTTACTCAACCACACATTTTGGAGACAGCTTCATCAATATCGTTCTACGAATTTACTGTACTTATAATTTATTCTGTAATGTGCAAAAAAATTTAAAGTTTACTTTTTGTAAAAAAAAATGCATTTTTGCCTTTTTATTTTCATTTCTCAATATCTCAGGTATAGTTTTCACTACAGTCCCGAAATTTCGAACTTTTCTCAGTTAACGTGTCCACTTTTTCATAGAAAAAATATAAAAACAACAATTCGACGAGAAACACTTCTCGGGTTTTTGTCCATCTGAAATTTTATAGTCTCCTAGTCGTGTGCAGGGTGGGAAAATGTACTGTTACGCTACAGTATTCACACGACAGTAGCAAGCTTTTTGTGATTACCACTGTGGAATGAAACACTACGCGACAGTAGCCGCTACCGATGTTTCATACGACATGCTTTATCTCTTGCTTTTTTTCACGAATTTAATATGAACAACAAATCTCTCGGTCGCTTCCCTTTATATTGTTGTCATTGTATAAACAATCTCAGGCTCGTGTGTTATTGACTGTAGCTTCCTGTGCTATTTATTGCATTTATTACGAATTGAAGTGGAATCAATTTACTTAGCATCGATTTTAATTTGGGTTCGAGGACCATAATTGAATTTGTAAGATTCATGCTTTTATTGCCCTGCTTCTGCTTAAATATACTAAATTGGATGAAACTTTCGTTGCAGCGAACTATTTTCGAATGAAAAAGTTTAGAAATTGGGATTCAAATCTTCTGGTGTACACTATTAATGATATTTTTCGGCAGTATATATATAGAAATTATTTATTTTCCAATTTATAACTGTGCTAAACTGACGCATGATTGATAATTATTGTCATTCGCTCAATGCAACAGTCGAGATATCGGAGCGGCCGGAGATCGGCACGAAAGAGAATCATTAACCATCCGTGTTGGTTTCTAGTCACACGATTCTCTCAAATAGAGACGCGTACAGTTGAACGCTGGTGTCGCAGTCTGAAAGAGAGGCAACAGTACTTTTCGATACAGTGTCATGCAAAAACGTCAACTGTTCGACACACTGGTCGTGTGTTCACCTGTGATTTGTGTTGCTTACTTGCTTGCAGTTTGTGAAGAAATAATAAGAGAACTGGAATCATCCCGTGTCATTGGCAAGTGGCAATTTGCAAAGACGATAAATTTTATTAACATACTTAGCTGTTTCACTATTCTGACACCCCAATGGCACTTTTTAGCACCTCAGAATCATACAATTTGTTTTTCTTCGCATAACTGAATCATACAATTAAAATAGTCATTATTTTACTACTACATATTGAAACGCTGATAATAATGATAAAAGGAGCAGTTTTTAAAACAATTTTCTTCTTCAAAGCTTAAATCAGTTCTACCAACGCTGTTTTACAGCTTCAAAAGAATAAATTCGGGGCGCTAAGAAGTGCCGTTCATGTTGTCACAATAGTGGCACTCGGCAAGTTCGTTAATTTTCTAGTCATTGCGACTTTAATCTCCCAGATGGTCTCGAGATACGATGCTGGCTTAAAAAATCAGTCGTCGTAGGTTAGAGTCTCGGCTCGGGAGAGACTGTTAGTGTAGCGCTGGCCCCGCAATTGTCCTGTACACTAAACAGTCGGCTGCGAAGTCTGTGCATAAAAAACAGAAGGTCAAGTTCCAAATCGGAATGTAACGCCAAGGCTTCACTTCTGCATTGTGAATTACCATTTGCAACTGTCGAGGGATGATTTTTATTTTCTCGTTATTTCTGGCAGTATTTCTTTTAACTAATTTAAACGAGCTTGATAATCACGACATGATCGCATTTAGAGAGAAACAATTCCATTTCAAGGACTTTTGGTACTTCCTTTCTATTTGCTTGGAATATATGTAGAACTGCGGTCACACGTTTTATAATTTGCGAGACATGAAAACTCAACATCGCCTCAAAAACGTGTTTTTGGCTCTGAGCAGGGACGTTTGCAATTTGTACTTGGCAGAAAGAATGAAACCATCTTCTTAGAGCTACTGTACTGACAAACTCTCCTGGCAACAGCAAACGAACGGAAGTCTGAATTTTGTTACTTTACTAATAAACTTGACGCACCACGTTCGTCTGTATAATTACAAACAGTTTGCAACACAGTTCATATTCCTTCATTCCACCACCTACGAGACGCCCCGCCTGATTTTCGCATTAGCCCTGTCCGTAGGTATTTAAAACAATCACACGGGTTTATTCACCTTACAGGTAACACTTTCGTTCATCGTCACATCAATAACACTGTGCTACAGCGATTTAGAACTTCTGAAGTGACCTAGTGTAGGTTGTAGGTCTTGTCGAGTATAACATTCGCTCATACTAGAAATTTTCCAAACACCCCCAAAATCTGAAGTTATGGTCAAAATACGGTTTTTTTAACCTCAGCGCATATAATATTTTTTAACTCAGTCATTTATCAACCGATTTTCAATATTTTAGCAGTTTTGGAAAGAGAACAAATAGAGCTTTCAAAATATATACAGGTTTTCACTAATACCAATAAAACATGTTGAGTTAATCGAGTTTAAATCTAATTTTTTAGACTTTTCACGAAATTTTTCAAATTAATTTTAAATTTGCCGTCTATTTTTGTGAGAAACATATCACAAATATACTATAATTTTGAAAGTATATTCAATTCCGAATCAAATGAAAGTAATTTTGTGAAAATCGGCTGGTATTTGGCTAAGTAATATTATTTAAGTAATATTTTTTAAGAAAACCAGAATTTTTGGCTTCTATCGCACAATTATTTCACGGAGCTACAAATGATGAAAAAATGCAAGAACTTTTGATGTGACTTAGTGTGGGTTGTAACTTTAGTCAAGTGTTACTTGCGCGTTTACTTGAAGTTTTTCAAATACCCCAAAAAATTATTGGTTATGGTCAAACCCCTGTTTTTTACCTGAGCTCACATTTTCAAGTTTAATTCGGTTATCTTTTAACCAATTTTTTGTATTTTGGCTGTTTTGGAAAGGCAAAAAATAGAACTCTTGAAACATATAAATATCTCTTAAGAGTTTACCTATATGTGATTAATAGTTCTAAATAAAATAAGATGTTTTATATTAAATAAAATAAGATGATTTTTTTCCAAATTTATCTATATGTGAGGAATAGTTTTACAATAAACAAGATACCTAGTTTTTGTTATTTTCAATTTTTTCCAAATTTATTCGCAATTTCTTACACATTTTTGTAATGAACGAGATATAATTGCTGTAGAATTTCAAAAGTACTTTTGATGCCAAACGAAAACATTAAGTGTTTTGGCTGAGAAATGACTTGATGTTTTCCACCATATATGTACTTAGATTTCGTCAAATCATTTCTCAGTCAAATTATAACAGATTTTTATCAACAACACCTATTGTTTTCGTTTGGTACCAGAAAGAACTTTCCAAATTTTACAGCAATTGAAGCTCCATCATTACAAAACTGTGTGAAAAATGGCGAATAAATTTGGAAACATTTGAAAATAACATAAACCAGCTTATTTATTTTAAAATTATTCATCACATATAGGTAATCTTTTTAGACATATTTATATGATTCAAATGCTCTATTTTTCACCTTTCTAAAACAGCCAAAATATAAAAAATCGGTTGAAAAATAACCGTATTAAACATAAATATGTGAGCTAAGGTAAAAAACAGGGTTTTGAACATAACTTATAATTTTCGAGGAATTTGAAAAACTTCAAGTAAACGCGCAAGTAACACTTGACTAAAGTTACAACCCACACTAAGTCACATCAAAAGTTCTTGCATTTTTTCATCATTTGTAGCTCCGTGAAATAATTGTGCGAAAGAAGCCAAAAATTCTGGTTTTCTTAAAAAATATATAACTTAGCCAAACATCAACCGATTTTCACAAAACTACTTTCATTTGATTCGGAATTGAATATACTTTCAAAATTATAGTATATTTGTGGTATGTTTCTCACAAAAATAGACGGCAAATTTAAAATTAAACTGAAAGTCTAAAAAATTAGATTTAAACTCAAATAACTCAACATGTTTTATTGGTATTAGTAAGAACCTGTATAGTATATATATTTTGAAAGCTCTATTTATCCACTTTCTAAAACTGCTAAAATATTGAAAATCGGTTGATAAATGATTTAGTTAAAAAATATTATATGCGCTGAGGTTCAAAAAACCTTATTTTGACCATAACTTCAGATTTTAGGAGTGTTTGGAAAATTTCTAGTATGAGCGATTGTTAGGGCATCTTCAGCGGTGGTCTATTTTTGAAACAACTTTATACTAGATTTACACCAGCGAAATCTGAATAGAACCAGCTAATATAGACCAACTTTTCGTTCTCCGCACCGGTGTTGTATATCTTGTTGTTTTAAACCGCTGACATCTGTCACACTGTCAACAATTTAATTCCCCATGCTATTAGTTTATGAGATTTGTTACAATGAAACGGAAATTCGATAAGTTTTACGCACATTTAACGATTACTTTGGCAAGACACATTAAATCCACAAGACTTTATGGATTTGACGGTTTGACCCGAGCGTCAGTGACATTTTTCAGGATGTGTCATCAATCTCTCAGAATCTTGCAGTTCTTAAAACTTGGGTTCGGTGTTGAGGATATTGAAACAAGCCTGGGGTGACATGGCGCATTTCGTTTCGAGTAACTCGAATAAAACTAAATGATCGCTGGTGGGCGTTTTGTTTTGTTTCACGTATTTTTTTCGATTTTGCGGGTTAAATGAGCTGAAGAACAAATGACATTGACAGCTCCTTTCGAGTTTAGAGCAAAACTGGCAGTATGTGACGTGCTCGAGAATAGCGAAAATCGTTCCTGCATTTTGAACGTTTTCAGTCCAGTGTCTTCGAAGAACATTGTTCTTGCCTCTTGAGACCTTTTCTAGTCCCACTACAATTAGGGCGATTAACGAATAGCCAACAAATTGGGCTTCCTGGTGGCTGATGGTTGCAAACCAAGTAGTTGAACCTACGGTTATGGTCTTCCTGAATTCTCCTTTTTGCTAGTCAGTTTCCTCAAAGCCAAGAACGACTTCTTCTTCTTCAGAAAAACCACAAAGATGAATTGTTAATAATCATGAAAAATCATTGTTTTATTTATCCCCCAACTCAGGCAAAATGCTTATATGGAAATAGCTAAAAATGAGGTATTCAATTAAAATATGACATTTTACCCACCGATTGGTAGCGTACAAAGGGTTTTAGAACGATCTATTTCTTGTTCCAAAAAGTGACAAAAGTAGACCAAAACGTATACCAGTTTCAAATTTTGCAATTTAGATCTGGTATAAAACAAAATTTACACCACCGGTGCAGCAATGAATTTGAGCTTGTTCCAAAAAAAAATAGAACAAAACAACGATTTAGACCACCGCTGAAGATGCCCTTACACTCAACAAGCCCTACAACCTACAATAGGTCACTTCAGAAGTTCTTGAATTTTTTTTTCATTAGTAGCACAGTGTAATCGGTTCAATCGAATTCGCATGTTACTATAATGTCTGGTCGTGTTATAGAGAAAAGAAAGACATAGTCGTTCATCTTATACCGTGCTGGGCTTCTTTTTGAATATTTTCAAGTCGGTTAAGCGCGTTGTACAAGTTGAAACCTAAGTTTAATTACCTTTCTTAAGGATATGCTTGTTGACGGTAATACAGTTGACGAACAACTAAAGTACTAAATGCAAAACGCTCGTCTGTATAAAAGCAGTTCCACAAAAAATGTCCGAGTTTTAATATTTTCTGTCATTGCCATCTTTGATTTGGCTGAAACTTTGCATAGACGTTTCTATAGGCAATATATGAAATTTTGTGCTATTTGTTTAATTTTTTTTGGAACACGACTCATTTTTGAGATGCTACTGAAAAATTTGGGAAGACATTTATTTTCTTCTGTGAAAAAAAGTTGGAATAGGAATTAAAAATTAATTATCTAAAAATGCTATTTTTATATAAAAACTACAAAAGATTGCCTAAACAATGAACCCTATTTGATCATGAAGAAATCAAGGAAAAAAAAGGTTATAATGTTTTGAAAAAAAATTTGATTTTTTTCCTCATGGTCTAAATTTTTGAAAGAACAAAATTATTATATACTATTTTATCAAAGACACTATGCCAGTCAAACAAACCGTTTTGATTGTAATATATTTTTATTAACCCATAGATTGCTCTATAGGAAATTTTAAATATTTCTACAGCCGAAACGGTTTGTTTGATTGACATAGGGTAAATGATCCAGTAATGGAGGGTCTAAGCACCCGTGTTTTTTAAAAATGAGAATATCAATATTCATATCGCATATATCAAACCCTTTTTCTTTAGTGTTATAGAAAATATCATAAACTGTCATGTACAATTACAGTTTGTATATGTTTTTAACAAATTAAGTATGAAAAATGAATAATTGTACACCAATCTTATGCTCCAGTTATGGAGGCAATGTTCCTATAATAGTGGAAACTGTGCCAGTAATGGTTGTAGTTGATTTTTTCATAGGCTGCAGCAAATGAATTACGATTTAGTTGTTTTTTAATGCTCTAAGGTAGCATTCCAAACCTCTTCTTCCACCGTGGGCAATTGTCTAGCATGAGCTGTGACAATTATTCGTTTTGAATTTAATGGTGAAAAAGTTGCGAGATAAAAAACAAACTACTTCTTTTGCTCCAGATGATGCTTCGCAATGCTAGAAGGATCTTTTCCGGCAGTTTTACCCAACTCTACTTTTGGTCTTTGTTTCTGCTCAATTTTGTACTTCAAATCAAGGGACACTTTAAGAGCGCTTGTATATAATGAAAATATAAAATAAAAACAAACAGGTCATGTAACAATTGTTTAAATAGTCCAAATCAGAGAAAATCAGCAGTAAATAATCATTGTACTGTATCACATTAGCGCTTGGAAAGCTTTGAAGCTTGAAGAAGCTCAAGTTTGCCCTTCTGCTTCTCATCAGCTTTCAGCTGTTCGCTCTTCTCTTTTCTCTGTTATATATCCTTGCGTTTCGGCGGTAACTACCATTGGTGTAAGGTGAAATAAAAACTTACCTATAATATCAAAATGTAAGAATAACGGTTTTTTTTTGAAAGACAAAATTATTATCTACAACTTTGCCGAAGACGTCATACCGATCAAACAAACAGTTTTATCCCTAAAAATATTTGTAATCATCAATATCTTCCCAAAATAGCATTTTTCAATAGCCTCTCAAAAATGAGCCGTGTTCCAAAAAATTAACCAAATAGCACAAAATGGCATCTCTTGCATATAGAAACATCAATGCAAAGTTTCAGTCAAATAAAAAATGATCGATTGAACTGTTTTTTTTTGTGTGAAGCGCGGTCCGTCCCCTTTTTGGGCTTCTTTCATTCTTCCATCTACGTCGCACCGTCTAGTTCTTGCAAAAGTTTTCTTCAAAGGTATTTGAGAAAATCATACAGGGTTTTCCATCATACCATCTTTATTCCGTTTTTGCATCATCGCTATTCCATTCAATCGAATTTGCAAATTACAATGTCTGGTCAATAGAAAGACAAAGTCCCGTTAACCTCGTGCTGGGCTTCAACTCCGAGTAGTGCTATCGTGCCGTGTCAAATAAACTATTTTAAATCAAAAAAACTCCTAGTAGGTCAAATTCATCGTCTTCTGCGTAATGGGAATTTTGCGTGTTAACGGTTGTAATGGACTACCTTGTCGCTAGAGATTGGCAATCCGCAGAGACGAGGAATCGAACAAACTTTTAATCGGCGTCATTGAGGTGTTCTGTAAAATATCCAAGCTATTCTGCTCTCGAAAAAAAGGAAAAGAAGGCATAATTCAATTAATTCTCAGCTTTGTGAAAACTTAAACCAACCGCTTTTTGGAGGACAATCACATATTTTGAAATGAGCCAAATAAAGTAGATTTTTGTCTCTAATTGTAAATAAAAAATTTTCCGAACACTTTAATCGAAAAGAACTCAGTTCCACACATGCTGCTTCGTTTTGACAGGGAAATGGTTATTACCTTCAATTGTATTCCAGCAACCAGGCATGGAATTCTCTTCAATATGTGACAAGTGAATATCTACCATTTACTTCTTGTCCAACATGAGCGCTGCGTAGAGTAGTAAATCACTCTAGAGAGAGTAGAGTAGTGAATCACTCTAGAGAGAGTACACAGTATTACGCCGAGGTGTGCACTGCTGAGATGAATTCGATAGCGTTCGAAGTAGAGTAAACACGTGTGCCGGGCGACTGGATTTTTTTTTGCAGTTTTCGAGATGCAAAGCAAAAAACGCAATTTACTTTTCTACCTAAATGTTCTCCTCATTCGATATATGCTTAAGAAACACACAGTAAAAGAACTGCAGCGAACTCTGTTGTGTAGTTATTAAGCATAATGTCCTTTCGTGTGAGAAAACTCACACCCGTTTATAATCTCTCTGGAGAGATATTTCAGATTCCGACGCCGGGTTTTTTTTGCATGCTCCTCCGGAGCGTATCTGAGGAGCATTCGAATCGCTGCTCTCTTCAAGCAAGTGCATCACTTTGCCCCCCGCGTTGTGTTAGAGCAGGTGTTTTCGCAGTGAAATATATTCTCCTACACGCATTTTTGGGTAGGCCCTTTTGAAGCAGCAGTCGTGAACAGTAGATATCATAAAATGACATTATTTTCAAAAAAGAACAACTGTGAAAGGTTTCAGCGAAATCGAAAATAGGCGATCAGGATCGATTTCCGAAGTAGCATGGAATGACTTTATGATGAGTTACTGAAGACCTAAAATCGATGATACTTTGGTAGTTATCTATTTGAAAACGCAATAGTAAGTGATTGAGAATAATCAGCGCTCTGGTTTTAGCTCTGCTATGGTCGTCATGTACAACTATGCGGCCCATCGACACTATGTAACGAATCCGTAAGAAAAAAAAAAATTTTTTTTCAATATCCTTTTACCATTCTAATTGACGACTGACGCTGTAAAATGCTGGAGCATGAAAGAAACATTTCAAACCGAAATAAATATAAATATTTGTTAGTAATTATCGCAAACCAGTGAAATCGTTTCAAGAGATTGTCCATGATAATCATCCGTGATGATCATCATATCAAAGTAAACTGTTCTCAGTCTTCAGTTTAAATTGCCATGCTTATGCAAAAGTGGTACATGTGGTGGAAAGGTCCCAAGCGGGGTATGCAACCTCCTATGGTGAGCACGACACGTTGACAAAACTTTTACAAGCAGCAGTTCACCATTATGGCCGAACAACAGCAAATGGCCAACCGTTGGCGGTGAAGTACTTCAACCCGGCTCGAGCTGAAAACCGCTTGATGTCGCAAATGAAGCGGAAACGTTCGAAAACCATTCAAAAACTTCATAAAATCGATTAAAATCAGTTCAATCGCATGACCGCCAGTCGTACAATCGGCGACAAGAGGCTCCTTCATGCCGGTGAATCGGCATGCGGAGGAGTGGAACGGAGTGCGGTTCCCGAAACCTGCTCCGTGCGGAGCCAATATCTCAGAACGCTCCAACTATAATGAAGTGGATTCGTATACAATTTAGATAAAGCCAGAACGTATTGCCCCATTTTTTCCATTCTATCTAAATCTCTCTTTCCAGTCATAAAAGCATAAATATTTTTAAATGAAATCACCGAAAAACAGGTAGATATAGAACCATCAAGATAAAGGAGCAGCTGTGCTGTGCTGTGCTTGTTGTCCTTTTGCTGGTTAGATTCTCCTCGCTTCGCCGGTCATTATCATTAGACAAATTCTGAAACCGAGCGAGCCAGCCGCCGGCCTAACAGGCTAATCAGTGGTGCTGCTAGCGAAATCTTAAAAGTTTTTTGCCCTGGCGGCCAGTGGGAAAAATAAGCCGCGGTTGATTTGCTACACACAAAATAAACAACCCCATCGAACAAAGAAGCGGGAGGACGCCCGCTCACCCGCCATCGATCGGAAATTTGATCCGTTTATTGGAATCTGTATTTTTTTTTGTTTCGTTGGTTTCTCTGCTCGCTTGTGTTTGCTTCGTAGTTTTTCGACAACGAGGGAACGCTCCCGGACTAAAACCGAAAGGAAGCCATAAAAGCGACAATCCTGAGTATGTAGTGTTATTTCATTTTATTTTATTTTTCTATGCCAGTTCTCAACTCGCCAATGGACTCGAAGCGAAGATTGCCTTAATCAAGTCGAGTGTAAAGATCGACAGCGCAACGTGTTTATTCAGATCCGATGGGTACGGCGAAAGTGGAATAGCAAATCAGTTGAAGGTAATGGTGATACTGCGACATGGTTTCGTTTTACGGGAGTTGTCCCTTCTGCTGGCGGTGGTGTATCAAGGGACAATGAAACTGGACATCTTTCTTGGAAGAGATAAATCCAACGACGTGCGAACGAGTCGAAATCCCAGAAAGATTGCACCCCAACTACACTTGCAAACATAACTAATGTTCAGCTCATGCTTTACACAGAAGCAAGAGGTCCTTGGGGGACCATAGAAGTGCACCAGCTTTTTTTCTGTTCAACCGATTGCGAAAAGTACCTGTTCGGAGGCACCAGCAGAGAGAGAAAAAAAAGACAAAACTGCCCGGCTAAAATAAATACTAGCAAAGCTGTCTGCTGCTGCTGCGAACGAGATTTTCCAAATATATAAATTTCAAAGATAAAATCGGATTCAAGCAGGGATCCCGTTGCCGGCAGCATCAACATCAGAAGCATCTTTCCAGCGTGAACGATGGCGAAAAAAGTTCGAAAAGCTTAATCTCCTCCCGAACGCTTGACGGCTGCTGGTGTAAGTTTTTCCACTAGCGGCTACGACGACGCTGGAAAAGTGAAATCCAGCGGGCGGAGCTTGGAGCAGAGGAGTGTAAACATTTCGGTAAAGAAGATGCCGCGCGCGTTCGGGATCATCTCGGCGAAAAATAAAGACGAAAGAAAATTGTTCCTTCTTCGCAGTCTGCTGTTCGTTTTTTGTTTATTCTTTCGGTATACGTTGCATTGGAATAAAAATCAAATTGACTGTACGATGGGAAGGAAGGGTGAGGCGATCCGAACCAGACACCCCGGACGGACGGGTTCGGGAACACAACACAAGATATCTCAATTTAACCCGGCCATTTCGGACTCTCTCACCTCACTTAGAAGGAGGGCAGACAAACGCAGCAAAGGTCGTCCGTTTCGACTCGGAGCGGGTGTTTTCCCATGATTTGTCTTTCTTTATTTTGGACACTTGCTTTCCAGAACACACATAATCTATGGCCGGAGAGGGATGAAGTTGAAAATTCTAATAAAACTGAATGTAATTTTGAATCAAGAGATGCCGGGGTATTAATTGCGGCCCTTCTTCCCAAGCATTTTCTGTCCAGAATCCTTAATGGTTTCATTCGAGTGCGGTAGTTTCGGGCTATAATTTATGGCGCTCTTCGGGGCATGATCGTCCCGCGGAGATGAAGTGCACTGGTTTGTGTGTGATGCTGAGTTTCAGTTCACCGTCTCAAGGAAAGGAAAGGTCGTGCTTAACCTAGTTTCCACCTGTTGTCACTTTGATGCGTCGGGAAAAGGTGCAGCGATTGAAGCCGCTCACAAATGGATGTCTGGCATTGACTGCCGCCGGGGGGGCTTTTATTGCCGACAATCGGCGCTAGCACCAGTGCAGGGGGACTCTGAACTGAGCCAATGATGGGAGGTTGTTATTGTTGTTGTTTTGATAGCGCTTTGCTGTACCCAGTTATTGACAGAATGGACTAACAGTGTCATTTTGTGCTACATATAAGTATTTTCCATGTTCAGCTACACAATGTTAATGTCCATGTTCAGCTACACAATGTTAATCCAGCATTGATAGTTTTTGCGTTTGGAGAAATTTAACATAAAAAAGTTAAATGTATTTTTCGATTTTTTTCCACAGTATATTATTTTTGGCGGGACAAAATTATTATCTACAACTTTGTCGAGGACAGTATGGGGTAGGGGCAGGTGATGTATGTATGAGCTCATTTTTCTAGACGGTTTTTGTTTTGGTTTAAACGGTGTTTCTCTCTTCCTTTCTTTCCAATGTATAATCAATTTATGTAGTGAACTTTTCGCTGTTTAACGTCTTCAGACATTTTGATTGTATTTTGATCATACAATTTTCTAGTCGTTAGGTCTCCTAGAAGTTGGAGAAATGTAGGAGATTATTTAATGTTTATGTTTTTCAAGCCAGGTAAGCAGATACACAGGTCATTCCATCTCAAGTGTGTAAAAAAGTACAAACAAATCAATGAACTTCTCAGATTTGGCTCAAACTTTGAGAAATTGGTCACTTTGGTGCCGATTGGACCACTTCCTGCTCCGTTAGACCCTTTCCTATTTTGATAAAAAAGACATTTTCCGTTAAGGACCCTTATTTTTTAGATTATGTTTTTGACGTAGAACTACGTCTTTCAAGAAGTTGGGTTACATAGAGGTTTGAAATGAAAATCTAAAAACGGAAAAAGGGATAAACATGTCCAGAAAAACATGGACACTTTGGCTATAGAAGAGTCCATGTCTACTCAAACCAATCATTTTACTAGTAGATGGTGACAAGGATTGTCTAGCAGCGACAACACGAAGCGTTTGGGATGCTGGCAATCAAAATCTGTGGGCCGTTTAGTGTGAAAACTGCTCTCCACTATGTTGTTAGAAGAATATCTTATTTCCATTGCCGGGGATAGCATAGAGATGTGATAAGTAGATATGAAACTGAACAACAACTTTTCGTTTTAAGAACAAATACAATACTTATTTGAAGAGTTAATGCTTTTTAGTTCATTCATTACCCTTCATTAAAATTGTAGGAACGCCTTCATAAAGACAATTGTAAATTCGACTCCATCTCTATGCCTCAGTGCGAAGTAAATTTAATTTTCTTTTTTTTTTTTTTTTGTTTGATTGGTCGCTTAATGCTTGCTTTCTCTAACACGGTTGACAGAATTATATACTTACTAAACCGGGAATGCACACTTTTGGCTGCATAAGGTTCTGTATCTGTTTAAATCAATCATTTTACTAGTTGATGGTCACTATGACAGTCCTAACTAAGTACCAGCGGTAGGTGCAGCGGCACTTTTTCTAGTAGAAAACTGCCTTTGTGTGATAGCGGCTGTAACAGCCAGCACTTCTTTCCATGAAAAACTATACGGCAATTATGTGACAACACAAAAACACTTTGGGATGCTGGCAATCAAAATCTGTGGTCTGTCAAATTTTCTCTGTTTCGTCAGAAGAGTACCTTATTCTCACTGTCGGGATAGCATAGAGATGCGATTAAAATCATATCAGATATTGAATAACACAATTAATAGTCCTTTCAAGGACAAATAAATACTTAATTGAAGAGTCAATATTTTCTCGTTCATTCATAACCATTTATGCAAAATGTTGGAACGCTCTTACAAAGACAGTTGTAAATTCGATTCAATCTCTATGCCTCAGCGCGAACTGAACTTTTGTTTTCCTTCAGCAATACGCAACATCCAGTAGCAGCGGCATCTTTTTCAGTGCTTATGTGGACTGGTGGTCCAGTCCACATAAGCACTGAGAATGACTGTATGTCACAGTCGAAATATATATTTGCGCGGACTAATTTTCAATATTTATTTCCCAAACTTCTAGTAGAGTCTAACGGAAACCGATAATTATTTCTTTTGATTTTATAAATCACTCTGCTGAAACGCTCGGTATAGATTTTCCAAATTCGCATAATTAAACCTTAATTATGCAAATAACTGGACTATTGAAAATTGGTAATCCTTGCTGAAGCGCAGATTTCGATTGATCGGATTAGTCGCTTATTGATTGCTTTCCCTAACACGGTCGACAAAATTTTATTCCTAGTAATCCGAGAATGCACTATTTGGGCTAAACAAGAGCCTGCTTCTTCTTAAACCAATCAATTTATTAGTGAATGACCACTAGGACGGTTCTAACTAAATAGCAGCGGGTAGCAGCAACTGTAGTGGCAGCGTCAGCGGTAGGTGCACTGGCCAGCATTTCCTCCAGCTGAAAGCTCTACCGTATTTTGGCAACACACAAACGTTTTTGGGATGCTGTCGACAAATTTTCAGCGTGAAACAGCTCTCCACTGTGTAGTCAAAAGAGTGCTTTGCTCCCACCGTCGGAGATAGCACATATGCGGTCCACACCAAATCGAAAATTAAATTGAACAATAAATTGTTCTTTAGAGGACAAATTAAATACTTAATTGAAGAGTTAATATTTTCGGGTATCAGCAGCTATAACTGTAGCGGTTATTTTTGTTCACACAACATTTATTTGACACGACACTGGAGCGGTAATGGTGGTAGCAGCGTTAGCGATTGGTGCAGTGCATTTCCTTTAGTGAAAAGGATTTTGTGCAAATCCACGACTGCAAGTTCAACATTTTAACAACAGAGTCTCTGGAACTCTTTTGATTATGAACATTCTGAAAAAACTTTAAAGGAAATTTGCCAAGGAACTCGGTCCCATTATCCCTTGCCGAAAGGAAGCGATTTCACAGGGTTGTCGTCCGGTTAGGCCAGCAGCGTACCTCGAGACCAGCTGGGGTCGACGCTCACCAGTAACATGAAAAACATGAGTCTAAGGAGAATTGAGTTAAAAACTGATGCTTTTCTCCTTAGAGCCTTCCACTCGTATATATCTAGTTTTCGACGCATTTATACGCAGTTCGATTCGTCTAGTTTTCGCTTTCAGTGGGGCGTAAATTCCTCCGCCGTCACAATGTAACGTGCTATAATGTCAAAGTCATCCGCAAAAGTCAGAGGCTGAACCGACCTTGTGAAAATCGTGTCTCTCGTCCCCCTCCGTATCATACCCTCAAGGGCGATGTTGAATACCTCGTCTCACCTCGCCAAACTCTCTGAGAGATACAAAAAACTCTAGAGTACTCGTGAAACACGCACGTAACACATCACGTGCGCCATGGTGGCCTTGATCAATAGCGTCAGTTTTTACGGAAAGCCGTTGTCGGGCATTTTGTGTCACAGCTGTTCCCGGTCGACTGTATCTAGGTCCCCCTTGTTTCCCTAAAACCCGCTTGGTGCTGGACCACGAACCTCTTGGAAAAGGTGACGACGGAACAGGATCTGTTCGTTTCTGCTTGCTATATCGCCATTTAGATCACCTGACCTGCATTCGTGGCTTGCGGCTTATAGCCTTTACGGAACTGGTTCACCCTCTTTTTTTGTTCTAGAATTTTGGCATAGCACTTTCACGAAACAGCTACTAGAGCACCTCACGTCACTATCCTCTTGTTGGCATTTCTTTCGTCTAAAAATCGTTATCATGATGTTCCGTGCCCGTTTATACTTTGCCTTGTTGATTAGACCCGGTTCTTCTTATTCACCGCTGTGCGAATCGTGCGAAAGCCGTCCGTCCGTCCTCCGCCATGTGTAGTACCGGTTCGAGCTGCTCCGCATATTGCCCATGAATTCCGGAACTGCTTGATGTTCAACCGTGGAGTTCATAATAACGTTCTCAGGAAAGATTAGCCCAGTGATCTTGACAGACAGACAGACCCTACCAAGCTACGAACAGCGATGCAGTCCTATCAATGTAGATACCCTGAGAAATGGCCTTATCCTTCACGTACCGGTCCACAGTGCCATTTTAACCGTTACGCATCATGTTTCGACTTTGACGCCAGCCGCGATATACTGAAGAATAGTTTTTCAACACTAGCGCGTAGTTCTTAGATGAAGGAAATCAGTTGGACCACAACACTGACGAAACTACACATGCAGAATCATACATAATAACCTATGAGTCAGCAGAAAAGAATTGACAGCTCTATCTGTCGAAGTCCATGATAGCGAAAAAGTTCGTGAACACCGAATACGCCCGTTCCGGCGTCTATAATATCTTGGCACTATTGGACAACAATCAGAGCATTGAAAGAAAGCCCGGTTCCGGACGGCCGACGACCGATGGAAAAGTGGCCACACCGCTGCGTGAAAAAGTCCCTGGCGAACATGGACATACATGTCAGGAAGCAGTAGTCCCGTCCACTAGTCTCGGAGCTGCAGGCAATGACGCAGCGGCAGCGCCTGAAAAAATTACCCTGGATGGCACCGACTGGAAGGGCACTTCGTATTTTATCTCCCCCACGAAGTGAGCACCGAGGTGAAGTTTATTACACACCACATTTTTCCCCAAGAAGGTGCTGCTATATCTGACCATCAGCGTGAAAGGGATGTCAAACTTGCTGTTCTTTCGCTCCTGACTGGCAAGGATTTGGGGCTACTACTCCACTGTAAACTACTCTACTCCAACAATTTTGTCGCCAAAACTGAGGTGGAATTGATAAATAAAATGACGAAAGAATAAAAAAACATGCCTACACGCATGTTTTCGTCCTCCATGGCGAATGTTCCGGTTAAATGCCGGAAGGCCGCACGCAAGGACGTAATTTTTAGTTTTGCGAGAAAGGTATCATGATTACCTTCCATGGGAAATTTATCAAACTCAATTATCTGTCATAGTTATATCATATATATATTATCACCATCCGAAAAAAGTTTTTTACGAATAAACAAATAAACAAATCTCGGTGTGCAGGTTTACGGGCAGGTCACCGGTTGGTTTATTTCTTCCCTTCCGATCTGAGCGTTCTTTTCCCGAAAATGAAATTAATGTCTCGACAGCTGCCGTAGAGTTTCTCCAGTTGTGCGTAAAACGCTTTTTTCTCGGCATTATCAAGTCCTCCAAAAATAATCAACGAATAATGGCATTATGATCAATACCTTCTTTTATTTTTCTGCTTTGAAAAGCCTAAAAATAGTTGTCTTCTAATTATACTTCAAGTTCTCTTTTGATCATATATAAGAGTGGGAAGATATTAAGTTGGTACTCAATAATAATTGTAAAACAATTAGGCTAAAAATAGGCTAAAAAAGAAAAGAAATTAAAAAAGTACTCTAGGCTTAAAAACCTTTTTCAAACTTGTAATCAAATGAATGTGTTGATTTCATCACAAATAACGTATATTAGGGGCAACTCAGGAGGTTAAAAATAAGCTTAACGATCTACTTCTACCCAATTGACTCTCTTGCTTTTGATTATGTGTGAACAGTTGATCTCCTAACCGCTTAAGCAAGTTTTACTCAAAAGGGCAACGATCGTATCATGCGGAAAAATACAATCTGTCATTTTTAATGTTACCTAATAATTATTATGTATTAGTATACAATACTTCAATAATATTTAACATGACGACCATGACGAACCCACAAGCAGCAATATGAGGGCAATTCAAATGCAAGCAATTTTAAATACATTCAGTTTAAGGGAGCGGTTGAATCCAATTAGTTTTTTATGACAATGTTGTAAGTAAACATTTTAACTTTTACAGCCTATGGTAACTCTACCTCCTGAAAAAAATTTTATCTCATAAAAATTAATTCAAACTAAATTGTTCTACAAATAGTTATGTTTGAAATGAAATAGCGTTCAGCACCAACAATTAGCCTGAACAACAATTGCATACGCATTTCCAGATTGCCTTGAATTGTTTCTCTAGGAGCTGATATTTTTTCGGCTGGAACGCCACAAACCTGTATTTCCCATGTCCTCCTGCTCGTATCACAGAAACAACTCAACCATCCAACTGCAAAGTTGTTTATTTTACTCGGCCCAACACTTCGAATAGTTTGTTCAAATTAAGCTTAAGAAAATATCCATCACGTCGTCGTTGAGCTCATTTTTCATTCTGAACAAACAATCCTGAAACGACCGAAAATTAACTCTCATTCAATCGAGCATCAGAAGAACGCTGGCCGCTGCTGCTCTCGTCCAATCAGCAGCCGCATTGATTCGGCAAGCCTTATGCAAATGCGATTCTAGGCCGGCGGCGGCTGCTGCCGGTCTCCTGGCGCTGCGGATCGACAATCACTCAACACCTGGTCATAGTTTGTCATCTATAACTTAATTTATCAAACCAACTCAATGGGTCGTGAAATCTGTTGTGGCCCTGTTCTGCCCCTGCCCTGCCTTGCCCTTGCAGAGCCGATCATCGAACAACAAGCGAACACATTTTTGAGCGACAAGATGGCAACGCGTGACAGCGAAACTTTTGTGACATTTTTGACATTCTTTCGCCCAGTTTCCTGTTGGGTCCGCCGTTGCGTCGGTCGTGCCATTCAGCTCATTAGGCTTAGCAAAGGGAGATCGCACTCCCGACGACGTCAGCGGGTGTTGGTTATTTCAGTTTCGATGGAATTTCAAAGCACTAATCCCAGATTAGAAGCAGTGGATAGTGAGGAAGGAAAAAAATTGCGTTCTATTCCACACACACACATATTGCGCCCCAGATTATCACCGACAGTCTGCTGTTACGTCGTCGGGGCTATTGTTATGGTGGACTTGTCTATTTTCAATATGCGCGAAACGCAGGTACTTTTGGGGGATTTCACGTCAATTTATACAGCCATTAGCTGTACACTCCCAACATTCGGTGAATCTCTTTTAGTTGTCACGGTAATTGAAACAACTTTATTTCTTTGAGATTTGAAAATATACATAGCTTTGAAAACTAATATTTTTTTGTATTTTCTTCTATTTTTATAATTTGTAGCTGCTGATGCAGCAGTAGAAATCGTAAAATCCCTCTTCAAGTTAAATTGACGCACAGCGTAAAAAAAATCAATTTGCTGTCCGACGGACTCTCAGGTTCAAAGCAAGCACGCAAGCTTAAAGAAATACACATTTTTCAGGGCGCCCACGTCAGGTGAATTGAAGCCGTAGTTGGAGGAGAGCAGGAGTCTAAGTGTACTTCGGTCCAATACGAGCCGTCATGGTGGCCCGGGAGGTGGCAAGCAGGGGCCAAACGACAGGCCAGGTTAATGAAATTACTTAGCAAATTGAGGCAGTCTCTCCGTACCCATGTTTTCGTTGGCAAAGTGTGCGATGGCGATCATGTCAATCTAAATTATCTAAACAAAGTTCAGCCCATTTGTGGACGGCGATTGTTTTCTGATTGGCATTCTTCTGGTTCAGTGACAAGTCACAGTCGCCACAGTTGGAAAAGACATGCGGACAGAAAAAGCAAGTCTGGTTTTTTGTTAGGTTCACTTGCGCCCGAAGTGGTTGAGGAATTTAAAAACGACTCGCCGCATGTGCAGACAGCCGTACTCAAGGCCGATAAGATTAGACTCGGTAAACGGGACAATGCCAAAAAATAACTGCCGGGTAATAGTAGCGCAGCCAGTAGCAAGGAAGTTGCGGTTTCACAAAATTATGACCGTCGGGGGCAGACCAGATCCATCTGTGGCGCAGGAAACTGTTGTCTTCCTGTTTTTTACGCCCATGGGCAAAGCCGCAGAGCACATCCATCGGTCGGAGAGAGAGCCATTCTGGACCAGACGCCAGGAAAATTTCTAATGTTTGATGAAACCAGCAACCTGCCTGCGGTGGTGCGTTGGTCGACGTAGCAGGGCTTAATTTATGCTGCCGCCCCGTTAGCAGCGAAAGCCTTTCTCCGCATGTGGGTATCAGTGTTTGAACGAAGAGGCCGAGCACCCTGGCACCGGTTTGGTTGAAATTTGATGAGGTTTAGCTCACGACTCGGGGAAACAAAATGGGTAAAATTACCATAGTTTTTCATTACAATAATTTAATTCAGTTTACTCAAATTGAAATATTAAATGTGTTTATTGAATTCACGAGTCAGATTTCACCCGCTCGTGAGTTTGGCTGCATGATTTGGAACCAAAAATTTAATCTTTTCACCAGAGAATACCGAGTTAAACCGATGATCCCCAAATTTCGCGCCCCGCCTGCGAAGCAGAAATTCGCTATGGCAACATAATTCCGAAATACGTTCCATGATGCCGTTTCAAATAGGTTCAGTATCCATACAAATTAAAGGGTCAATTATACGGCGCGTGCACGTATGTGTGCCTTTTTAGTTCAGAGGCTTTGAGCCCCCTCGCGATTCGTTACTGTGCCTGCGTATGAATGGCGTATGTTTGGCTCGAAGAATGGGGCCCCGCAATGGATTGAAATGGAATCCTCCCACGTAGAGGTGGTTTATTCACATTTTTGGCGTTTATGGGAATTTGGTGAAAAATCCCCGCTCTCAAGTACGCGTTTACAGTTAGCAGCGGAGCGCACCAACAGAGTCAGCTCTTTTTCACGCATTCTAAAATTTAATTCGATCAAAATGGCAAAACAAACGCTTTGACCGTAGCGAAGCGGATGGTAATAGGGAACAGTTATGCAATTATTCTAAATTACCGTCGGTAAATGGTATCAATTTCAGTAGCAAACCACGGGCGTATGTGTACAGATTTTTTATACTCGATCGCCCGGACGCACTCAATCCAATTTGCTGCAGCGCGAGTCAGCGTCACTTCTCGTGTCGCACAATTATTCAACCGGAGATCAAAACGTCAGAATGCACGGTGCCGTGACCGAAAAACCGTCCGGTTTGAAATGGTATTTCCCGCCTGCAACTTTTCTGGCTTGCAAACTTTGGTAAATATGTGTTCATATCATGATTATGTGCACAATTGTACTCTCGGTGCGGATTCCTGGAACAGTCAGGAATCAGAAATGCATACCGCGGTTGCATTGAAGTCGTCGCTTTGGTGTATAATTTTGCGCACTGAATTGAAATTTGGGCTACTATACTTAAAGCCAAATGTTTCATTATGAAATATCTTTCTTAAATTCACATCTGTTTTTCACAAACCCTTTGACGTAGAACTACCACACTGGAGTGAAAATTGAAAATCTATTAACGGAAAGGGGACGAAAGTTGCCCCTTTTTCAATGCTTATAAGTCAATTTGTTTTCAACCGATTTTATGCATTCTTGCAGCAATCGATTGGAAAACTATACACGCTTCCGCTCAAATGCAGAAAAATGTTTTTTGATAATGCGAACTATTGTACTTTCGAAAATTGTCAAGCCTTGTTGAAACGAAATTTACGTCGTCTGATTGGTCGCTTGTTGGCTTTCCCCAAAAAAAGACAAAATAATAACCTAGTTAGCCAGGAATGCACTCTCCGGGCAAACTTATTACATTATTTTGATAGGTGGTGGATGGATGAACGGTTCTATATTAGCGGTAATGTAGAAGGCATTATCAGCTGGCTTTCCTAATTTGCTTTCGACCCAAAGAAATCACTTGCCGATTGGTCACATATCTCAGCAGCAAGGTGTTAACAGCAATTGTTT
This sequence comes from Wyeomyia smithii, assembly GCF_029784165.1. NCBI lineage: Eukaryota > Metazoa > Arthropoda > Insecta > Diptera > Culicidae > Wyeomyia > Wyeomyia smithii. The sequence continues at coordinate 43,555,929 of NC_073694.1, forward strand.
CGATTTGCCGGTTGAGGGATTTGACCTTCGTTCCAACGATGAAGCTTTGGCTTATTTTTAGAACAAGCGTTCTGTACTGGGTCCTAGCAAACAAAATATAGCATATCAGATTTTGAACTGCAAACTGCCTTTCTCAAGGCAACTTAACAAGTGATTGAAGATTAATCATGTTTTAGAAAGGTCTCGAGTGCTAGACTTTGGAAGTAAATGTTTCCTTCAAGCTCAAGCACAATACGATACGTTGCACCTGCGTTTGCGGAAATTTGACAGTTAGGTGCTGCATTTTCTGTTAAACTAACGTAAACGCAACGCAAACGTATCTATTGAGCTTGGGCAGTCAGTGATATCGTATTTTTATGCGAAATTAAAAGCCGATAGCCTTCAAATAGCTGCTCGCTTGTACGAAAATTCTAAAATATTACACGTCATTTTCAATGTGAGGACAGCGCTATATATGAAACAAATCTGATTTCAAACAGAAAAGTTCGGCGCGTTCTGCTTACAATGCTAAATCTATTTTAAAAAAATCACAACACTTCATTAACAAGGTTGTAACATCTTGGAAAGACGGTCATAGCTTCATAGCATCATAGCATCTGTCATCGGCTATATGCAACTAGTTCTGCTTCCATCGGACACGAGCACGGAAACATTAATTTCCTTCATGCCGCAACACGACACGATTGAAATTATATTGTTACGTTTGTGATTTATTTTTCGCACATTAGTATTCCTACATACGAAATAAAATTCTTACGCAAATGGGGGAATGAGAGAACATGAAACAAAGGCGGGGCCTATTTGATTATGTCAGTGCGGATATTATACGTGATCTTACCAGAATCATTTATGCGATAATTGAATTAAATTTGCAATTGCATTATTCCGCTTGTCTGAAGGGTGCTACATGTGTTTGGAAAAACATGATGATTGACTTTTCTTAAACTACAGCTACGATTAGAAGCCGCTGCAAATGCGCAGTTGTGTGGTGTCCACTACAATTCGCTGTGCATAACCAGTGGTAAATACAAAACTAATCCGATTTGAAACAGAGAAGTTCGGCAGATCCTGCGAACAATGCTGAATCCATTCCGAAAAAAGAATCAAAGATAACTAGAACAACATACCTCACTTCCATATTTTTCATACATTTTGAACACGACCGATTTCCGACGGTAAGTGCTGCCATATGATGATTCAAATTCTCATAAAATTGTCACAATGAGCAAAACTGATTTATCGTGCATAGTCCGTCATCGATCGTTGAGCTGATCAAGATTGTATATGACGCTTAAAGATAACATGCAGATTAGGGGCCATCCACATACCACGTGGACAGATCAGGAAGGAAGTTATCAGGAAGGTCTGATGGTACGCATTATTTTAAATGATGCGCCGATAATTCTTGATTCTTTCGGAAAGTTTCATGTTTGAGAACTAAACATTCGTACACATTATTAAATATCATTTTTCGGATGGCAGCACGGTACAGTCGTCCACATGGACACTGAAAAAAATGTTTCACCTTTCAGCAGTCATGTCTTGGCGTTATCGTCAGTTGATTTTGACGTTAAGTATACATCATATTAACAGTGTATAAATTAGTTCGACTTTTGCTCACGCGCAGCGACAATCATGTCTGATGAATTCTGCAAGAGTCAGGTATCTTGTTCTAGTCATCTTTGCAAGAATGTAACGTCTTAAAACGGAAGACTTCAAGACTCATTGATGAAACACTCTCAACAATGCATTTGTCAGTTATGCGGTCGTGTCTCGGATACAACCTACTATTTCCTACTCGAACGGTACGTGATCTGATTTCAACTTGTTGAACGCTAACCTTTTTGATGCCCATGTTATGATTTTTGCGTTAAGTAATATTAAAATTTATCCTTTAGTATAAGGTAAATAAAGAATACCCTATCCCCTATCAGCTTCTGCAATCAATTGTTCCAGTTAGTTTTCGACTTGGTCTGACCTGACTCCATTCCCGTTCCTTTCCTGTCCCGTATAGAGGCTAACAGGAGACAACTGAGTATAGATTAACATCCACTTTTAGAACCGCTCGTTGATTGGTCGACTCTGAGTGCGTAAAAATTTTTCATCAAGCTTAATGTTTTGATTTTTACAGTGCTGCTGGTTTTTTTTTTTGTTAGGCGACATCCATCAATTACGTAACGCACAAAACCCAATTTTTGGACCCCCACCCCCCATATGTAACAAAACGTAACGCCAAAACCTACCTCCATAAAACGTATTAAAAACGTGAAAGTGTTCTTACCTCCATTCCCTCCCCCATGCCACAAATCGTAACGCTCAAGGATACTCCCTCTCTAAAATTTATATGGTTTCACAGATCAGATTTTTCAGATCATATTTTTTTCAAAACTGATAAGAGTACTTCCGTGAGAAATTTAATATACCTTATGACTTATGACTTTTTGTCAAATTTACGTCATTCCGATAATATTTTCTACTTATTTTTCTTCAAAATTTTGCATTGACGCTCTGCCGAATGAGCGTGATTCTCTATCTGTTCTAAAGATTTGACAAAACTTCAAGACCCTTAAGTACGACATTTAATCGAATATTTTTCATTTGAATTAAAATTTCCAAACTAAATAATTCAAACGGGTGCAAAATTTTTTTGATTCAAGAGTAACCTTCTAAAAAGGTCGTAAATATTTTAGCATGCACTTTATTTAAAGCATTGTAGCTCAGAAATAGTTGCTACCGACCGACTTCAAGAGTAACAAGACTTCATTAAAATGATGTGACTTATCTTGCTATCAGATAGCAGGAGAACTTGAGCATTGAGTTTTCACTAATAACACCGATATTATTTCGAGGAAAACAGCTTTTGTGCTCGAAAACCTTTTGGTTGTACACGCAAAACTTTTATATGTTCTTTAAAAGCAATAACGAAAAATACTCCCTTTTGTAACAAAATTTGTTGCTTAAAAATATTTATCTCCTGTCAAGTAACAACAAATACCCTCGTATCGTATTTTGCACATATTTCAAGTTCTTTTCATCTTAAAACCATCCAGTGTACGTGTATTAGTTTGTTCATAGTACACATACGAAGTAGGACAAATGTGACAAGAGCTGCTAATTTGGTTTCTTGCATTTGGATGCTAGTCATGTTGAAAACACGGACTTTATGGAAACCAAACAGAATTGGAAGTTCACCTAAAATGGGTAGATTATTGTCACTCTATCTCGTCAGCTCCGACAGCCTAGAGAGTTTTGATTTCCAGCAAAGTTGTTCTGGAGGCTTGTGATTGGCGGACTGTATGATTCGGAATTCAGCCGCAACTTGGCGTAGGCATGCATATATTTTTGAGTATTTTTAATCTTTGCTAAATTTTTTTCGTTTGAAGCTCGACGTTATTCCGAATTTTTTTAAATAGGTGAAGAGGTTGTTTATAAAACTCGACCGCAAAGTTAACATAGAATTACGACAGCCTGTCTTATGTCAATGTATTTTTTGCAATAGGTTTGGAAATACACTCGATTAGGGTTGATCAATTTAAAGGGGTGAAGCGGTGAATTTTAGTACTAGTTCTTCTTAAATTCTCTTTTTTATCAATTAATTGATAACCCTGAAGAGAAGCGTTGGTATTGGATTGTTTGTCCGCACACACTGCAAGCAAGCAAACAAGACATAACGATAATAACACACGCCACCGGCACACCAACAGCTGTCAGCAAGGATCGGAACGGCTAAAAGTAAACGCGATGCGAAAAATCTAGTCAAAATTATTAACATGTCCGGTCATGTTCAGCAATGCTATGCAGTGCGACCGAATGAGCCGCCTTGTTGCACTAAAATCAAGTTATCAACCTTATTTCAATCCAGTTTTAGACCAAATGTAACCATATATCAGTTTTAAAATAAAAATCACAATTTTTGGTGTAAATGCTGAATATTGCATTTTAGCCTTCAAGTTAATCTATTTTTCAATCAATTGCTGTAAGGCTGTAAGAATGAAAAAAAAAATCCGTTGGAAACTGGCTGAGTTTCCAGCATTCGAGAGTAGACAATTTCCGTAACGCTCTCGATGTTTTCGGTTTTATGTGCCCCTATACTGCCGTTCAAAGCATAATTGTCCCAGCGTGCAGAAGATTTGCGTAGAACATGGCACCAGTGTTGTTAGTCTCACTCATAAATAGCAAGCAACACCTCAAGTGAGGTTCTCGTAGCTGCCGATATCACACACTGGAGTATTCTCCATTCAAGCTACTTCTCGTTGTTTCTCGCTGTCTTCCTTGCTCGCATTCGCTCCCGAGATCATATGCACACAAGCGTGCCTGCTCTTTTACTCGCGTGTAGTCCCCTACTCGCCTACAAGCACAACCAGCCGGGTACAATTGTTTCAAGATGCATTACGATAGTTGCGGAGGGACAAAAATATATTTCAAATAGGGTAACGAACTACCTCGGTAGTGGTTTGCTTCGGCTGATTTTGCATTAGATTGCTATGAAAAACTTACCAAAGCAGTCCGATGCCCTACACGTTCCAGTATGCGATACATTACAGATTCTTCCCCCACGTTCGGCTGTCAGTGTACGAAGCAAAAGTGGGTAGATGAAGAAAGCATTTTCGTATTCGAGCACAGTTTTTCAAGCACTTCTCCCTGTCGAACAATTTTAGTCGAGTACTCCTACTCGCTAGCAGGAACTCGCGTACTCTTTTACAGTCGCTGAATAGCAATACAAAAAATTTTTTGCGTGTCGGTGCGTGCTTGCTGCTACTCAGGGGAATGCATGATGAAGAAAGAGTATCTCGAAAGCGTGTGTGCAAAAGACGTTAGAAGCGTAGCATATGTCTCGTTCTCAAGCAGAAAGGAGGAGAACGGTTTTGCTTCTCGCTCGCTTTGCAACGCTACATGGGACTACTCTGATTTGAATGACAGTATATATGTTGCCATAAGACGTAGTTCTACGTCAAAAGTTCAGGATAGAGTAATGCAGGACAAACTTTTACATTAAAGTTCAGTTTAACAGCATGTTTTCATTGTCAACGATTTCTTTGTACGTAACTATGCAAATAATTCTCGCTGAAACCAACCTAATTGACACGACATCTTTTAATTTTTTTATTTTGTAAGAAGTAATAATTGCAACTTGCATTAATTCCAGTTGGTAAAACCCTTGTTCACCAAGGAATCAATAATTGCTTGTAAATGTTAAATTTTAATATTTTTCTAGAGTTATATCTTTATATTTTTCTCCAAATCTCTCTACAAATACTATGTCATTATGCAGGAAACATCCACCAGGGTTTTTATATAAAGTGTTCAAAGTTTTGACCGCCACCTTGAATTTAAGCAGTAAAACGCGGTTTTGCCGATTTCAATTTTAAGCCCGGCATTTGAAAACTGAGAAAAAATCCTACAAAATACATTCTCAAAATTATGATTATGAGCCCAAACGAATTTTATGTCCCAGGGGTAAAACTTATTTAACAAGTTTCTATCTCAATCAGTTGTACGATTTGTTGTTAGAGTTTAATACAGTGATCACCCGATTATATCTCACCCTGATGATTTTTGGCGTGATAAAATAGGGAAAGTGATAAAATCGGGAAATTTTTTTTTGAAAATTTATCTTTACAAACATATGAAAAAAGCTGCAGTTGTTTTTTCATGAATCGATATATCTGAATAATGACAAAAGAAAGAGAAAAGTTGTCAAGGGATGAATTTGAGAAAACTGTCTGAGCTTTTATAAAAAATATTTAAAAAATTCAATTTGAGATCCTGTACTGAAAAAAATTTCAAAAACAAAAAGTGACTACGAAAAATCGATCATCACTATTTTTTTAAAACATTGTTTAGATAGATAATTCAGTTGCCTAAAACTTTTCTGAACAAACCTGAAAAAATAAAAAACCTAAAAAAATTCATGTAAAGTTGCAAATAAATTACTCTTAAGTTTTTTATTCGTTCATGTTTTTGTTTGAATTACTTGCTTTTTTGTAGCGCAGTACAATAAGCAAAATATTAGATGCTATCACAACACTAAACTTTGCCGAAGACAGCATGCTGATATCTCTCACATATTGCAACCTGAAAAATCTTAAAATGTAAATAACGACTTCTAATGCCTTCTCATAGAAAACTTTATGTTGCTTACAATATGTAAAAGATAGAAACATGATGTCTTCTGTAAAGTTTCTTGTTTTGAGATCACCTAATACTTTGCCTAAGACACCAAGCGTCTATCTTTATCTAATGAAAAAGTAAATATTCTATCTCACTTTTGAGAGAATTGATCACCCAGCTTTCTACATCAAAAGATGCGTTTTCAAATATTTTGAAACTTCTCCGAACATGTTATACGGTTATAAAAAACATTTGTATCACTATTCAATTATTCACACGATTGCAGCAAAATGTAACATTGTGCATCGGTTGAATTTTTAATATAAACTGCATTCAGAATGATACACAGAATTATGAAAAATGTCTTAAATATTGAAGCGTAATAGAAAATCAGTTCACCCTGACATTTTTTTAATTAAATGTTTTATGTTGATAAAATCGGGTGAAAATTGTGATGAAATCGGAGGCAGATAAAATCGGGTACAGATATAATCGGGTGATTACTGTATAAGGTTTTTGGTATTCCGGCTTACAATCTAATAAAATTTAGGTGAAACTGATATCGTGAGGAAATGACATCCGAGAACGTGGTTTCAAAATAATAACTTATAACTTGATATCAAAATTATTAATGTTGCACAATGTTGTGAAACAGCTCAGGAATAGCGCGACTGGTATCCAATAACTAAAAACAAACTGCTATATTTTTTGGACAAACTTGTGACTCTAAAATACGTTCTAGTGATGGAGGAAAATAAAACTGCCCTTTAATCCAAAGAACTGAACGTCCGAACAGGTTTTTGGGGAGTCGTGATAGAAGAGTTACAAAAAAAGGTGAACATTTTTTTTAGTCCAACCAACCACTCTAATTCAGTGACACGCCTCGGAGTCTTCGGCGCAGAAGTGGGAAGAGAGTGTTGCAGTTGCCCCGCAGCCAGTCTTACATTAATGGCATATGTTTCCGCTATAAATTTCAAGTTTCAACTGTACAAACGGATGTTGGTGTTTGCCTGTGTGCGCGCACACTGGCTGGTCCCCTGGAACCGTGGACGGCCAACAGAGTTCTGTTTTTTTTTTTCTACTTCTCAACCACTCGTGGACATTTCTGCTCTCCATCCGGTTGTCGGCCTGATTTCTCATCTTGTGCGACTAACGTGCAAAAAGCGGACTGAATCCTGCAGCCTCCGCCGCTCGGGAGGTGAGTTTATTTAGAGGAAAATCAGGCCGCTGTCGGCCGCCCGGTGGCCCAGATCCGCATTGAAAACGGCACGGTGCTTGTTAATGAAGTTGCTAATGGGCAGCATGCATGCTGGAGTCGTTTTATCTGTTACGATGTTAATCATACGACCGTCAGCGGAAGAGCAAACTAATTAGCTGAACTGCTTTTCTCCCGTGTACGCTGATTGGCGGACGACTCACCTACGAATGTTTAGTCTACGGCTTCAGGTAGCCCGAGGTTATCATTTTCCACCATTAGTTCATGGCGGATAACTTCATCCAACGAGCTTTCTTAGAAGTGACGAACCAATTTGATTGAACAGTTAGCTAGCAACAACTGACACGCTTTTCCACACCACCATCCCGTGCAAAGCGCGCCTGTCAAAAAGGTGATCACCGGTAATCAGATCCCCGAAACGGTCGTAAACCGAAATATCAGTGCAATCTGCCTGAGGTCTAATCGACGCATGCAATCGTGCACAGAAAAATGATATAAAAGTTAACCTCTTTCTTCCCTCCCTTCCCCCATTCAACCAATCCAACAGGCACAAACTGACCGACTTGACTAAGGCTGATGTTGTTTGGTTTACCGCAGCCGAGATGTGTTATTCAATACAACTCTTCGATTAACTTTTACCATCCTCGCTACACACAGCATAGCATCAGCTCCAAATAACCGACTTTTGCTGCTGCTGCTGCTGCTGTTACTGCTGACGCAGATGATGATGATGATGATGATGATGTTGATGTGGACAAAGTGTGGTGGTACCCGTAAGAAGAGCCGCAAAAGATTGGCTTTCGATAAAGCTTCTACCTTATTTCGCCTCTCTCTCTCTCTCGCTTCCAGTTCGGGTGTCGCCAGGATTGCTGCAGCAGTAAATCGAACAATTCATCACAACGCAGGGATGTACCGAGGGAAGGGGTACGGTCCCGTATACGGTGTCAGATTCTCCCACAGCACCTTCAAAGAGGGCCCGGAATGTTGTTTAATTCGATCGCATGATTGAAGCCCTGGAAGAGACACAAACCGCAAACTTTTCGAAACAAGACTCTCTCGGGTTTCGAAGGTACTAGGAATGTTCGCTTATTGGAAAGTATACCCACCAGCAGCTCGGGTACAGAACCGGAGAACGGTAGTAAAAAACTGCATGCTTCTGGTGTGGATTCGCCCCGCTCCCCGAGCAAAGATTGAACACCTCTGGTTAATGTCTAAAATAATTTCAAAACCACAGCTTCTTCTTCAGTTTCCTCCAGGTGCTGCACCGACAGGGCCCGGATTTGCCCGGGTCTGATTTGCCGTAGTCGTCAAACGAGGCAACTTTTCTGCAGCTAGGGCTGATCCTGCAGTGACCACAAGAACCGCACAACCGGTAGCTCTCGAACTCGTACCCATCCGGAGAACTCTGAGAGGCTTTCACAGCGAGCCGGGTTTAATTAAAGATTAACGCAAAAGTGTGCACAAGGCAGTGCCAGACCCGAAGCCATGCAGGATTTTTACAGTAAGACAAACAAGGCAGAGCGAGAGAAAAAACATTCCATTTGTCAAAATTTCAACGTCTGCTGAAAAGTGATATGGCCGCTTTCTCCCGTGCTTCGGCGCGCCACAGAGGACAATCACACTGGCACGTATGTACAGCACCATAAATGCACACGTGCTCTCCCGGTCGACTCCAACTGACGAAGAACAATTGAAGAAATTCCAAGGTGAACAGACGTAGAATTCAAATCGCGCCCCAAACATGCCTTCGCAGACGACGGCGAGGGGGAGATGGGTTTGAAATGCGCTGCGATTGGAAATGTTTTTTTTTTTTTGTTATTTCGAAAAAGATCGAGCTGCTCTATAAAAACTTTAAACTTTCACCAGTGCTGGCTGTTTCTCAACCAACGCGTTTTGCTCCTCGGCACCCCGTCGCACCACGATGTCAACCGATTATGATACGTTGTCAGCTGAATTCGTCGGCAGAGACACAGGCATTCCACGTGGAAAGCCTAGAAATGAATGCCGTCTGGTATGCCTGCAGTACCGCACCGTAGACACCCGGGCGACCGATCATTCCGAGTGTCGCCGATATGTGACCGTTGTCGTGTCAGCAGGTCATTTGCGTTGTTTCCAGAACCGACGGCACTATCTACTAGTGTACTCAAGATGGGACTCGAAAGGCACAAATCTTCACCCTCTACGTACGACGATAGAATAGATAGCGGCCGGAGTAAGAATATTACCAGTGCTGTTTTCCAGCAAACGCTAACCCACCAGTCAGTCAGTAAGTCAGTGGCTTGCCACTTGCATATTAGATTATACTTCAGGGTACCACCACAGTGTCATATTTATGATGTACTTACACCATAATTCCAGGGCTGATTTCGTTTATATCCATCCGAAGCGTTCTTTGCTTTCCGCAAATGGATTGCCACGAGATTGGGAGGGAGGGAGTTGGGGCAAATGGCGAAAGCGCAAACAGAGCCTTTTAGATTGGATGATGATGCTCTACATTTACTGCCAATCCTGCGAGAGCGCAGTAAGTTTATTTGAACACCTCTGCGAATGTGTGCTCGCGGAAACCCACATGAATATGATAATTTCAGTGAGTGGCTTTACAGTGGGTTCGGTCCGCAGAGTTGCACAATATAGCGGGTGCGTTGTTGGTATTATGTGGGGGATTTGAAGGTCACACCTTAGCGGGGAGATCCCTTTTGCTTAGCCAATGGAAACAGTGGAACTTGATAAATTTATAAAAAACCGCACGTTCGTTGTTCCCACGGAGCTTTACAGCTTCCTCACGAGGCTCAAAGCCGGCATCATTGCTAGTAAGCCTGAAAAATACTCCCTACGTGCAAGGATTCACGTTCCAGCCAAGGCACGTTTACGCACGCATCCAATTCCAAATGACTAAGAGGCAATTATACTCACGGAAATGCTAGATTCAGAAAACTAGAAGATTTTCAACCAAAGCTTTATTTACTGGCGTGGGAATCGGCGCAGCCTTCACCCCGAAGGGGTTCCCTTTCTATGCCAGCCTTCCGCTGCCGTCATGGTGCAAACTAAACTATTTCTCGCGTTTCGTCAACGTTTCATTCCGAGCACAGGAAGATTTAATCGTCAACATCCGGAAATTAACTTGTTGACGCTTTTTGAAAAATTGCCTTTTAATATCCCGCCCAGCAAATGCGACTCATATATATTTCTTTTTTCGGTGAGCTTTAGGCCATCGTCGTTGACGCCGTTTCTGGCTGCTGCCTGCCGCCACAGGTCGACTAACAACCAGTAATAACATTAACGCAATGCAGGAAAGACACGGCAACTCCCTCGGGCGCAGAAAACAAAAAACCCATCCATCTCGAGAATGATTATGCTTTCAGCTTCCAAGTTCACGATGGACGACCTGGATGGGAGCGCGTTGCGGGCATCTCGCACAAACAACCTCACCGCAGCCTGCTGTCCCACACCTCCCGGGATGCTGCTTTCAGCTGGAAAGTGTATAGGTGCAGGTTTTCTGTCGCTTTCTGCTTTCTGGCTTCATCAGTCCGCCGGAGCTGGTTTGCGGAATTCAGCTAACACCTGCCGGTTGTGTTTCTTTCTTTTTTGACTTTTTTTGGGATTTTTTATTGCACTTGTTGATGGTACCAGTACGTGCAACTTTTCAAAAGGTCACCCCTCGGTGCGAATGTGAGTTGTGTTTCGATTTCTTGTTCGGAGTTTGTCTTCGCCGTTTGCTTTCCATCTTTCAGGTTCCAATGCTGAATTACGGCCAACCTGGTGCCACTCTGCTGATAGTGGGTGTGGGTTTCACCTTACCGATACTTTAAAATGTAGCTTTCGATGGTTGGTTAGTAATTTAAACGTGTTTTTTCTTTGCTTCTTTTCAGAATATTGGCAGTTTTCATCTCACTTCACTCAAGAACTTTAATCAGTAAAGTAAGTACAATAAACCTTAAACAACTTTGGTTTTGTTATTACTACGTTCTCAGCTAAACGAGTTTCATCGAATTTGCAGTAAAAATATAAAATCAAAACTTTCGGAAAACGTGATTTACGCGGTACTTGGTAATTTGATATACAAACATGTTATCAAAAACATAATGAAAACGTCTTAAATGTTAATAATATCAAAGTGTTCTGAAGCATCGAAAGCATAGAAAACTAATAATGTTTATCAAAATACCCAGAAAAGGATAAACATGAAAAATGTCGTACACAGTGCTGCAATATTTCAGAACTGTTGCATGTAAGTGAATACAAAAACAATATCGCAGGCTTAGCCTTGGGGCTAATAGCGGTCTCGATCAACTAGATTAGTTGAGAGAGTTCGTTATCGATATTGTTTTTGGCACATTTTGTATGTGTAGGATAAGTACAACGATACACCGTGCCCCAGTGCTGAGTCGAGAAAATTTCCAGCTCGAAAAGATCCTCGACTCGATCGGGAATCGAACCCGGTATCACTACCGTGTGGGAGAGCTAGCCGACCGACATCGCTAACCACAAACCACGGGGACCACAAATAACAGCCACCATAAACGCTAGTGTTACCATGACAAGGGAATATTTCACTGACATGCAATGTTCATTTTCTTTTCGTTCGATTTTCACTATTTGGAAGCCAAACCATGTTAATTTGTTCGTCAGTGGTAGTGATGTTCGTTCGATTCATTCATTCATTCACTTATCACTGTTTCAAATTTTCTGAAAATTTACCATTCTGTAATATTTTTCTGGAGAGGATTTAAGACTACGACTCAATTTTATTCGTTTTGTTTTATGTGAACTTCAACAAACGACACTAAAAAAGTCAAATTAAGCTCAAATTCGCTGAAAACCGTTTCTAAAGGCTCAGAAGCTTAAGCTCAGAATCACTAAAAACCGCTTTAAAGGTCAGGAAAGGTCAAAATAGAAAATATCCCAAATCAAGCTCAGAATCGCTGAAAAGGCCAGAATAGAAAATGATCCCAAATTAAGCTCAAAATCGCAGAACACCCCTTCTAAAGGCCAAAATAAAAAAATAATTCCAAATTAAGTTCAAAATTACTGAAAACCCCTTCTAAAGGCCAGAAAAGGCTAAAATAGAAAATATCCCAAATTGAGCTAAGAATCACTGAAAACCCCTTCTTAAGGCCAGGAAAATAGCAAATGCTCCCAAATTAGGCTCATAATCGCTGAAAAGGTCAAAATAGAAAAGGATCCCAAGTTGAGCTCAGAATCGCTGAAAACCCATTTAAAGGCCAAAAAGGGCCAAAATAGAGAATGATCCCAAATTGAGCTCCGAATTACTGAAAACCACTTTTAAAGGCCAAAAAAGCCACATAAAAAATGTCCCAAATTGAGCTCAGAATCGCCTAAAACTCTTTCTTAAGGCCAGGAAAGGCCAAAATAAAAAATGATCCCAAATTGAGCTCAGAATCACTGAAAACCTCTTCTAAAGGCCAGGAAAAGAGAAAATGATCTCAAATAAGCTCAAAATCGCTGAAAAAGTCAAAATAAAAAGCGATCCCACATTGAGCTCGAAATCGCTGAAAGCCCCTAAAGGCCAGAAAGGGCCAAAATAGAAAAAAATCCCAAATTGAGTTCAGAATCACTGGAAACCCATTCTCAAGGCCAGGAAAATAGAGAATGCTCCCAAATTAGGTTAGTGTCGATGGTTGTGAGGTGGCGTGATCCACTCACAACCAACCCAAACTGGTCTAGATTCAATCCTAGCCGACACCGGGAGATTTTCTGAGGCGAAAAATCTCTGGGATCACGCCTTCCATCGCATGAGGAAGTAAAGCCGTTGGCGCCGGTCCGTTAATAAACGGGTCGTGAGTTAGGGTCCTGGGTGTGGAGTCGCCTCTCTGGGCGTCGGTGATTGGCCACAACAGTGGCGGAACTAGACCGACGGAAAATAAGCGAGAATAAAAAAAAAAAAACGTCGTTAACTAAAAAACATCTTCCTTTAATCCTCCGCAAATCGCTCCAGCGCTAATTCAGTAAATTTTCTACGATTGTTGTTAACCATCTGCCGATGAACACTCAGCAAGCAGAGAGCACTCAACCATTGTTGACCTCAGCCAGGTTTCCACCCGACGTAATGTGCTGAACGAGAGCTCAATCGTGCTTGTTTTACATGGTGAAGCAAGTTCAATTTTAATTGCTTTCTCAGTCGCAGGTAAGAACGAACGGGCTTCAGCAAGCAAGTCTATAAGATTCCGTTCTTCCTAATTCTTACCGTCTGCTCTCATGCATGACTCATGCTGCAATGTCGATACCAGACTTCCACCTCTCCAACAAAACTTTTAACGTCATAAAAAAATACGAAAGCACCGGTTTTGCACTTTAACTCTTCTAACGACAAGCGTATTACGTTAGCAGGATGCAGCGAGGACAACGCGTAGGTAAATGCACTATCTTCCATGAACCGTGTTTCCTATGAGGTTATTAGAGAATTAAGGTAAGGAATTGTCAATGCTCGATTCCAATACTAAGCTAGATGATGCTGGTGGGTTTGCCCGGTACTTTTGCCGCTGCAATGTCCTTAGTGGATCAACTGAAAAACCTGTGCAATTCCACGCAACATAGGGCAAGCATTTCAATCAATTATTTTTGATCTGGCTGATATTTTACACAGATGTTTCAATGGGCTAAAAATGTCGTTTCGTGCTAACGTATGCGTTAAAAAATGGATTTTTTTCGGATGGTGGTAAAAAAATAACTAAGACAGATAATTAGGTTTGATTAATTTCCTATGGAAGGTAATTATGCTAGCTAACGTGCAGAAAAAAATCTATGATATTGCGTGCGGAATTTTGGCAGTTAACCGCAACGTTCGCCATGGCGGATAAAAACATGCGTTTAGGCATGTTTTTAAATTCTTTTTTCATTTTATTTATCAATTCCTCCTCAAATTTCGCGACAAAATTGTTGGAGTAGATCTTACGCTTCAGGCTTGCCAGAAATCTTTGACGAAACGCAACTTGGGGGCGTTGGGCGGGTTCACCAACTTGGGAACCACATCGACATTTAGCCGTTCCATCTCCTCAAATGATCGCCTCGAATAGTGAGCCGTCTCCAGATCCGGCCAAAAAACCGTGTCTTCGGCCTTATGGTATTTTTTGGTGAACGACGCTACTTCCGGCAGGTACTTCGTACCATAAATTCCCCCGTTCTCGGCCAGTCCGGAGCAAAAGAAGAGCAGCTTTGACATCCCCTTCACGCTGATTGTCAGCCACAGCAGCACCGTCTTGGAGAACTTGGTGTGTAAAATAAATTTCACCTTAATGCTTACTTCTTTCGTGTGGGAAGTAAAATACAAAGTGCCCTACCAGTCGTTGCCTTCCAGAGTGAGACAGGTCTCGTCGTCCATCACCACCGCCACGTCGTGAATTGCCGGGAAAATCTGTTTGACCATCTTATTCAGGCGCTGCCGCTGCGTCATTGCTTGCAGCTCCGAGACTAGTGAACGGGACTGCTTCCTAACATGTATGGCCAAGCGCTCGCAGCGATGTAGCCACTTTTCCCTCGGTCTTCCTCTTCAGCATTCTTTGGAGCTTCTTGTCGCTCAGGGTCGTCGGCCGTCCGGAACTGGGCTTTCTTTCAATGCTCTGATTGTTGTCCAATAGTGCCAAGATGTTGTAGATGCCGGAACGGGCGTATCCGGTGTCCACGAACTGCCGCACGATGTCTGTTTTCGACGCGACGTGGGTACCGTTATTTAAACGGGCAAATCGAATTTTTTCTGATGACTCATCGGTCAATATGATTGATGCTGCATGCGTAGTTTCATCAGTGTGTGTAAAGGTAAACGCATGAAAAATTGGCAGTTTTTGTCCATATTTTTAGCGCAAACGTTATTAGAGTTATTGAAAAAAAATTCTGCACCAATGCCAGCGATTAGGGGGGGGGGCGACGCCCCCCCCCTGGCTACGCCTGTGGTTTTGCATCAAACTTCATCAAAAATCATACATAGAAGCCAAGGCAAAGAATTGTTGCACTGTGTTATCTAAGCATTTCTGCATAACAACCCAGGGACTACCTGTATGACCGTTTTAATTACCAGGTTCGGGATTGCGTCTAGTTCCAGTGTCTTGCTTACCTTCAAAGAGTTTGCGATATCAAAGAGTTTCTCATTCGTAACCCTTACCGCCTCCTCAACCTCTGCACAGCTGCCGTCACTCACAGTTTGTTGTTGTTCAATAACCGGAGGCCAGGGAATTGGGTCGTGGCGTGGAAATAATCCCTCAATGATTCGCGCTAATATCTCTGGCGATTGTTCGGCCAGTGCCGACCCTTCTCTCGTCTTAGCCAGGTGCTCTAGGTGTCACCCCACGGATTCGTGTTGGCACAAGTAGAAAGTCCTATTTTCAGGTAAAACTCACCGTTTGACTTCGCAGCTTACGATGTTGTCACTTGTCAAGAGAGTACCAAGGTATACATAACCGAACGAACGACAACGAAGACTTCCTCATCTAGCTCCACATCAGCACCAGCACTCCCAAGTTTTCTGCCAGCTACCATGTACTTTGTTTCGGTAGAGTTGATGAAGAGCCCCAACCTTGCTGCTTTCTTCCTAAAGGGTTTGAAAGCATCTTCCACAGCTCTACGCTTCACTTCGATTATATCGATATCATCCGCAAAGCCAAAAAGCATATGAAATGATAATGACGGTGCCGTTTCTTTTCCCGTTTCCCCTTCGTACTGCATCTTCCAAGGGAATGTTGAACAGAAGGATTGAATGATATTGTTCCCTCCAGCGTTATCAGCCGCAGCTCTTTCTGCTTGACTGAGCTGCACTCCGCCTTAAAACCCAAAAACAGATGGTGTATAAAATAGCAAAATCAAATCAAAAAGTATATCTTGTTTCTTAAGACGAAACAAGGTTTTGGATTGATCAAATTCTCTCAACTAATCTAGTTGATCGAGACCGCATTAGCCCCCAAGCTAGCGTGCGATATTGTTGTTGTTGTTGTTGACATCTCACACTAAAAAAAATCACAATTGACACACAATTGACAGATTATTTTTAATAAGTTATTTAGATCAACAGTTTGAAGCTCTTCTGGCAAAAAACAGTGAGTGCCACTAAGGAAAAAGAAAAAGTTTCTCTAACAAAAACCTGTTTATGTTTGACGCTGTTATACGTTATTTGCCTTTAAGACCGTAACCGTTCGGTAATGACAAGTTGGAGATAGGAAAGTTGACAGGGGATAGTTTTTAAAAAATTGTCTCGATTATCATTTCATAATATTAAAAAAATTTAAAAAAAATGCTTAATTCTATCGCTCGCTGAAACCTCAAGATCAAACGTAATGAAAAATGTTCAATGAATTGTAGACCAGGAGGATGGTCTCGTAAGAGGACCGAATCGTCGGTGATAAGCGAAGAGCAATCAACGCAATTCATTAGAATGCAAGCTAAAATACCACAACCTTTCTCAATAAACGTCAATTCCAGTCGAAAACATCGAAAAAATAATCTTGTTTCTTATAACGAAATAGGATAAGAAACGGATTAATCAGAACTCACTGTTTTCATCAGCCTAGAAAAACGGGCATAAAACTTCTGAACTTTGATCAATATAGACAATTTTAATACCGGAAACGAAAACTCTGATTGGTTGGCTGTCTGACGAAAATATCGTCATTAAATAATATATTTCAACCGAGAAACATCAACCCAAAATTGTAGCCATTTTCTGGGCGCTGATTGGTTGGAATATTCTCCCTTGAACAGTAACTTCATTTGATTATTGTAAAAGTTTGTCAAACCAATTTTAAAATCTAAAGATATGTGACAGAATGATAAGGACCTTTTTATTATTTTAAAATTATAATTTTATAAATGTTCAGAAAAGAAAACTTCTGTTCCACTCGACTGTAAAAAATTTATGTTGTTATACCATATCATAGCCCGTGAGAATAGACATCATGCTCGCATCGAATATTATAGCATATAAACGACACAAAGTTGGTTAGCATTCAGAAACAAAACTATCAGCCAAACCATCACTTTACTTCGTCTGGATATTTTCGGGAAAGTTATTTCTCAAACCGCAAGCCAAACGTGCAGCTAAACGTTCGTGTATGTGTGTGTGTGTGTATGTAGAGCAAGTTTCACTGCAATTACCGCACTTGTAAACGAATAATTCACCCACGAGAACTCCGTTCACCACGATAGTTGTAACTCATTTCCGAACTCTCATCAAATGGTAATTATAGTTTAGAAACTTTTATTCCCGAGCACATATCATGTTGGACGCGAAGTTACCATTTAAGCTATCTTTCCTGCGTGTGCCGGTCGGCGGAAATGTCAGCCAAGACGCGGCCGATCGATACCGTATATCGTAAGTAATATTGTAGCGTTGCGGCGGGCAATCATCATCGTCAAAAACCCAAACCTCATCATCGCTAATAAGCCTTAAACATTCCTGCGAGCATAGACAAATAAAGATAGACGATGGAACACAGCGGGAGAAAACAAAAACAATCTGTAAGGCAAACCCTAAGCTTTTAAGCTACCTAATAATGCTCAATTCCGAGACAAACAAAGCTATCAAGCGTAATTGATATATACTGTGATCTTGAGTGGTGCGGGTGGCCGCGACGGAGAACTTTTGCACTGACTGGCGGAGAGGCCTGCGGTAGGAAATGCCCGCAATCGGTTACTTGTCGGTTACAAAGAAAAGCGGGAGCGAGTAATGGAGAGAGAACCCCGCAGAAATGACCGTTTATCTTGAACCGGCCATCCGGTCCGGTTCTCTAGTGAAGTGCGTCGGGCGTAAGCGAGTTACAGGCTGGAGAGGTATTATTCCTTTGGAATTGATTTCACGCCCCTAATGATTGGGGCCCCTGTCCCGGACGCAAGTCAATCACTTCTCGCGCATTTCTGTGCGTGTGTGTGTGCGTGCGCGAACGCAAACGCAAACCTAGCTCCGTCCCCGCTGATTAGGAGATTAATAACCCGTTGGCAGCGTATCGAGATGCACGGGCACACCGGGAGACAGAGCGATCGGAATTGATTTGTTGCGCGTTTCGGATAAATGACAGATCACTGGTCGAGCGGGAGTGGTGGTAGGGTAAAGGAAAGGGAAAATACAACTAACGGTAGCTGAACAACGACTCGTGTGGCTCTGGCCACGCGAATCGAACGCTGCGTCGATCGGGTCGTGCTGCCCGGTACTCGAGGTGTAGAAACGTAATATAAACAGGATGGGAGGGGAAGGACAAGAGAGCTGTAGGAAAACCAACCAAAGAAGAATAACTTCGTTGACGTGCCTCGGCTTGGATCGATCGTACGAGCAAGATCAAGCCGCTCCAGGGATTTCTTCGTGTGCCGTGGGCTGGGGCTACTGGGAGGTGAAAGCCAAAACCAGACGCGATTATTTTTATTTCGCCCTCTTGTTGATCTTCTCCTGAAGATGGCAGTTTCTCGAGCGCAAATTAATACATACTTTCTGCTACGGTTCTCGGCTGCTGGAGAATGACAGTGGAATCTGTCCGAGTCACGTTACGGTTCCCGGCAAGCGAGCGGGCGGGTGGAATTCGATTAATGTTAACAGCTGCCGCTGTAGAGTTGTTCCCGTAATCGCACATCCTTCGGGTCTAATTGCAGTTGGCTCTGTGAAGGTTAAATAAATAGCTAACAAGTGTTGCTAGTCGTTTAGAATGGTTGTCACACATTTAGCCATAGGCAGTACAGATAGATAACAGCCTCGCTCGAACAGAGTTTTATCATTGGAAAATATGTTATGGCAAGGTTTCCACAATCACTCTTTAGTTCCACAGTGGAGTCGATGAAAAACAAACATAAAAATGCCACCGGCTGAAACATCACATGCCTCAGCGACGGTTCAAATGATTCTTTTGGCTTTCACTCACTGTGACATTGTTTGTTTGTTTGCAACTACCGTCTGGGGCGCTGTCAAGCAATCGCACAAATTGTTTGTGGTTCCCAATTTGACACATGCACGTACGCTAGCGCTGCTGTCGTAGTACAAGATGCAGTTCGAACACGGCAACTAATGTGAACCAGAATTAATAGTCATAAGAATAAAATAATGAATGAAATGGCATAAAAATTATCAAAATATCGACAGTTAATCAATTGAAACGTCTTTAAATGTTGAGTTGAATTGTACCTCAGAGAAAGTTTCCGCTTCCATTCGGAGAATTCAATCAGTTACCCAGCTGCTATAAAATTCTATATCACTTAACCAAGCAATTTCGCCCAAAAACGAAAACGGTATACCGAAGAAATACATTACCGCGTAGGTAGAAATAAACAAAGACATGCCCGATCCCGGTTGCCCTCTCGATGATCGCTCTCGACGCTCGACGATGATCGGTCGCGTTGCCGGACCGACAGGGGCATCAATAAGCCGAAAATTAACCTCACAGCAGTCCTGCGGGGCATCCGACCGAGCGGGACCGGAAAAACAGGATCTCTTCGCAATCACGCTGCCGTTGGGCGCTGCGCTTGCATCTCTTCCCCCTCCCGCCAGCCCCGCTCAGCGTACGTGCGTTTAAAATCTTGTGTTGTGCTGTACACTTTGCTCTTAATTTCATGATTATACCTCGCGATAGCCGGTGTCTTCTTGACTGTTTTCCACCTCATCGAGCTATGTTTTTCTCGGCAGCCTTATTATTATTATGCTTTGCGTTTTTTTTTTTTTTTGTTACTGTTGTTCGAGATTATTTCTCGCCCGTATAACCGCACGGAAAGGTTGTAGAAGGACAGTGCAGAAAGAAATGGGATAAAAACACTGTGTAAACCAACGTCGCACTCACCGTCAGATTAAAACATCCGAAGGATGCTTGAGGTAACTTTCTGACCACTTTTTCAGTTGATGCAAGCCTACTGTGCACTGGTCCTGTGAGGCTGCGCTCCACGGGACACTGCAGCAGCAGCAACGGTTCGGCCCTCCGGGCGCATACAAGAAGTCACAGTCGAATGCGGCAGCAGTAATCGACGAAGGATACTGTGAGAACTTCTGGCAGGTGTCTTGTGTTTTCTGAAGAAACTCGCAGCGAGAGAGGCGAAAAAATCAGGTTATAAACGAGTGCGACGGGGTCCGTGGATATTAAGAGGGAAAGAATTAAAATAACCTGCATCCAGTTGATTACACGTTACAACCCCAATGGTAATGACGTTTTTGTACCTCTCCCCCGGCCGTCGTCGTTGTTTCTTCAACGTCTTTGTCATAATTTTTCATCTCGAGCTCGATGTCTGCCTTGCCCTGCGTGGCTTCGTTGTGGCTTTGGAAAGTTTTTCTCCCTCTGCTCTGTTCGTTCCTCGGAATCGGAAGGGGGCAATCCTGATTGGTTTGACATCGACGGCCAGCTGCGGCTTTTCTTGTACGAAGCATGTTTCTTTTTCGGGGCTTGTTCGTGTTACACGCAGTAAGTAGTGATTGAAGGATTTTTGACCTCGGAGACCACCGAAAAACTTTTGCACTCGAGGATAACTTTGGCGCGCGTAATCCGTCGTCTGTTCTGACGCACCCAGGCAGACCGCCACGGGGCACAAGAGAATACAGCTAATAATTTCTGCTCTGGAAGTTGTCATTAAGCGTCATAATCACATCGACGATTGTCTATCGACGAAGTCTTAAGCCGGTTTTCTCTGCGGAATGTTGTCCCGACGATGTTGCTGGTGATAAATTACAACGTAATGCGGCGAAGGACTTTTTGCTGTTTTCAATGTTCCGTCGTGCTCATCCATCCGCAGCAGGGCTAATCAGTCTAGCATGGCGCTGGGCCCGGAGGCGAGAAATGTAGCAATAATGCCGTTGATATGTTTTACATTGAATATCAAGTGCTGCTCGAAGCCTTAATGTGGTTAATCTAGTTTACGCTTGTAACGCAACGGGTTCGACTAGAAATTCTGCTCTGGGGAAGACGCAAACGATCGATGATAACAGTACAAACAGAATTTTCAATATTTGCACAGTATTAGTGCGGAAAGTGTTGCCAAATGCGAAGCGCTTAGTTTACTGAATCAACGTTGGCAACAGGCACACGCAACTTGTGGGATGCTGTCAAAGCGGGTAATGCATCGTCATTGCGGCGTTGTCAGCCAATGGTGCCACGCGAGATCTCATCGCGCGAACCATTAGCGTGATGGCCGAGCCGAGATGCACGGCTGCTAAATAAATGGCAAACGCATTAACTGACGTTCGCATCATCAGGTTGTACTAAATTGAATGCTCGCGCTTGCGTTGCACTTAATGGTGGGTTTTACGAGTCTGGTTACCGATGGTCACTCGGTGCGGCAGGGAATTTCGGCACGGGAGTCAGGCAACCCGCAGCGTATTCGGTTGCGTTCGATTAATTGCAGTGGATGAACAAGAGGGGAGTTTAGCGCAGTAGAGAATCGGACGTATATTGGACAAAACTGACCGATTCTGATGAAAAGGACAACGTTAAAAGCTTTCAGTTGAGTCACTGCTCGTAACGGCTACCATTATTTAGGATGCATTGTCCAGGCGACCGTAATGATTGATGAGCGAGTGCTTAATATTTCGATGGTAATTATTTGGGCATAAATGGATGTGCCAATTGAGGCTGTATGTGTCTTTAGAAGGGTGATTTTGACGAAAATTAACTGCAATGGCACCTTTTACATTTTTATACATCAAAAATATGTAATTTTATTGATAATTTTTCAACTCATAATCAATAGAGTATAAAAAATCATGATTAAAACAGAACAAAAGGCTGAAAAGCAATACCTAAGGCCCAAAATTGGGTTAAGAATAACTGGTAATTTTTTATGTTCGAAAAGTGTGTGATTTCAAATTATACTTAAAATTGCTTCTAAATACCGCAATTGGCAAAGGATGATAATAAATCAAACTGTATTTTACCAGGTGGTCCCGTGGTTCTGTGGTTAGCGATGCCGGTCGGCTAGCTCTCCCACATGGTTATGATGACGGGTTCGATTCCCGATCAGGTCGAGGATCTTTTCGAGCTGAAAATTTTCTCGACTCGAAACTGGGGCACGGTGTATCGTTGTACTTATCCTACAACATGTAAAATGTGCCAAAAACAATGTCGATATCGAATTATCTCAACTAATCTAGTTGATTGAGACCGCTATTAGCAATCCAGGCTAGCGTGCGAAATTGTTGTTGTTGTATTTTCGTGCGATATTGTTGCTGTTTTATTTTTCAACAGCATTCTTTGAAACAGTTACAAAAAATGAAAGATATCTTATGGTTAAGCTTTTATCTGAAATTACAATCGTGAGATCGTGGTTCACGTCACACAGATGTGCAGAATTATTTCTGCACAATACAAATATTTGGAGTCCGCGTGAAAATTGGTCTTGCTCAAGATATAGCAGCAGATTTTTGTCTGAGTCTATTTATACAGTCCATCGCCAAATTGAGCTTGGCTAACACTTGGCTAATTGACTGTATTTTAGTTCTTCGATATTAAAAATAGATAGTTTTTATTCTTCAAATCGTTCCTTTTCACTCTAAACCCAAGTAACATACAAAACATGTTAGAACATAATTCACAATGACAGTAGAGCAAAATCATTTCAAATCGCCTGGAAATACGCGAAAATTTAATCGACCATTTTTGATTTGAATGAAACTTTGCACACGTATTTGGCTTAGCAAACTGAGCATTTTTCATAGGTGGAGAGATTTTTTACACCCATGAGTTACATTCGAAAAGGGTGTATGCCTTTTGGCATAGGTTTTATTCGAAGCATTGTAGCCCAGAAACCGTTGGTTGTATAGAAAAACTGTCTGAGAATGAGTTGTAGCGAATCGAAAATGCACCATAAAAAAATATACACTGTACAAAAAAAAATTTTTTTTACCAAAAAAAATTAAAAATAAACATTAAATTTCAATTTAAAAAAAAGAGTTGAATTTTTTTTATTTTTTTTTTTAAGAAACTTGACGTTAATACGCAACTTTTTAAAAAAAAGTCCAGGATGGAGAAATAAAAAATATTTTTTTCATGGTAGATTAATTTTTTATAAATATTCTAATTCAAACATTTTTCAAAATATTTGTATTCTGATGATTTTAATAGATGCAGAGAGTCATTTTGAATCAAACGTATGGTTTTTGCTGGAGAACCATGAACAAATTAAGAAAAACGTGTATTTTTCGAAATATTTATAATTTTTCGAGCTTAAATTCAAAATAACTCGAAAACCGATGCCTTTATAATGTTTACTACCAAGAGCTTTTTGATTCAAAATGACTCTCTGCATCTTTAAAAATCATCAGAATACAAATATTTTGGAAAAAGTTAAAATTAGAATGTTAATAAAAAAAATAATCTACCATAAAAAAATTATTTTTCATTTCTCCATCCTGGACTTTTTTTAAAAAGTTGCGTATTAACGTCAAGCTTCTTTAAAAAAAATAAAAAAAAATTCAACTCTTTTTTTTTAAATTGAAATTTAATGTTTATTTTTAATTTTTTTTGGTTAAAAAAAACTTTTTTTTTACAGTGTATATTTTTTTTATGGTGCATTTTTAATTCCCTACAACTCATTCTCAGACAGTTTTTCTATATAACCAACGGTTTCTGGGCAATGCTTCGAATAAAACCTATGCCAAAAGGCATACACCCTTTTCGAATGTAACTCATGGGTGTAAAAAATCTCTCCACCTGTGAAAAATGCTCAGTTCGCTAAGCCAAATACGTGTGCAAAGTTTTATTTAAATCAAAAATGGTCGATATTCGACCATAGGTCATTTGGCGCGATCTTGCTCAGTAGTCATACAAGCATACTATAAGCGCAATTCAAAACTTGTGTTGTTATATTCTTGTTCTTGTGTTTATGAAGTTATCAAAACAGTACAGAAAGCAACTTAAAATACAACATTTGTGAGAAGTTGTTTTTCATCGGTAATTCAACCACATTTCGAACACAAACTCATTTTTTCCTGGTTTTGGAGATGTTTTTCAATAACATGAGTTGAACAAACAACAACTATGACACAAACGACACTTGTCTTAAAGCTGTCCTACAGATGTTTTCACTATGTATTAGAAAACTGTGTATTAAATGCCCAGCCGGGGAAGCCGCGCGCGTTCAATATTATACGCCTAATAACAATACTACGTACCTGTAAAGTACTTTTCCTATTATTGGTATTCGAAAACCAACGTAAAACTACTTGATCAAATTGTTAATGAAATTATTTAAACGATTTTAATAAACCTATTCGAGGTGGGTCAAAATGCGCCGTGAAAAGGTAAACAAAACGCTTACAGTGCAACCAATATCACTCTAATGTTTGGTTACCGTATATCTAACAACGTTTTCTGGTTTTGAAATATTTTATGTCTAGATAACGTTGAAACTATGCGAAAACAATTCTAATATTCAAGCAACAGAAACAATTAATTTTGAAAGGTTGAACATTGCTTTTCATCATCAATTTATAATTGATTAAAAGTGCCACTGACAAAAACGATCATCGAACTGGTTGCACTGCGCGTAACAATACATTTGCGCATGCGCTGGGTAAATGTTGTCATAGCAACGCATTTGCGCATGCGCTTTGTTATGGCGAATTCTGACCCACGAATGCGCGAATTTCTTCATTGCACTGGGTCATTGCAGCTCTACCAAAGGAAAAAAGAACATTGCGATTTACTACGCATGTAAGAAAGAGATGCCAGATAGTTGTTTACGAACTAAGCCCATGCAGTGGTGGGGTAAATTGACTCTTCGCAATGAAATAAATCAGTGAACATTCTTTAATGCCTAATCTATTTTCCACTGATTAACAAATAGAAAACAATACCCAATCAATGGCGCATAATTTTCTCAGACGTAAAACGTAATGTTTCACCATGAAATTTGACGCGCACGTAAAACTTTGTATTAAAAGCATCAAATGGTTGATTTATTATTGTTTCTTGTTTGATTATTCGAAACGCCATAATCACTATTTTTTTGATTATTGTTCCTGATATAAATCAGTGTCGTTCTGCGATATTTTTATTTTGAAGTTTTGTGCTTGCGTCAGCGATGTTTTGATTAGTTAGCAATTACAACTTAAAAATAACCTATTTTCAACGTATTTCTACCGTATTGGTACTCGAGATGTATTTTAAAACTTCGGTCTTGCTTTCATGAAGTTTCACAATACTTCATAGAGTACCAGTACTTGTTCTAGTAGCCTTTAATTTTTGCGCTTATCTGGTGATAGAGATGTAATGGCAAAGGTAATGTCAACTGAAATCTATAACTGAAGGTTGTATTAGAGGAGTTATCTCAACTGCTCTATAACAAGGTGTGTTACTTGGGAAGTAGCCCAAAGTATAAAAAACCGTCTCATATAACTTTAATTAAAAAAAGCGAGAATTGTATTCAAGATACGACCGCATGTACATCAGCATGCGGTCGTATCTTGGATACAATTCTCGCTTTTTTTCGTAAATTATTATTTATCGAACTCGTCAATTATATATGTGGTGGTCCTGGTAAGAACTGTTTTTTGTTGTTCTCGTAGACGAAAATTATATTGACTGCTTCCAAAACTGTGTGACTCACTCTAAAAAATTTTAGCTTAAATTTGAAAATTTATTACTCTTCATACAAAATGTTGAATCGTCTCAAGAAAGATTGTTATAGTTGACTAGATAGCAACATTTTTAACTCAGAACAAAATTTTGTTATTCTAAAGAAGCAACTTCAGGACACAATAGCGTTTTATACTGGCGTGGCTGGTTTTTTATTTCCATCCAACCAGCTATGGAGAGGAATCGAAAATGATTCAATTGTGGTTCTGTACTGTTACTGTACAAACAACGATCTGTACAAGTTACGACTTAGCTTCAATCCTTTCAGTCCGCAATAGAATGCTGGTTTGATGCGTTTACCCGCGTCGTTCGTTGTGTTTTTTTTTTTTTTTCTCTATACGTGGCGCTTCATTTTTCTCCATTTATGTAAAAATCTCGTTTTTTGCACTTCACTCTATTAGATTTTGTATAGTCTATTCGGTGGGCTCTGGTCCAGATTTGCTGAAAACGTTTGTGATCTTCGATTGAGCACAGTTGAGGAGGGAGCGGCGATTTTTGGTACAATATTGATATTTTTTTGGCTTTGTATCACTCCATCACAATATTAGTATGGTGCCATGTGCCAAAAACAAAGGTTAAGCATCATGGCTCTTCAAGAAAGGCAGCAATCGTTTATGTAGACACTTCTTCTCGTAAGTTTCTTTGTTGATTGTGCCTGTGATAATAAAAAATGAGCTTGTCAAACAAGATATTGCTTGAGAAATTTGGCCATCTCTTCTGTTTTAAAAAACTCTTGAGTATTTTGAATGGCAATTGCAGTGTAATAAGCCAATCCTGGATGTTGTTTGAAGTCTACACGACGTATATTTCATCGTCCATCACGAAACATGAAAATTTTGTGAAAAAATTGCTATAAAATTTTGGAGCACGTGTTTTTGCCGTAAATTTCTGCTTATCGTCATGGTTGGGGACTTTTGTGACTCTGTCTTCAAGCCAGAACACTTGTTGGATTTCGGAACGAATCCTCTCCAAAATTCCTCTCCAAAATCATCTTCACCTTTTTGTCCATCGAACTATTTACTTGACCAATATTTTTGTCACTTCTTAGTTTCCTCCCGACACTCTTATATTACACACTCTTCAGCTTTTTCGCGAGTTCACGTATCGAGAGATGATTTGCGGTACAGCTGTACCATGATGAGTAGAACATGGTGTAACGGTTTGACCAAAAAGTAGGCGCAGGGCGAGGAAGCGCTTTTTCACTTTGGAGGGTTGGAGACGAAGCATCACTATGCAACAGCGAATAAATTTTTCGTGTTTGTTGATATATCCTTACTAACTAGGTAATTTCGCCCATTTTATATTAGGCTGAAACTTTGCATAGATGTTTCTATGGGCAAAAGATGCCATTTCGTGCTATTGGTTTAATTTTTTGGAACACAACTCATTTTTTAAAAGCTATTGAAAAATACCATTTTGGGAAGGTGTTGATGAATACAAATGTTTTCAGAGCCAAAACGGTTTGTTTGACCGGCGTTACGTCTTCGGCGAAGGTGTGGATAATAGTTTCGTCTTTAAAAACAAAAACACACTCTGAGAAAAAGTTTTTTTAATCCCAAAAATTAAACCAATAACACAAAATACCATCTTTTGCCCATTGAAACGTTACAGCCAAATCAAAAAATGGTCAATTAAATTGGTTACTTGTTTCTTTTTTGTGGAAATGCGTTATATTAAATCATTTTCGATTTTCCTGAGGTTAGGTCGATTATAGCAGAATTCAACCGAATGAGGCAAAAATCACCGGAAAGCACATCGGAAGGCCAGGAAAGATTCTATTCTGGCTTTCGAAAACCTTTAAGCCGGTCAAGCCTCAATTTGGCTACTATTTTTCTCAGAATGCTTTTTGAAAATTCGCTCATTAATCATATATTTTAGTTGATTTTATGTTTATTCTCTCTGCTCTATTTTAAGCAGCAAATAAGAAGCTAATACACTCGAAAAAATTGAATCCTGTAGAAGCCATCATTCAAGATATCCATTCCACCATAATCTCGCTTAGTGTCAGCTTTTGTAAGGTTTCTTTGCAGCAGCTTCACGTCATCACATGGCTTCTCATTCATCAAGCATTCCACAGCATCGCATGCATGCATGCAGCCCACAGTACCACGTTTCGGCAAAAGGATAAATTTTAAAGAAGTCAGTTAAGACAAATTTAGAAGAAATGATATTTTTAACTCAATGTTAGTTATTACGCAATTAGGAGCGATGCTGCCAGCTCCAACCGTGCAGGTTTCAAAACATTAGTCTCCAAAACCAGGGTAATCATTAACCCATTAAGGTCTAATTTTCACTGTGGCACCTTCAATCGCAGCTCGTTGCAGGATACAAAACGATGATACCCCGCGCGGGAGAAAGGATGCTAACGGTGAGAGCTATTGTGAAAACGAACATAAAAAAACACCCCTCCCCCATTTATGAATAAAAGTACAAAACTCGTACAACCGGAGCGGAAAATGACCACCCCGTGGTGTCGTGGTGGATCGTTGTTCGCGCAATGGTGTCATAATTTCCGTTTTACTCCGGGTCGTCAGACTGACATGAATGACGGGGCTAACTTGAAATAACTGCTAATTGCGAGGGTATTCGCGCTGTGCTCTGCCACGAGGTGGTCGCACCCGGGGCAGCGTGATGCAGCAGTGGAGATTCATATTTTAACCCACGGCAAATGGCGAATGCTATTCTGTTACACAGTGATAGAACGGGGAAAAAACTAGCAAAAAACAGTTACCCCGATCGTTGTCTTTCCTCCACTCGGCAGGATTATGCACTGCTGCCGACCGCGAAGGCGTAAATTAGTCGAAAACGAGCAACGATACTAGGACTGTGACAGTTGGATATCGCCCAATTACTAGGAAAATTACTAAACTAGGAAAACCAATTCCAGAACAATGTCCTAAGGTAAACTTCTGCCTCAATTATTTCAAGCCATGCTTACTGAAATCAAACAAACAACGCTGCAAGTTTCCTTCGCAAAATGCTCGCATTCTGCAAAAAAGCATATCCATTCCAGAACCTGCTGTAAGCCTAATTGAAACTGAAACAATACCCCTTTGTGGTGCTTCATGACACTTTTTCATCAATTCTCGAACTCGAACAGCTTGAGTCCTCCTCCGCTCACACCACGAAGGCTTTTAATCAGAGGAAAGTCCAGTCACACTGACATGCCGCGCTGCCCACTGCAGGAAAAACGTTCGAACGTCGTTAGCTTCATGACTGCGGTGCCCACCGATGCACAGGGAAACAACCGGCTTCTGGACGATAGGGCAAGGTTCTTTATTAAAAAGTGAAGCTTAGGAAACCCTCTCTGCCCGCACGGGTGCAGTGCAATGGCCACTTTCTCCGGGAACGTAAAAAAGGATTATTTCCCTCCGAGTGATGGGTTCAATAGTGAAGAAGCCCTTAAGAAGCTTACGTTCCTGTAGTAGTGCGGAGGCCTCACCCCAGCAGTGGAAGGTATTTTCGTAACTATGAGTCACCTCCTTTTTTTGCTGGAGAATTTTCCTGGGGGAAACAACACGGCAGTCCCTAGCGAGTGAGTGATGGTTTCTTCTAGGTGCCCCGAGCATCGGAAAACAGATTAGATAGCAGCCCGTGCCGTACGTCGAACGTCGACCGAAGGTGCGTGTTTGGCTATTTGTACGGAAAATGCTCTAGCCGACAAGAGGATTGTGGTGATTGTAGGAGAGCGAACGTTTTGCCGAATGGGAATTCCACCAATTGCGAAAGGTGTTAGTTGATGGGCGGTGGAGATGACAATTCGTTATTACCCAATTAGGACTGGCTTTTGTAATTGGAAATAGTTTCGTCCGATAGTGGATCCAAGGGAGGGAGTGGCACTTCATACGCTTAGCAAACCAAGCTTAGAAATTACAGTACAGGCAACTTTGTTTAGTTTAGGTTTTTTAAGAGGAATCATAAAAACGCATCATTGCAGTTTCATCGCAAAAACAAAACAGTCTGCATCGCAGAGCTTTTCTCCTTTCGTTTTTCTTTTCTCTGCTAACTATCAATTTAGTCTGTAACTGAATAGGATAGTTCGCCAGCATGTTTTTAAATTGTGTTTCCAGTTTTTTCTTCTTCTAGTCGTCCTTTGCTCAATATATGATTCGCTTTGAAAGAAACCACTTTTCCATGCAACTTTATCAAAAAAGAAAACTAATGATGCCAACATTCATAAACTTTCCGGGAAATTTGCCTGGCAGCTATTTTTCTTTCACGGTTTCCGCCTCAATGGCACGCTCTGCAGAAAGAAACCAGTTGGATTCAAGCACGCAGCCACGGCCGAGTCGGCAGCGCTTAATTAAACGCATTTTCTTTCAATTCGGCTGCAATAAACTGGCGTGAAAGTCGTTCTCGCTGTAAAAATAACTATTTACTGGACCTTCCACACCAACTAGGTACTTATCAGCTGAACAGAACCTCATCCTTTTTTCCCCATCTCTCGCTCTCATAACTGGGGCGTTCTGAAACAAATTGAAAAGCAGATGAAAAATAAACACGCGATTGTGGCAAACGGTAACCTCCAACGAGCTGACGTTTCTTTAGCTCACTCTCTCTCTCTCTCTCCCTCTCTCTCTCTCTCTCTCTCTCTCTTTCTCTGTCAATCCCTATCTCTCGCTCTCTAATGAATGCAATAAAGTTATGAATGGTGCCACTTTAAAATTTTCTTCGCTTTGAACGATCCTGGCCGCTGTGCCAACCTGCATGCATCTAGGTTAAACGGCTGC
The DNA here is from genome assembly GCF_029784165.1 of Wyeomyia smithii. Lineage (NCBI taxonomy): Eukaryota > Metazoa > Arthropoda > Insecta > Diptera > Culicidae > Wyeomyia > Wyeomyia smithii. The sequence continues at coordinate 43,586,522 of NC_073694.1, forward strand.
CACCCTCAGAAAGAGGAGCGTCCTTAGCGGAGGGAAAGGGTAAGAAATAACATCACGCCCAAGTGAGAGCATCCACGAAGGGTTGGGGCTAATCTTTGATGGATTCCTATCTCGGGTAGCTAACGAGCGAGTAATTTGTTTCTCTAATGGTGCGTCGGATGGCACTGGCAATGGCACGCCCGATGACAGTGCAGTTGAGCTTTGAAAGTTTATCATCTGCTATCAGAGATCAAACAAAGGGTGTGTAACAGCGATGGTCGGTTCGGGAAGCCTCGTAAGTTCCCCCCTCGAAGTCTTGTTGATCTGAAACATGATTGTATAATCTTTGTGGAAAACATTTCATGTTCTAGATAATAATTTCTGTTTGTATAACATTTGCTAATAGTCGCTAATTGAAAGGGTAGATCGAGAGTGTATTTGCCTGACTCATAGATGGCGTTGGTTGGATAGAAACGTAATATTTCATAATATTTTGTATTTCATACTTTTCTATCTGAACTCTGACTCTGAACTTGATATGAGATCAGTTTTCAACCATTTCGAAATAGTCTTCGGCCATTTTAGGCTCAATATAGAACTATTACACTGGTTGACAACCAAGATTCTCAACCAACAATCCCGTGAATTTTGGAGCCCCTAGTATATGGAGATGTGCGTCAAGGTGCGTCAGAGTGTCGCATAGTAATTGCCCGCTGGGTTAGTCGCTTCAACATTACGTTTACAAGAAAACTCATTTGACTCACCGAAAAATTAATCTATTCTAGGGGCACCAAAATTTACTGGAATGGTTGAAAATCTACAATCTTTCATGTTTTTCCAGTTTGAGTTCAAGGGCTTGTGTTCATACTGCCTTTAGCAAAGGTGTTCCATTCAATACTTTCCATTTTATAGTAGTTGCGATTTTGTGAATAACGACCTAAAAGTGAGAAATGAGTTTCACTTTTTTATCTTCGCATATAAATACCACCTTTGGTCAGCAAATTTGTAGCAAACTTTATAAGAAACAACTTTGTCGAAGGCACTATACTTCCATCTGTTTATTGTAATGGACTTATCTGAAGTTTTATATGCTCCTAAAAATCTTATCACAGTGTTCTTCTGCAATTTACCAATGTTCTACAATGTTGTTTGCTATAATAAAACAATTAATTTTACTGAAGAAAGTTTATTTTGAACTCTTTTTTATTTATTGAAGATTTATCTTAAAATAAGGAACTAAATTACTAAAGATATATACAAAATCTGCAAATATCTGCAGACAAAACCAGATCGATTTCGTCGATATCTATGAAAAGTAAAAATAAAATAAAATGATGGCAGTCAATTCGTGTGAGAAAAGTTCATTTTGTCGGATAAAAATCTTTAACAATGTAACATGTTGAGTAACAAAATTGCAAAATTGTGCGCCATGAATGACTTTCCACGAGACAAAGGAAAGAATATGGATTCCTGGCAACACTTTTCCTTTCCTGTTTCCAAAGCTGCAAAAACGTGCTCGAAATAGTTTTGACCCAAAAATATAGATTTTAGAGCCATAGTGCCTTCAAGAAAATTAATCCATTGATTATTCTCCATTTCATAGAAGTTACAATTTTGTGATTAATCCACTTAACAGTGAGAAGCGAATTTTACTTTTTTCATTTTTGCATATAAAAATTCACTTTGTTCGGCAAAGTTGTTGCACATTTTATAAGAAACAACTTTTTAAAAGATACCATACTTCTATCTGCCTTTTCAAAGCTTTGGTGAAGGTTTCTACAGATGGCCACTAAAAATCAATTTTTTCAGTAAAACATTTAGTAGTGATTTTCTACAATTTTTCAATGTTCCAACAACAATGTATGTTTGATATCACAAAACAAACAATTTCATCGAAGAAAGTATATTTTATCCCTCATATTTCATTGGTTCATCGCTATGATACTTTTGAAATAATGCACTAATTTACTGACAGATATTTTTAAAATCTGCAAATATCTGCAGACTAAACCTTTTCTATGTTTCAGTATGAGTAAAACATCATTTAATCCAGGCATAGGCATTTGTCTTTCGCTGTCTCCTGTGCAGATATTTGTAAATAAATAAGTGCATTATTTTAATAAAAAATCTTGAGTAACTAAATAAACTTGAAAGATAAAAATAAATTTTCTTCCGTTAATTTGTGTGTTTTATGATAGTTAACAACATTGTAGAACATTAAAAAATTTTAGAAAATCACTATAAAAAGTTACATTGAAAAAATGATTTTAAGGGGCATTCTAGAGAAAACTTTACAATAGTTCATTTACATTAGCAGATACAAGTATAGTGTCTTCGACAAAGTTGTTTCCTACAAAATGTGCTAAAACTTTACTCAGCAAAGTGGATTTTTATATGCAAAAATGAGGAAAATAAAACTCAGTTCATAGATAGATAGAAGTATGATGTCTTCCACAAAGTTGTTTCTTTTAAAATTCACTACAACTTTGCTAAGCAAAGTGGATTTATATATTCCAAAACGGGAAAAGTAAAATTTTTTTTTCACTGTTGAGTGGATTAATCATGGAATTGCAACTTCTATAACATGGAGAATAATTAATGGAACAACTTTGCTGAAGACGTTACGGCTCTGGAATCAATGTTTGCGGGTCAAAATAATTTCGATCACGTAGCTTTGGAAACAGTGTGCGTCGGTGCTTGATCCTCGTTTTCGCATCGACACGCAACGACTGAAGCACATTACCACACAGTGAATATCTTTTTTCTAGAACTTATTTAGCGCGTGGAGCGGCTTTGAGACATTGTTTGATTGCCTTTCTTTGCTTTGTGCCGTCTGCGAATAGTGTAGTAGTCATTCCGTAGTGTGAGCACGTACAACGTATCCGGGTGACTATGTTGCCAGTTGATTTCAAGTCAAACACAACTCAAAATCGGTACGATATTTCTAACAGTATTTCATGAAATTTTATGAATTAAACTATAAAAACATGTTCTGTTTAACAGCAGATACTAGCGTATATAAAGTCGAACTCGTTTTTGCGGTGTAGCTGCTTGTTTTTGGTTTTCAAGATAGTGTAATTTTTGTGCCCATCAGAACAAGTTGTAATATGAATCATGATGTACCGTGGAATGGGGTAAAATTGATCAGTGGGGTGAAATTGATCACCTGAAAATTCGTGATAAAAAATAGTAATCAAAAGATATTGCTCTTACAACACTAGGCAATGTTAACATATCCTTAAACGCCACTTTTGCATGATTCACATACCTGTTAAAAATAACCCTTGCATGCGCGGTGAAATTTTTCACATTCCGGAAAATTCTTCTAACTCAGTCAAAACTCAATCAAGTTTGAGCAAACAAGTTTCCAAATAACAAAAAAAAGTATCGAATTTACCTAAAGTAATCTTAGTTAAGGGTTAATTACGTTAAATTTGGAGAAGTGAGTAAAGTTTGATAAAAGCTCAAAAAATGTCATTTTCAACAATGATCATTCCATACTATTAAAGAAATACTGATAAATTCGCAGGAAACTACAAAGATTTCAATTTCAGAGCTAGTTTTTGAGCTTTTGCAACAAACCGAACTGAAATCGGTCTAACGACGGTAAAATATCGGATCGGAACACATACCAGTGCTTGTTTTAAAATTATACTATTTCGGAAAAAATGTACATGAAGCTAGTTAATTGGAAATTGTTATAAAAATTAATCAATTTCACCCCATTCTATGGAAATGATTTACGGGAAACCTGGACATAAACATATGCAAGTCACTGAACAAATGGACTGATTTTGTCAAGATTTGAACCTACCAGAAGCTAGTCACAGTCGATACTGTGACCTTGTAACTAAAAGCACTCTAATAGCACACTTTAGTTCTATGTAACCATTTCATACAGCCGCTAGGGCTGTATACTTTGTAATAGCTCCGTGTAAATTTTCAAAGTAATTATCGTTTTAAATCACTTGTACACTAGCGCCGCCTGGTGACCTTATCGCTACAATACATTTTTTTTCGCTGGTGTACGAGGCTGGCGGTACTGGTAGCACCATGTGGTTACGGATTGCTACTACAAAAAACTTTACACAAGTTTGGAACTCAGCTTGGACGTCTGTATGCGGTAATAGTTTTTTCAGGAAGCCAATGAAAACACTGTTAAATTTGAAGTGAGAATTGCTTTATTGCTTTCAATATTCTCATCATTCGTTTCATCATTGCATTGAAATTAAGCAGTTCGCATGCAAGCTTGCGGATACAAGTGTAGCATCTTTCCTCAGTCTTGTATGCAATCAGTTGCGAAGTGTTCCATGAAACGTCAACTCTTGGGTTTCATTAGGAGAAACAAATACGTGTGGAAGCTTCACTTTGAATCTATTCAACATTTACACAGTAGATAAATCGATTTCTGCGAAGCTAATCAGCATTCGTAAATTGAGTGAATTGGGGCGTTCAAGTAATGGCTAGGAACACCCAAATTCACAGGGATGGTTAAAAATGGAATGAATCTTTCTAAGGCAGCTGTTTTGAGATTCAGGGCAGCATTTTTTCGATTTTGTCAACCACCTTATCTAATGATTTCGAAGCGGAGCCGACAGATAACTGCGGAAGGGTTTCAAGCGTGATAATAACGCATTCTTCTGTTTCGTTTGACCTATGTTTTCTTCACTTTTGATACGATATTGCTTACCCAAAAGAAGGGCGTAATTTGCGACAAGATTCTTATAAAACAAAGATCCGATTTATGAGTCAAGTACCTTTTCGAAAGTTTTTGTTAGCAAAAGAATTCAAATTAAAACCGCCTCAACATGCTTGAAGAGATTCTATTTAATGCTTCAAAAAACTATAAAAAATCATAACCAAAATAAAACCAGATTAGTCCTAAGATCATTAAAAGACGTATTGACCTCTCATGAAATTGGTTTTTAACTTAAGCTTTTAATTAATAAACTCAAGTTTATTGATTTAAATGAAATTAAATTGATAAACTATCAAATATAAGAACAAATTTTGATTCAAATGTAAAATCGCCAATATAAAAATATGAAAAAGAAATTTCAAGCTTGAATCAAAGACACCTTTAAACGGTAAAAAGGTTTAAATATATTGTAAAACAAACACAAAATTAAAAAAGAATTTTTCAGTAGGTTTGAAATTTGGATAATGAGTGTGCCTTAACGATCAATTTGGACCAAATTTTGTGCGGGTTGGAAGAGCACAATAATTGATTAGGTGCCGAACTTTTTTGTAAAGGTAAAACAGCGTGAAAAGTACTTTTAGAAGAAAGTAGAAAAATGCCAACTTGGACACCATAATTTGGTTAGGAAAGTTATTCATCTTTCACCAAAACGTTGAAGATTTCGCATTATTCGCACTCTAAAACGACTCACATCTCCACCGCTCTAGCAGTTATGATCCGCTACGCGGCCATTGTAATCCCTGCGTGGTTTCCCCCTGGCGAAGGTTGCCCCCAGTCCAGTTTACCACATCGCATCGCATCAAACATCGCCCATAGGCTGAACGACCGCTTTCTCTTCACCTCTGTTGACACTGACGTTCGAAACCGAAAAGCCTTCACTCGTCAAAACGAGGTAACACGGCTTACATTGGTGAGCTGTCGCTGTTTTTGTTGTTGCTGCTGTTGCAATGTCGCATCGCATCGTCACTTGCTGCACTCTGCCGTAGAACACTCCATTTCCCGCGCCGTGTTTACCTTTAATTAATACCAACGAACGATGGAGAGCGTATCGAATTAAACCTCCTTCACCCCCCCCCCCGGAACCACCGTCGTCAGCGTCGCTCTTATCTTGTATTGATTTTTTTTTCTTTTCTACCTTCCACATTGGTCCGCTTGTTGTTTTTGCCGATTCTTGTCAGTTCGGTTGTTCAACGGGTTGCAATTAATGGTCGGGCAGCACGTTTATTCTGTGCCGAAAATAAACAGTTTTAACCAAAAACGCATGTGGCCATACGTTAAAAACAACACTGTCTTTGATAGCTGTCGATTCCAATTTTTACTCCCGCTGTAAGTTTTTTTTTTTTGCTGAACTCATAGTCGTGCGAAGGATTGTTTTGTTTTGAAGGAGGAGGGAGTTAAATTTTTAATTGTTTCAATGCGACACTTCACCGGTTGATAAGAAAAAATATTATTTTTGCGTTGTTTACCCTGACTGCCAATCTAGGGTTATTAATATAATACTGTGATAATGAAATGGCTCATGAAAAAATCTTATTGAACTCAGATATGTATCGTTTCTCGAGCAGAAAAGCTGATATGACAAATGAATCGGCGAAAAAATACACCGTCGACTTTATCGCCTGTACACTGTGTATGCAAATAATCGCTGCTTGTTTATGTGCTGTTTTGATTAACTCAATGACTCCAGTTGGTGACTCATTATCGTTTTCTGATCCGATTGAGTGGTAAAACGTAATCTCTTCGATCACTTCGTGAGTGTAGGCTGTCAAGATAACAATAAAAATCTGTAGCGAATCGAATGTCGTACGTGCAGTGCAGCAAGTTCAAACTAAAAATTGGGCATTGCTTGCTATCGCAACAGTCTATAACCACCCCGGTGCACACGTCTCTGTTTAAACCATTTTAAACGTAGAAACACATTCGAATCTTCATCGTTGATTCCGAAGCCTATTCCACTTGCCTTACAGCGTTGAACTTTTGACTTCTCTGATTGGCGTGCCACGATTTCCGACTGCCGCTGCTTTCAGTGGTCAGTTAACAAGATCCACTTACAACTTTGTGTTTTTTACACTACTCTTGGAAGATCCAAAGACCGTACTGCAGCAGTGAATAATAACAAACAACCAACTCTCCCAGGGCGATTTTCTTTTATTGCAATCGAGGCGTAGAAAAGAACGGCAGCTGCCTTTACGTCGTTGCCGCGAATACATAATTGGCCAATTCCGAGATTATGAATAATTCCCTCCAGACCGGATTGTGCTTCGATGCACGCCGGGAGGTAGCGACCGGTGCCCATACTAAGTGTGGGCAAACAATGTCGAGGCCGGTTGGAGGCCCGATCAAAAAACAAATCATGTAAATGAAGCCCATCCGAACCGATCGGAACGATCGTTCGGCTGGTGCTCCTGATGGGGCACTAATTGGACCACGGTTGAATTAAGAGCTTCCTGGAAAAGATCGATCGCGAATCGCCAGGAGTCTATCATCATTACCTCGGATTGATTTTCATAGACACACGAGTACCGCTAGCCTAGCCTAGCGCTGCTGGCGATGCTGCCGGCGGCAAAAACCTGCCACTCAACGGGTGCATTCCTAACTGTTGGTGTCTGGATGATGATCGTGTTTTTTTAATCAATCAACCTTGTCGCACTGGCAAGCCTTCGATGTCACCTGGTGGGAAAATTACGGAACGGAATGCCGCACGGTTATTGCTCGCAATAAGCAGGTACGCAGAGAAATTGCCACTGATTTGAATAACCCCACCAGGTTTAACATCAAAGATCTAGAGATTGTGTGAACTGTATAACGGAGAAAAATTAATTTTCTTCCCAGTCTATTCAGCGACGTTATAATTATCCTTTGATGGCGATATCGAAACTGTCAGACTGTCGCTTTCGCGTTCACCCTATGGGCCCAAGCGGATTATGGTGCCCTTTCAGGCAAGTCGATTACTCCCATTGTTTTAACAGCCGGTCACCTGGTTACGTTAATGTCGGATAATCGGTGCATGATAATCGCTTGGTTTGTCCTTTTCCCTTCATCCCATCCCCCGGTTCCATTACGTACAAATCGATCATATCCTACCATGCACGGATTGTGCAGCAGCCTCCAGCATGTCTACCGGAGTCGATTAGTTCTCTGATTCTGGCTCGGTAAATCAAAAGGAATGCACTGGAGCTGCCCGGAGGCTGGCACTTTGATTTTTCCGTCTTGGCTTGCCATGTCACTGTAAGCAAACATGCATACACGCTGCTAAATGGTGTTAAACATCACCAGAAGGACGAGACTTCGGCCGGAGCGAGGATGGGAAATGGATTCCATTGAATAATAGACTGGGAACGAAGCAAGGACAAACATCAAAAACGGCTTCCTATGGGACCGGCCGTCATCCGCACTTACAGTTCGGTTCGTTTGCTGCCAGTGCTGCTGCTAGCAGTGGAACTCTAACGGTCCTAGTGGCATTAGGAGCACAGTTGTCACTTCGAAGACACATGCGAACGGAGCTGGGAAAACCTCTACGGCCGCTCAGTTGTGCACGTCATGAATGATAAAACTATTGTTAACTACTTTTTTTGCCTTCCACCAGGAGACAAGCTCGCAGGTGCGATGTGGACGGGAATAAATAAGCTTCCACGCTGGCTCGGAGACCCACGGCTTGTTTGTTGTTGCGCTGAATGGTTTCACATCAAATGTTTAAAGTCTTTCTTCGAAAATTGTTCAAACACACTTGGGTCGCTTTGAAGGTGTTCCGCCCAAACGCGAGGCTGTTCTTGTGGCTTGAGGCAAATTGCTGGCCTAGAATACCAGCTGTCGTATGCTTAGGATTAAATAACATTGCTACTTACTTATTTAAAAAACATTTGTACTCAAAAAAAAATTAAGCCTTCTGTTATGAACCCAATTTTTTTTTATCCTTGGCATTATTTGGTTCACTGTACGAACGCAAATAACGCCCACGCACGCCTTTCTCCTGCCAGTAACAATGAAGTGAATAAGGTGAAATTTCACCAACTGCGTTTGAAGATATTTCTGGGTAAGTCTACTTCGTACGCCTAAAAAAATATTTCTAACTGACATTTAATTTTCCTTTGAAAAGTTATCAAGAAATAAACGATCAGTTGATGCATTTGTAGGCGTTTCGGTTGATAATTTCTGTTACAAGTATACATATTAGGTAATTCTTTTCAGGCGTTCTCGAACTTTGCGTTAATTAATCTGCAATTGTGTTCGCAATTCGGAATTTTCGAGAGTACATTGACTGCTTCATGAATAGGCAAATTCACAGATTCGCCGAAGTATTTCATTTACTTCCAGAAATTGAATAAACAGTAGTAAGCTTTATTTTTCGCTGATAGGACATATCTGTGAGATTTTGAGAGAGGAGAATCGCGACACAGTAGGTAATTATCGGAAGCTGCGTCGACAGCAGAGTTAACAGCAAAATGGATTTTTCATCGTTTCGTAGAATGTTGATCGCTAGCCTTCGCCATTCATTTCCATCGAAGGTTTGTTTGCTGCCGTGTATAAAAATTATGTCATATTGAGTTTAATTGTATTGAACGTATCGCCACTTGTGGCCTTTGCAACGCATAGTATTGTCATGGTAACCGTAACAATAGTTCAACAAATTTAATTTTCAACAATAATCGTACCGTACTATAAAAAATGACTACCTAGAACATTACAAAAACTTGAATTCCAGAGATAAATGCAAAAAATCGAATTAAAACCGGTCGGACGATGATTGAATGAGAGCAAAATTAGTATTCATGTCGTGATTTTATCCAGAAGAATCGTTGTTGTCGTTTTCAAAGGTCTGTGATTAACCCGTAAAGACCCGGGACGGAACTTGTTTTTTGAAAATGCTCGTTCTCAGCACTGGAACGGCCGATTTGGGGAAACTTGAACTTTTATTCAAGAGGAATAGTTGCTCTAAGTTTTGGTAAAGGTGCCACCCCTCTGGACCCCTCCCCGTTTTTGTGAGATGCAAATATGTCTGTGTTTTTTTCTAATTTTTCAAACAGATTGAGCAAACACTGGTAATTTTCATACGTATCAATTGCTTCATGTATCAAATCATGTCAGGTGGATGAAATATGGTATGAAAGAGTGAATTTTGGAGTTTTCAAATTATTTCAGTACAAAATCACAAAACAACGTATTTTCATAAAAAATCAAATAAGAAAATCGTTCTTCAAATTTTAAGCTCTACATTTTTGAAGTAAGGTCTCCTGAATCAATTCGCGATGAAATATTCATTTTAGCATGCAAATATTTTGAGAAAAACGAGTTTAAATTCACTAAAGTACGTATTTTCATGGAAACCTGATTTTCTCAGTCTCCCACAGTTGGTTTCAACTTGGCTCTTCAATTAACAAGCTCAATATTTCTAGAGTAACGTCTTCTGAATCCAAAGATGCTGAAAGATTTATTCTAGCATGCACAGATTTAGAGAAAAACGAGTTTGAATTCGCTAAAGTATGAGTTCTTATGAAAACTTGATTTTCTCTAAATCTGTGCATGCTAGAATAAATCTTTCAGCATCTTTGGATTCAGAAGACGTTGCTCTAAAAATATTAAGCTTAAAAATTGAAGAGCTAATTTGAAACCAACCGTGGGAGACTGAGAAAATTAGGTTTACATGAAAATACGTACTTTGGTGAATTTAAACTGGTTTTTCTCAAAATGTTTGCATGCTAAAATAAATATTTCATCACGTATGGATTCAGGAGACCTTACCGCATAAATGTAGAGCTTAAAATTTGAAGAACGGTTTTGTTGTTTGAATTTTTATAAAAATACGTAGTTTTGTGATTTTGTACTGAAATAATTTGGAAACTCCAAAATTCACTCTTACATACCATATTTCATCCATCTGACATGATTTGATACATGAAGCAATTGATACGTATGAAAATTACCAGTGTTTGCTCAATCTGTTTGAAAAATTAGAAAAAAACACAGACATATTTGCGTCTCACAAAAACGGGGAGGGGTGCAGAGGGATGGCACCTTTGCCAAAACTTGAAACTTGAACTATGCCCCTTGAATAAAAGTCCAAGTCTTCCCAAATCGGCCGTTCCAGTGCTGAGAACGAGCATTTTCAAAAATCAAGCTCCGTCCCGGGTCTTTACGGGTTAATAGTTTTCAGTGAAAAAATCATCATTCACCATGTACCATCGAACAATAGCACATTTCCAATGAAATGCATGAATTTTATGGGTAATTAATTTATTCCATAAAGTAAACAGTTGAACATTCACTCATAACCGTAGGGGTTTCGCGAGTATTGTAATGTAAAAAAAAACAAAAAGGGGAAACAGGATAAGAAAAACTTTGAATGCGGTTAAAATGATAAATATGGCAATAGTACATACTTCACCATCGGTGTTTATGAATTCCAGGAACAATAAACAATTCGAAACACACAAAATTGGCATATTCATTTAAATTGGTTGCCCGTTTTTTTGTGGAATTGTTCTTGTGTTTCTCTCGACCATGGTGTTAGCAGCAATTGAGCTATTTTTTTTCTGCGAGCGGTAGAAGCAAAGCACAAAACAAAAGAAAGAAGTGTAGTGCAAAAAAATATTACACTACACGCCTACATTCAGCTTCAGATAGTAGAATAGGATGCTTTTAAGAACCTTAAGTAAACGTTAGAATTGTTATAATAATTTATAATTATTAGTTTTTGTTAGTTTCCTTTGTAATTGAGATCACCTTTTTTGCCTTCTGCCTTCTGCGATTTTTGGGTGTAAAAAATCAAACTTTCGGCAAACCTCCATGACCAGTTTTCTACTCAAATATAATAGCTTTTTTTTCTCCAACCAATATCAAAACTGAACTCTAATCTACTATCTACTTTACTAGGGACTTTATTTGAATTTGAATATAGGCTGAAAGCCCGTTAGGCGTCGTACACAAATTACGTAACGCATGAAGGGTGGGGAGGGGGGTCAAGTCTGCGTTACTTATTGTTGCGTAGGGGGAGGGGGGGGGGGGTAGTTGAGACCGTTACGTAACTGTGATTTTTGCTCAAAATTGCGAATTTAGAGGCGGGCCAGGTTGTCCAGCGTTACGTTATTTTAGGGAGGGGAGTCATATCGAACGTTACTTATCGTTACATAGGGGGGGAGGGGGTCTGTAATCTATGTTTTTTGCGTTACGTAATTTGTGTACGACGCCTTACCCATTCTTAAAAATAAATTTTACATTACATTCTCAATAATAAATAATTTCACATTACACTCCTACTGCCGTTCCAAGCATAGTTGTCCCAGCGTGCATAAGGTTTGTGTAGAACATGGGACTACTATGATGGAACGGCAGTATACAGGTTACTTACATACATTGATATGTCGGCTCAGCGGTCTTTAATTTTAGAACCAATTATTTTTTTTGTCCAACGTTTCCACACCGGTTGGTATCTTCATCAGGGAAAATATTTTTTCTAATTGTTTTTTGTCCTGTGGCTTTTCAAAGCACATAACTGTTTGGTATAGTTTGGTAGTGTTAACATTGATGCTTGTGGCTGAATTTAAAAGATTCGTTTAAAAAATGGTTGTGGAGTTTAGTCTGTTATTGGTGGTTCTATTATAATATCTTACTGTTTGATTTCAAAAATCTGTGATTGTTCTAACGGTTGCGTTTACTGTGGTCTAGACAGCCACAGGACAAAGAAGAATTAAATTTTTTTCCCTGATGAAGATACCAACCGGTGTCGAAACGTTGGACAAAATTAAATAATTGGTTCTAAAATTGAAGACCGCTGAGCCGAAATATGCCGACATCAATATTACGGTCGATTTCCAGTTTACATTGATATAAATATAAGACTGATAAAATTACCTAGACTAGTCAAACAATAAAATTAAACACTAATACAGTTGTCGGTTGGAGTATAAGCTAAGCCTATGTTCTAACGCTGATGTACTCATATCGATACTGATGGTCTGCTGCAGTGTGTGTGTGTGTGTGTGTGTGTGTGTGTGTGTGTGTGTAAATCGAGTAGTTGGCTCGTTCTGAGAATAGTTTCTTGATCGGAAAGGAGGGTCGAATGTTATTAAATGTTATTGAAATCAATCTTTCAATAAGAAGTTGGCTGTCTGTACGTCCGGACTAAATGTTTGTGAAGAAGACGATGTCGTTTTTCTTGTGTCGTGAGTTATTCGTGTCAAGATTCACCAGAGAGCACAGATCTTGATAGGGAGGTAGTTCTTCTCAATTCCACCTCCACCCGAGATTCCTAAGCGCAAACTTTAAGAATTTTTTCTGGACTGTTTCGATTCGCTGTATGTGAGTTACGTAGTAAGGCCGCCAAACGACACTTGCGGAATCAAGTTTGCTTCTAACAAGTCCTTTGTAGATTGCTGGTATCGCATGAAGATCATCAAGGTCTCGGCCATACCTTCTAACAAGAGAGAAAAGTTTTAAGCTATCCACGATTACTTTGTCAATGTGTTTTGTGAAAGACAGTGTACAGTCGAAGGTTACGCCTAAATCGCGAACATATTCAGCACATAGTACAACATTATCTGCATAAGCATAATTGTACAATACGGAGTGAGCTTTCCTAGTAAATGTCAGTACTGAGCATTTGTTCGCATTCACATGTAGTCCGTAACATAATTTAAAACTCCAACATGGCTACTAATTATTCCTTAGAGACAATTACCATTCAATATGTGGGCCTTCTAGAAATATGAATGCTCGAGCGCAGATGCCCTTTTGACCCCCAAATTGGTTAGTTCCGGTTTCGGTTAACGATACTCAGAAACCGTGAACCAGCTCCAGACTTTAGTTTTAAATCCGAAATGTCTTCTTTCAATTTTATTAAGAAACCTAAGATGGCCAAATACAATCCAAAAAAATGTATTCGAAGTAATAATTGAAGTAAAAGATGTGAGAAGAGACGTAATACTTGTAAAGTGCGTTGTTAAAAAGAAAGTGAAAATGAAATTCTAAAATTTGAATCAGAAGTTTCATTCAGCATTTCATTTTCTTATAAGTTTGCAACATGCTTCATATGTTGTAAGAGGAAATGATGTCCAACCCGATTTTAAACATGCATTTTGTTAGCCTTGGGTAATATTTCATTGTTTTTATTTGTTATTCTTTTTTATTTGTTTTTTATTTTTTAGTTCTCTCTTACATTTATTCCTAATATGCTTTTCCTTCCCCATATAAAGAATATGTGTACATTATTCTGCAATGCATTGATGCCTAGAAATCAAATTTTAGTTTCTTGAGAGTAAATGGCGGCAACGTAAAAAAATAATATAAAAGATCCTTGGTGAAAACCTTGAGGGACACCAGGAATTTCATTGTGCAGACAAAGTGTGCAACATGGGAAGCGAAAAAGAAGCGAACTGGAAATATGATACAGATTTGGAAAAAAACACCGCATCCCGACGGGACTTGAACCCGCAATCTCCCTGTCTCGGGCATGGTGTTTTGACCAATAACGATTTCACAGCAGCTTGTGTTGTCCTAGCTTGTGTTAGTAGAATGTGTTGATTTTCTGAATCCCGAATAAAGTCTACATGGCGTTGATTTAAGTCCCCACAGAGTGAACTTTAACCTCAGCAGAAAGTCGTGACAGAGTTTGTTCAGCAATTCGGAAGAAAGTTTCATACGCGTTGTTTTTTAAGCATGATCGAGAGGAAAATATGCTGAGGCGAGCACGTGCAGCTTTCCCGCTGATTTCACTCACACATATGACTTGAATTGAACTTGAACTTTTGTTGTTGTGATAATTTCAGAATTCACACTGATGGGCGCAAAAAAATCAACCCTCATGTGAAATCAATGTGACCGTCAGTCGATATTTGAAATTTTTATTACAACACCTTTGGACAACGTAATTCTATTCCCCTAACAACAAAAATTGAAATTTTTTAATTTTTCTATTTCGGATTCCAATGAACACTGCTGAAAAATAATACTTCACGAGCCGTCTTGGCATTTCAAAATTGTTTATTTTATATACAAAAAATTAGTAACAACAAGTAAAAAAAATCAATTTCATGGTTTATTTAAAGAAAAATAATGAAAAAAATTATTTCATTTTGTCCTCGATAACCAAAAACGCTTTGGTATATTCCTAATGAGGTTCCGAAGGTGTTTGGAGTCCACCTCATCCCAAGTTTGCAAAAATTGGTGTTTTGTGTACTTCAATAAATTTTTCAAACAACATTTTCTTGTAAAATGAAAATAGCAAAAATTAAGTACAAAAAATTCAAATTTCAAGTCACTTTCATATAATATATGTTATAACTTTGTACCCAATAAAGATAGGAATCCTGTTTGTTTAGCAAAGTTTCATACTTCTATATCTTCCACAGCTTTGTCAAATAAACCATTTCTCTATCTCTTAGCACAAAAAAGTTAGTTTTAATTTATCTCCAATTTAGTAAACTTTTCATAACTTTTGAGAATTTCTTATCACAGTGTTGTTTCGTTTTTATCAACAGTCGTTTTTATTACTACTCGCCGAATTCGATTTTCTCATGCTTTTTTTTCGTTTTTATCACGCGTTTTCAAAAAAAATCTAAATCAAGAATAATGTACTTCCAGCTGTAGAAAGTGTATTTAAACACCATTTTCACTTGTGCCTTGTGCCCTTGCATGTGTACGGTTTTATGAACTCAACTTATTTGATCAATTTTCTGGGCCAACCTTATGACATATGACACTTATATGTTATAACTCAATTGTGTCATAATTTTGAGAAAAATGAACCGTGAAACACGTATTTCATTGACTTTGGAGCAAATATCACGTATTGTTCGAGCAGTTGAGTAGCTCTACAGTGTGGTGCTCATAGAACGTGGATTTAACAATTATAAAATCTAGCGGTACCACTATTTCACACAAACAAGCATTAGACTCTTTCAACTATGCTTAAGAATGGGCAGTAGAAATCATACTGATATTGCATGTATAATTTCCGTGGGAAAGTTCGCTAAAATGCTATGGAGAAAAATATTATAAACTAACTTTTTTTTTGTTTATTTATTTGTATCTTGAACTAAAATTCCATTGAACTATGAAAGGGCTTTTACTCAAAATATAATAAATTTCAATTGAATCCAACACAGAAATATCAAATTTTATCATTTTGCCAAATTCACGGTTTCGCCAAATTTTAAATTTTTTTTGACCGTGATAAAATCGAAAAAGCACTGTATTCGTGTCAATTAAAAAGGTGAAGCTAAGAAACGAATTTTATTTTTTTTTCATTTTTCCATATAAAAATCTATCTTATAAACCCTTTTACCGAAGACACCATATTTTTATCTGCTTATTTAAATGGAGTTGTGTGGAGTTTTCTAGCTCCTTAGCTCCTTAAAATCGTTTATTTCAATATAACTTTCTGTAATGATTTTCTACAGTTTTTCAATATTTCTAGAGTTATTGAAGATTTTTTTTTTGTTGAATATTGATCTAATTATCTAATTATTATCGCCAAAATGAGAGAAGCAGAATTCGTTTCTCACTTTCAGATAGATGAATCACAAATTTGTAACTTTTATAAAATGAAGAATACATAATGGAGGAACTTTGTAGAAGACATTACGAAATTAAATCCTTTTTTTGGGTCAAAATAATTTCGATCAGCTTTGGAGTCCATCTTGGTGTCATCCGAGGTGTTATCAGAAGCCTGAGAAAACGAGTTTAATCTACCAATGCACCGTGCTTCTTGAGATGGTATTTTAAACGAGATCCTGTTGATAGCTATGACAACCGATCATAAAGTTTTGTACGCTGAACGAAAAACGGTACAAATTTTATCCCCTGAGGATGGCCATGTCTAAAGGTCGAAACGTCGGACATAAAACATAGTAGCGTTTTTATCCACCGTTGATCCACCATCAGTGTAATTAGACGAAACAGTTACGAGAACTCCGATGACTGATTTCTTTTGGGACGGAAGGAAGCTCCTGTCATGTTTGAATATAACGTAGACGCTTCCGGAACTTTGTTTATTCTTGACACTTTCATCACAGTTCGTTCCAGTTGCCAGAATAATCAAAAAGGGTGGGCTGAATACATTTATATAAATTTCCTTCGTTTATGATGTTATTTTTATGTGCTTGAAGTATTGACAATGAATTTTGTAATAGTTTTTCGGTTTCAGTGAAGAATTTAAAAGATCAAAACATCAAATAAATCCGACATCGAAACAACTGCAACACAGCGTTTACATCAAACATGCTAACCATATCAATGACAATGGCGTAAATATTTCAAACTTGCTAAACGTGAGCCCACGTCACGCCGTTTCAGTTACATTTAACATGTATGTATATGGCGCGAAATAGTCAATCAAAAAAAAAAGAGTTTCGCTGAGAGCAGGAAAAAAAATCGCACTCAAGGGAAATTACAAAATGCAACCAGCATCGCTACGTAAACGTTGGATTTTTTTTTACACACCAATAACTCAACAAATTTAATGCAGTTGTACCCTTTGAGATGATATGAATGCTAAAAATTGCAAACTCTGCAAAATTTTACGGAGACATCTTTTTTTTTTGTGTGTGTGTTATTTCATCCTAACAAAGTGCTTTCCTAATGGACTCACAGAGTTTTACCCCTTCCCCCAGGTCTACCAGGGCGGTAATAATTGAGCGTAATTGACTGTGCAGTATAAAGTTATTCAACACCACCGTACCCCCGCAAAAGCGATGGCAAGTAAATGGCATTCGAATGTGCAATTGATTCCGAGCGGGCTTTGTTGGAATCCCATTTGACTGTCGATTTTACGATGACGCCATTCTCCGAGCCACGGCTCGGATGGATGAACTTTCTTCTCCCTGTCTGGCTTTGTCTTACTTACTTACTCGCTCCTCCTCGCCTCGCCAGTGCATGTAAATTTCTTCCCCTGTTTTATGACTTTTCAATCGAATTTTAGGATTTTATCGGTGTGTTCTAGTTGGCAGAAGATTTTATTATATGTTCCGAGGAACTGCTTCATCCGAGGGAGGGCGCGCATTTTGCCTGCCTGCCGGGAGGTCCGGCAGATGTGCGCGCCCCCGTTGACGGAGAAGAGTCTTTTTTTTCAACGAAGACCGTCATCTGATGGGCTTCCCACGTCGTTGCCGTTCGAAATTTGATTTACTGCTGGTTTATTTATTTCACATCGACTTTATTTGTCTGTGTTCTGTTCGGTTTGGTATTGCTGCCTGCTTCGGCACCAGCTGGGATTATTGGCTGGCTGGAAGGTCGTGCTTTTGTTGTCGATTTGAGCCATCAAATCTTCGGCTTAGTCCGCTATTGTGTGGCTTAAGTGTAATTTACATTTTTACAAGTGGGATTGGATTCCGATAGGACGTAATTTGATCGAGTTTCAATTTCCGCACGTCTAATGGATTCTTTTTTTTCTTTCAATTTTAGGGCGATTCAAGTGATGCTGTAGTACAGTGCTGCGCTGCGAGTCATCCGCTAGTGAAAGTGCAATGCTTCAGGGTCGGTAGCAGCTAAGCATATTTGCACCAGATAACAAACACATATCTATTAACACACTGCATTAGCTCACAACACGCACATTCGAGTTGTGGATTCGAAAGTCTTGAACCACAGTCGATTCTTTCTCAACGAAATGAGGAAAAGCATAACGATTCAGCACCTAGTGCTAGTGGTGCTGGCTGCACTGTTTTCGGCCTGTCGAGCTGCCAAGGTAGTCCACACTGGCAGCCAGCGATTCGCCATGGAACCTCAAGATCAAACAGCAATCGTGGGCTCCAAAGTGACTCTGCCCTGTCGAGTCGAGTCCAAGGTTGGTCAGCTGCAGTGGACCAAGGACGATTTCGGGCTCGGCTGGCATCGCAATCTCAGCGGCTTCGAGCGCTACTCGATGGTAGGAAGCGACGAGGAGGGTGACTACTCGCTGGAAATCTACCCGGTTATGCTGGACGACGAGGCACGCTACCAGTGCCAAGTCAGCCCCGGAAAAGATGGTAAGTTATTCTCTGGGTTCACGAATGAACTTGTAAAATGACACGATAAATCATTCGATAGGTACGCCCGGCATTCGGTCACGCTTCGCCACCCTAACAGTATTGGTTCCTCCGGAACCCCCGAAAATTATTCAAGGGGACTTCCTCGTAACGACCGAAGATCGAGAGATCGAGCTGGAGTGCGTTTCGGTTGGCGGTAAACCCGCTGCTGAGGTAATACTCCTGTCACTTCCAGCGATTCCAACGCTAACGATGACTTTTCTTTAAAAACAGATCACCTGGATCGACGGTCTCGGTAACGTTATGGGCAAGGGTATCGAATACGTGAAGGAACCGCTGACCGATACCGGTCGTTATACGGCCAAATCGATTCTCAAGTTGACACCGAAAAAGGAGCACCACAACACTTCGTTCACCTGCCAGGCCCAGAATACGGCTGATCGAACTTATCGGTCGGTGAAGTTGAAGCTCGAAGTCAAGTATGCCCCGAAAGTGAGCGTCTCTGTCGTCGGTGGTGCCCTCGCCGGTGGTAGAATCTCGGAAGGTGCCGAGGTTCGTCTGTCCTGCCGTGCGGACGCCAATCCGAACGACGTCAGCTATCGCTGGTACATCGGTGACGAGCTTGTCGTTGGTGACTACACAACAGAAATGGTAAGTTGTCTGACAAATGAGTTATCTTTCCTCTAGCTAACGTCAACGAAATCCTCCTCACACAGATCATTCATAATGTATCGAAAAAGTTCCACGACGCCGTCGTGAAGTGCGAGGTGCACAACGCGGTCGGTAAAAGCGAAGAAAGCGAGATCCTAGACATCAGCTACGGTCCCACGTTCCGGTCTAGACCAAAGTCGGTGGAGGCCGACATGGATCGCTCGGTTACGTTATCGTGTGATGTCGACGGAAACCCTCCCCCGGAGATCATCTGGATTCACGAAGAGTCCAATCGGGTTGTGTCGACTTCAGCGAACATCACAATCATCGCCTCGCGTGAAACCACTGGAAGCTACTACTGTAAGGCCAGCGTAATGGGATTCCCAGAGATCGAAGCCGTGTCCTCATTGTACCTGAAGGGACCCCCTCAGATCCGCTCCCAGCGGCAGCAGTACGGCGTCGTGAATGACAACTCCCAGATCCAGTGCGAAGCCGTGTCGGTTCCGAAAGCGAAGCAGATCATCTGGACCTACAACGGGTTGGAGATCAACAACGAAAATGACTACACGATCCTCGAGAATCACCAGCCGGAAGGCGTCCGTTCGACACTGATCATAAACAACAGCCAGAAGCAACATTTTGGGGTATATAATTGTACGGTGATCAATGAGTATGGGATGGATTCGGTGGAGATTGAGTTCAAGGTCTCCAAAGGTAAGTGTGAAGCGCCGCGAACTACTTTGAGAATGATCAGTAACCTATTTTTTGTTTCATAAACAGATACGATTCTACTGCCAGTAATAATCTTCGGTTCTATTGGAGGCTTCATTTTGGTGATCATTATGATCATCTTGGGGATGTGCTTTTGTGTACGAAAAAGCAAGAAGAAGCTTCCGCCAGCCGATGTAATACCTGAGGTGAGAATTCAAATAAATATTTAAAAGAGCAGTATTTTTTGAAAGATCTTTCTTCATAAACAGCAACATTACATCACGGAAAAAGCCTGCAAAGAAAGTGACCGATCCTCGAACGTGAGCGATTTGAAGATCGATCGCGATCACGAATACTCGGAAACCTGCTCGGGAACGGACAGCATAGCAACGCGACTGGCGATGAATATCTTGGGTTCCTCGAGCGGCAGCAACAACAGTGGCAACGGAAACATGGTCAATGGCGTTAGCAGCGGAGGCGGAGGAGTCCCATTGGCGGGTCCAGTGCGAATCCCTAGCGATTATCGGTGAGTATTTTTAACACATAGAAGCTGAAAATTGAAGTTCAACGCTTTGAAGATCGGCAATCCGCGAAGTTCTAAAACTATTTTCGTCAACTAAATTTTAAACCCAAATAAAAAAGGGTTTCTTTCTATGTTCCTAGATACTCGGGTGACTTCACAGACGGTCTCGGTCAGCTGCAAGCCAAAATCGGTCAAAGTAACGGAGGTTACGTCCCGTACGTAGACTACGCGCATGACTACAACATGCCGCTGCATGTCAACACCAACGGTCAGCTGCCGAATGGAAACCTCAGTCTAACGCGGAATCGTGCCGAGCTGAGGCAAGATAACGGACTTCCCAACATCGGCAGTGGAATGGGAACGCTGTCCAACAGCCTCATGAGTAAGTACCCTATCACTCTTCGCTTTCGATTCGAAGTTATCTAACAGCTCATTTTTTTCAAATTTTTTAGACACATCGCTGATGACCGCTCCGAGCATAGATCCGCGATACAGCGCCACCTACGGCAATCCGTATCTGCGAAGCAGCACCACCCAGTTGCCGCCTCTTCCCCCGCCGAGTACGGCAAATCCGGCCGTAACTCCCGCCCCGCCACCGTACAGTGTCGGTCGCGGTCAGAACTCCCTCCTCTCGATGGGCGTCAATCTGGGAGTCGGCAATGGGCTCAACAGCGGCAGTATTGTCGGCATTACTTCCGGCTTGACTAGCCCGGAATCGATCCGGTCGTCCTCTGGTGCCAATACCAGCATGGATCAGACGTCCCAGCAGAGTCAGCCAACACCCACGCTTCCGGTCGCCGGAGCGAGTCCATGTCCGGGTCAATTCATTCTTCCAGCGAACGGGGATCTGCGGAAAGGAGCCCTGGCGACACACGTCTAGCGTAAGCGTCCTCATATCCGGTTGTTATCAACTGCCCACGCGGCTTAGGTGTTTGTAAGCAGCTTTATTCGTAGCCCCATTGCAGGGATAGCTTAATCCAACGACAAACCGTGCGCCCACTGAATTGTACTGACTCGTAATGTGAAAATGTGATAACAATATTTATTTCCGCTGCTGTTTAGCATGTCGTAAGCTGCACAGTTCAATTCAGTACGCACCACGTTGTGCGGTAAAAAAAATACACGCTCCTCTACATAATCAAGGATCTCCTCATATACTGCAGCCTCTCCCACCACCCACTCGTATGTGTTCAGTAGCGCTTTTCCTGACGCCTTGAAACATCCAATTGGCCACTCTCGACCCCACCACCTCTTTCTCACTCTCTCACTCTTCCCCCCAATTGCGTCACCCTCCAACCTTCCCCCCCACGTCAACAACAATCTTCTACAACATGTATAAGAGACGAAAAATGCGTGGCCTTATTAGTCGAAACTAAACAAGAAAAAAAAGAAACAAGATAAAACCAGTTGAGAAAAAAAATCAGAAGTTGAAATTGGATAGTGTTTTTCCTTTTAAACTTGTTCTTAGCGAAGTCTATTATAATCGAAAATTCGAAATTTTATCGTAGCTTAACGGAAATTCGGCTTGAGCTTTAACAAAAAAAAAACCTTTTACGTAGAGATCAATGGACACAAACTGTATATCGCTGTGTAACTAGAGAAAATCGAACAAAAAAATCTGTAACACCTTTAGCAATAAACAGAACACAGACAAGAATATAATTCCCAACTATATAGGGCCGAGATTTAAGCATAGCAGAAAAATCCTGTCTAAGCGCGTGTGTGTGTTTTTACTCTGTTGCCTGATAGTATCGTTATTTTAACAAACGAAAAAAAAAAACTCCTGTAAAAGAAACGAAACGTAAAAAAAACGAGTTGCATTTGTGGTTTGAGCTTTTAAAAGTTTTGCTGAAGCGAAAAATTGAAAGGGAATTTAGCGTGCGGAGAAAGAAAAGTTTCTGCGCCAGACTCCACGCCGAAGCAAAAGATGCAAGGACGAGATTTCATATACGTATTAAGTTTTTGCCAATAACCCACTCCCACTGTACACAGCACACACACACAATAGATAGATCCTTTTGAAATGAAACGGCTCCCACTTCTGTGCTGGAGCAGACAGACGACAGCGGAAAGACGCGACGAGACGCAACGCAACAACCAGTGTGCCAAGGATTAGACGAAAACAACTTGTGTCTCCCAGCAAAAACCCAGAATAGAGAGCATCGCTCAGGTACAATGCAATCGTTAGGCGGGCGTTTGTTGTTGTTGTTGTTGTTGTTGTTGCCAATGATGATAATGATGATGCTGTTTATCAGCGAACGTCTCGTTCAAGAGCAGGACAAAAAAAACATCGTGAAATTGAAGCTAGCATTACAAAGATGATCGTGCATTAGCAGAACTGCGAGTGTGTTGTAATATACCAAATTACTTTTTTGATTATCCTTTAAGTTTTAGCAGAAAAAAGCAAACAAGCGAAGGGCAAATTTTACGAGATATTATCTTATAAGAAAAATTAATGCAAAGATCCCCCTCGACTGATAAGTAGTTATTCTTTGCTGGAATATATATATATACATAGCTAGTGGTTTTAGGTACTTAGTTAAAATATTATACAGTTTTCGCTGATCAAAAGGCGTAGTGCTGAAAGTGCAGCAAAGAATATATGTATGCAAAATTTCGACGGAATTTAAAGGAATTGTACATAATGAGATTTATTGCCGGAAAACGAAAAATGCATATATATTACAATTAGTGATCTGAGATACTTTTAGATAGTGCAAGTAAACGAATCTTTGTAAAAATAAAACGAACATATATTTCATTGGACTTGTAAAACCTGTCAATTGTATATAACAAAGAAAAATCTCTCTATAGGCCATAAGGATTTGAAGTCAATTGATTCTCATATAGGTAAAATGGAAAATAAACGAAACGCTGATTTTGACGAATAATAAACGTTGCTGGGTTTTGTTCGATCTGAAGTAGGAAAGAAAATTCCCCTGTGCATCGAGTCGATAATCGTTTTTTTCTTTTTCAACTCTACCTCTTCATTCGAATCTAATTGCTTGTCCGAGAGGCTTGTTGTGTAGAGGAAAATACGAAGGGTGAACAACCAGTTTTAAGCGCAAATCCTCCAATTTATCAGTTGTATCGCAAGCAGAATGAGCGGGAGGGTTGTCTTGGTTAAAAAGCAGACGAGCAAATGAGATCTCATAATATACAATAACATTGGCTATCGATCGATGAATATTATGCCTTGCGAATCCTAAAAAAACTAGCCAACACTTCACCTTCAGTTGATTGTTGCGTTGGTACATCAATGTGTTATCTATTTTCACGAATAGCCGTAAAAATTTCGTGCGTAATCAATGCGAGATTCTCCATCGAAAATTTTACACGTTGATCTTTTTGACATATTGTTAAGAAACGCGGTATCCATCGCGCGCACAACATATTCATGTTTGAAGGATCCAGAATGATATGACCAACGGATTTTTTAAAATGCGTATGGTTTAAATTAGCTTGCTGTCATTTTGGGTCGGTCATCAGTTCTTTAATACTGACACCGGTAGATGTGACGCAACCTGGTTTTGTCAATATAGTTATTGCATTAAGACCGCCGAGTCATAGGGACGGCAATCGCACGCTGGAGTGTGGTACCCTGGGTTATCACCACTGGGTAGTGGTCCAACGAAAGCTCCTGGAAAACGACTAGAGCCTCGGGGATGGTCATGTTGGCCAGGTTGATTTCCAAGATAGACTTAACCCCAGTCCAGGAGATTCTAGAGTACCCAGAGTCAATCTGATGATGCTGTTTCGGTTGTGTCACTACCCTAGTAACAATATTGGTTTTATCAAACTAATACAGCCAAGACAGCGCTATAAAACTATGATAAAACCAGTTTTGTTGCTTGCGTAGTAGCTCCACACCTCTTGCCACGCGTTCACAGACCGCTCGAGCAATTCTTCCACCTCCTACGCCGATTCTGTCCGGTGGTACCAGCTGAAAGCTCGGGAAGAATATGTGTCAGGCTTCATCTACAGGAAAGTCCGGGGGTCTCTCTCTCTATTTTCCACCAATATTCAACCCTGTTTGTCCCTGAGACTACCGCTAGGCATTGCATCAGACGATTGTGCCTAGTGTATCTCGTTAGTTCCTGAACCTCTTAGCTGGCAACCTGAAGACGGGCAGTTAGCGTAGAACCGGAACATTTCCGCTGCAACCTGATGAAGGAGTAGTTTTCCCGCTGCCGAAGATGAGTAGTATGACACGGTGCGGTAAGCGAACGCAACCCTCAGGCCAAGATCCTGTGAGTACTTTCTAGTTTAACGCGGCAACAGGAAGTACCCAACGCTTTCGATTACACTGGCTCACCATACCTGAGAATGGACTGTGCCACGCTAGCAAAAAGTTTACGCTTGCTGCTATATACCGCCGAACTTTTTAATAGTAAGCGTGATAATGGCTCTATAGCCGTGGTACTTTCCTACAGCCATAGTTGACGTGGCTGTAAAATGTAAGCTTGTCATCGACCATCAAACCCAAGAACTTCGAGGATCGCTTCGAGGTGATAGTGCATCTGCCAGCATTAATCGACGTCCCCCATTCCGATTTACGGTTGTTCACCACGATGGCCTCTGTCTTATAGTGTGCTTACTCAAATTTCCTGGAGTGCATCCAATCCTCAACCACGCGTATGGAAAGCGCGGCATTCTACTCGACCTCGTTAATTGACTCGCCACAGATCTCTAGAGTAATGTCGACTGCGAAGCCCACAATCACCGCCCCCAAAGGGAGCTCCAGTTACAACACACGAACTTCCCTTCTTTTACACTGAAATGATACAACCACCGTCTGGAGAGAGTAGCATCCACCGTAGACCTACCTTTACGGAAGCAGAATCGGTTGCTTGACAGACCGGTTTCATTCTCATTTTCATAAATCTGTTAGAGATAACCCCCTCAAGCGCCCTGTGTCCAGCAAACATAACGATTTCCCGGCCTTCGACAATAATACCAGTCTCTTTTACTTCCACTTTTGCGGGAAGAGTCAGTTGTCTAAGCATGTTGCATGACCGCCCCGAACAACCCGGGGCTACCTTTATGACCATCTTAATAGCAAGGTTCGGCTCAGAGCATGGAAAAAGTCCCTCAATGCTCTACTCCAAAGGTAACTGTTTTGGACGGAGCTGACGCATTAAAGGGTGCCCCAGATGAAATTGCATTACAGAAAAAACGCTGTAGAAAATTAACTAGTTGACTGATCCTTTCAAACTTTCAGACAATCAAATATAACTCATTAGTAAGCCTTTTAATTTTATTCAACTTTAATCCAATAACCGTACGCTCGCACCCAGAGTAGGCAGTGTGACTTTGCACTCGTATCCAAGTGGGTTTTTAAACTTTAAAACTTGCTTGCACATTTATTTTCGGTTTGCACGTAAACCCTACTAACAGTATATTACACTTGAGTTAGATTTGAGTTTGAATCCTGCATAACAACAATTGCATAAAAATCAAATTGCGATGAAATTCGCGCCGCGTCTGCTGCGACAGTTTGTTGCATTGTCCTTTGAAAGCATAAATTCGATCTAAAAACAAAACTCATCGCGTTACATCATCACCTGCATCGCTGGATACATCGTGCACTGCATGCATTGCACGCATTTAAACTCAATCGATCAGAGTGTGCGGTGCAAAAAAACTCAAACTATCGAGAGGAAGCAGATTCAAGTTGGATTCAAATCTGGAAAAGTCTTACTCAGTTCAACTTTGCACGAGTTCATGCCATCACTGCTCGCACCTGACGCCTAACTCCAGTCATTAGGTTCTGTACAATATCTGGTTGCAGCTTTTCTGTACGGAAACCCACTTTTTCTTTCATGTCCTCCTCAAATATGACCTTCTTTGGGATAATTCCGTAGTGCCTGCTTTATAATAGGACAGTATTTTTCGAAAGTCCTTAGTTCAGGTGCGTTGTCCTCGAATAGGAAAGAACATAATTTGAATAGTAACACGAAGCTAGATACGACCAAAAGGTCATAGGTCCCTCGTGTTGTTTCAACAGAGAAAGCAGACGCTTCTGTAGATGTTCTTTGAGGTAGCTCTCCGTTTACAGTCTCGGTAGTCACAAACCTCTTTTGCCACATGAACAAATCGCTTGCCAAATTTGGTATTTCTTGGCAAACTTTGAAAGTTTCTGCTTCCTTACTTCCTCCAGAATACCAAACCAACTCTGCTGGAAGTCCGTCTTAACGTAAGTTCGATAAGATGATGGAGCTTTGACAGCATCTGGGTGTACAGTTTCCTGGCCCGTGGCATTCTCACCATATTTTGCCGTTTGTCACAAGTCTCTCCCAGTCCTTGGCTTTTTGAACGAAAGACTTGGACAAGTTAAACTTGTGCTGTGCCACTTTGCATTGGGATTTGCATTGGGATTCCGCGTGAACGCTTTCACAACACACTTGTGATCCAGATCGATTCCTAGTTGTTATCCGATATCCGGCTGAGAGCGTTAACGATTTTCCAAGTGCTTTCGCCAAATCAATTCGCAGTGTTGCTTTTCGGGAAACGACATTTTTTCCAGTTTTCGCAAAACTG
Organism: Wyeomyia smithii; assembly: GCF_029784165.1. NCBI lineage: Eukaryota > Metazoa > Arthropoda > Insecta > Diptera > Culicidae > Wyeomyia > Wyeomyia smithii. Next base: position 43,613,583 of record NC_073694.1, read on the forward strand.
ACAGCGATGAAGATACAGTGTAAACAAACAAAACAAAACTACTTCTACTCAAATTTTCAAGACAAAATACGCAATGGGTAATTTTCGACAATGTTTTTCCCATGATGGAATTTCATGTGAAACTCCCTTTAGTGGTTTCCCGGTCTACGATAGTAATATCCTCTACCTCTATGCAGCTACCGTCACTCACTGTTTGTAGTAGCTCTACAACTGGATGCCAGGGATTCGGCTCGAGGCGTGAGAAAAGTCCCTCAATGCTCAACTCACTGGTAACTGTTCTGCCGGAGCTGACGCCTCTTTGATATTTGCCATTACAATCCTGTAAACGTCACCCCGTAGCACAGTGGTACGATTCTATACAGATGCTGGGCAAGCAAAAAAAAGCCTTCAAATTATGTAAAATACATGCTTTTTATATAGTTTTGGGGCGTTGAGTCCGAATTTGATATTATTTTTGCATGAAATGCGTATTTTTGACGCCATATGTATATTTATATATATATATATATATATATATATATATATATATATATATATATATATATATATATATATATATATATATATATATATATATATATATATATATATATATATATATATATAAATATATATATATATATATATATATATATATATATATATATATATGTATATATATATATATATATAATATGGGGAAAATTTTACGTCAGTTTCAATTTTTGGAAAACAAAATGCATGATGCTTGAAAGACTTTCATATGCCATTCGTTCATTTGGTTATTTTAAAATAAAAAAAATCAATTAAAAAATATGCTTCGTGATAAAAATACTCATGACTTGTTTTTTTTTTTTTTCAAAGTGATTATATTACATTGCTTGTTTTTATTGCATTCTTCTTTTTATTCACTTCCAACTTCACATTCATTTTAGTGTTTATTTTTTAAACAGTTTCAATAGCTTCAAGGAGAGTTTTGAAAATGCAGTTCCTAACGTCAAAATAATAGTTTACTATTTATTATGTCATGGTTTGATTTTACACGATTGTTTTTACATGTGACTGGTAAGATACAAACTTAAAACATGATTTTAATACTCAGTGATCCAATAACAATTGTTTATGATACTGCGTTGAATATCGGAATATTGATGCGTTAAACTTGTAAATATTAAAATAGTGTGATTAATTATGCTGAAACATGTTTGAAAACGTTGTTATTACCAGACTAATACGAGCCATTTGTTATTCTGTTGACGGTTTGCAGTGTGCAATTTAAATTTACATTTTGAAAATCCGATAAGTGCCGAACACTCGTTGTTTCTCTTCGAAAGAAGGGTACTCTGCGCAACTCTGCGCAGGATCAGACTAGGTGCATTTGAAAGCATTTTTTCTAAGCTATTTTAAAACTAGTGCCAATAATGTCAAACCCTGCCGTCTTAACTTTAAACGCTGTTTTGTGCAAAAAAATACGTAATATTTTGATTCCGCCCAATTTTTTTGAGTATTACAATGAGATTATACATTATCCAATGATGAGGATTTGTTTTCTACTATTTTACAGACAACTTTTCCTTAGACGTCATCAAGATTCAAGTTATCCTCGAGGCTGCAGCAAATTTTGCAACATTGCATTTTTTTTTTCAAGAAAAACGCTGACTCAGTACACTTTGGAAAATCATGAAAAATTCAAATTTTGTCGTAATGCTCTAAAAATTTGGATTCTGACATTTCAATAGTATACAACCATAGGAAAAATATAATTGAAATGAAATTCACATTTTCAATTTTGGGTCGATGGCCAGCGATTCCCCACTGTGTTCGCATAGGTCATCAAAATTGGATCGTTTACTGTCCTTTATCGGGCACTTAAGCGTTACCGTAGCGGATTAGTATGCAGCATGGCGCTCCGCTGTTACATTCTCAAATATATCGACATCAAAGTGCGATGTCTTGCAGCCGCGAACCGTTTCTGCTGTAGGTGCTTTTGGTACCGAAGTCTCAGTCTAAGTTGAGCTTCGCCAAAGTTTCCAACAAAATCTGGCTTCTCTGGTTCGTGCGATGACTTCCCCACTCGACACCCCTAGCGGTAAAGTCACCCGCCATCACCAACGGCGTTAGAACCGTCAGTTCCACAGTTGCTCGATTGACCATCTGAGCGAATCATTCTGTAGACCACCACGGCGAGCGTCCCATTTCCCGGTACATACTAAACACTTGGGATGTGCCCCGCAGGCCCACGCTTTGTGGGCTTTGGTGATCTCATCCAAGTTTTAAGGTTGGAGAGTCAACTCTGGAGTGAGCCTTTCCTAACACTTTTAAAGCTACCTCTTAGTAGGTAGCTCCGTTTAAGATTCGGAGTATTAAGATCTATCAGTCTTGAAGATCCCCCGGCTCGGAAGAGACTGTTAGTGTCAGTAGGATACTAGCACTAACCCCGCAATCATCCTGTATACTTAACAGTTGGCTGCAAAGTATTGTATAATAAAACAGAAGGACAAGTTCCGATACGGAATGTAGCACATGTGCGCACCTTCTCACTCCTCTTATCCTTCCGCGTCTTTTAAGAGCGATTTTCGTGCTTCTCACGCGTTTCCCTCTTTTTCCGTCTTTTGTCAACTACGCTAGCCCAATTCCCATTGCCCGAAGCATCCCTGTTGGACCTTTTTTCCGTAAGCCTTCCGGGAATCAGAGTAGATCGTTAGCTTGGTTGAGCAGCAGCGGCGGGGGTTCGCCACAGAAGGCAGAATCACAAAACGGCAGAAGCACGAAAGGCAGAATCATGGAAGGCAGAACTCTATGACCGTACACACAAGGCAGAATATTTCAAAAGGCAGAATTTCGAAGGGCACGAAAGGCAGAGTCGCTGGTAGCAAAACCTGACTCACGATAGCCAAGTGCCTGATGGCAAATTGGTGCGAATCCTGGTCACGGTATCAAAGCTGCTACTCTACATTTATTATTTAATATTATTTGGTAACCAAACATAATAACTGGTCACAAGCAATGACCAGTTTTGATGGGAGGTGCAAATCAAGCCTAATTATTAGATCCGAAACGTGCAAACTGGTTTGGCTCAGGTCCTCAAGACTTTCACGGCATCGCGGTGAGTAATTTTTCGATGTTAGGTATAACTTACTCTAGTTCCAACGGCTTGTTGGGTATAATTAACATAAAACAATTCATGCGACGAAGACGCATAATCGAGGGCAAGGAACCGAGGCGGCACAAAGCCGGCGTGGTTTCCGCGGTCTGAGCCGGCCGCCGACCCACCGTCGGAAGCGGCGGCCTCTCGCATACAAACTGATCTACTGGTGGAATTATTCAAACAGGTTTTCTTTCCCTTAGTTAAGTCCGAACGAGCGCACTATGGTCGGAATCGTGAAATTTCACGACAAAAATCTGTTAGTCGGAAACCATATGCTAGAGATTTCTTGTCTTCTAGAAAGTTACTCTACTAAGAGGAATCTATCTTCTGGTATGACTGGTTACTAGGGTGGTCCTATTGTACTCAGAATAAAAATTGTAACTTTTTTATCTTATGACATAGAGCAATATTGTCTTCCACAAAATTGTAGCTAATTTAATTTCATGAAACTTTGTTGAAAAAATTATTGCTCTACCTCGTTTTTTCACTGTTTCAGGGCAATTTTTCCAAATTCATTCGGGGTGGGTCTAAAAAAAAACACTTTAGACTTTCAGCTTTATTCGGATTTGAAAGCGGTGGTCGAGTAAATTTTAGGGCATGAAAAACTGCATATTTTGACATTAATAGATAATTGCTAACTTTTCAGAGAAAAAAGTTACAGGTATTTTTTCGTGCTAAAATGACACTTTTTGGAGGCACCCTACTCCCTTGTTTGCACATATATGCAACAACAGCACGTTTAGGATGAAAGTTCATAGTTTCACCTTCAAAATCCATGTTGTAGAATTAGTCAACTTTTGTTCCCTGTAGAGTTAAAATGCATTTAAAAATTAGGAGTTTTCACACAAAAATTTGCTAATCTACCATTCAAAACTATCTAGTTAATCCAGCTCGATTTTTATTTGGAAAATTCGTTCGAGTGACTTTTGGGGCATGAAAAAGCGCTTATTTTGATGTCAATAAATAGTTTCCAATGTTCGTTGAAAACAAACTATCATTGTTTTAAATTTGGAATATGGCATTTTTATAGGGTTCTCTACCAAATAATTACGAACCTAAATTGTTTTTATATTAATCCAAGTACTCTTTCCACTCAATCGTAGACTTTTGAATATCTGTTCTTTTGACGTGGGACTACGTCTTTGTTTACTATACTGGGATGCATTCTGTAAAATTGGAAATGAAACTGGCAAATGTTGCGTCAGATTTCAAACGTTAATAACAGCATAACCACATGATGGATAACAATAACCAATATGTTGTTGGATAGATAAAATGTGTAACAATTTTGTAATATGCTAGTTACCATTCAAATTTCATTGCTAAGCTGTAAAATTGATAAAAAGTTTCAATGACAAATTTACGCGAACAATGAACCAATTACATGCGAGCATTCCTAGCACAGACGACGTGACTGGACACCATTCGTTCCCTGTGATATTCTCTGTACCAATATCGAAATAAAAATTGACAGAGTCACCCCGTCCCAATAGGTCGACTAATTTCTGCTTCCATGACCTTAGGCTAACATGATGTCTCGAAGGTAAAAGTTTTCCTAAAAGTTTGAAACAAACCCCATTCTTGAACAATTTCTAAACCTGCTTTTAAAACCTAATAAAAACTGATGTCTTGAAAGAAAACATGCCGGTGAAAGCAACAATACCAGTGGAGTAAAGAACCGCAGGTCTCTCGTCGTCCATGACTGCAGCGGTACTCTTCGTTTCGTACATTCAGCGGTACACTTCTATTCGTACTGCAGCGGTACTATTCGTATTGCAGTGGTACACTTTTGTTCGTACATTTCTATTCGTGTACAATCTAGGAAAAACTACAATGCTGTTGTTTATCTAATAAATATGATTGCCATAAATTACTCAACAAGAATTGTAAATTTTTGCAACGGATATTTATTCAATTTTATTTTCGATATTCACTAAAGAATCGTTACCGGATAGTATCGAAAGAGTAAATTTCCAAATATACACATTCATAAAAGAGTAAGAACCTGCAAATGTGAATTTGTGAATTTTTGGTTTATTTACTAAGATTCATTCAGAATCTCTTTTTATATTTCAAAATTGTTAGACGATATATTATTATTCTAAGCTTTTCCATAATGAACGTATATTAGACGTCATCGTAATACAGCGAATGTAGTTCTAGGCAAATGAAAAAAATTGTCAAACAAAAAACAAAAATGGAATTGTTGATTGTAACGATTTTTTGTTGGAACTTGTTATTAATTTTGTTTACCATATCTTCTTCTGTTCGCCAATTAATGAACCTTTGTAAGGTCTTCCATAATATTTTGAAAGTAAGATAGATTTGATTTAATCGCAGTTTTATAAGAAAAAACCTTTCATTATGATAACGTCAGTATTATTGGATTTGGTTTTTGAGGCTCTATATCCTTAATTCTGACTTTGACGCATTACGAGAAATTCTTGGTGCTTCTTCAACAATCACGATATGCTTGTGCCTTGTCAAATACATGTTGTTTGAACAAAAAAATACTACAGGCATAATATCGTCAGATATAAACGATATTCTTTCGAGTGTTGTTGAATATATTTTAAAAATTGATTTCCAGGGGAGGCTGAAAATAAAAATACGTACAGTCGCTGAGCAAACACATTGATTCTGTCTGCAGACTCAGTATATTTTGTAACAAAAAATCCCTAATTACAGTGTTTAGTCCCACGTCACCATTTCATACAACCCTAGGGCTGTATACCTTGTAGTATTTTTGGCAGATCTAGTTGCAAGAATGGGATCTGAAGAATCCATAGTACGATAGAAAACATTCGATGGCGACTTCCAGTTTCTGAAAAACAGAGGCTAATGATCAAATACCACCCTACATGGGTATTTCCGGAATTGTTATGATGCACTGGAGCCACAAATCGACCTCAGACAACATTTCGAATTGTAAGATGGCGACTTCCGGTGTCTGGAAAACAGCCAAAAATGAGATAATACCACCCAATATGAGTGTTTCTTTAACCAGATTGACGCTCAAAAGCCAGAAAATGTTTCCAAATGCCATTTTGAAATCCAAGATGGCGACTTTTGGCCTGAAGTGACCAAATACCACCCAATATGAGCATCATTGGATCCAGAATGATGCAAGGAGCTAAAAATTGACCTCAGACACCAGTTTGAATTGTAAAATGGTAACTTCTGGGAAACAGCCGAATATAACCGAATACTACTACATATGGATATGTCCGTAATAGAAATGATGTAAAGAAGCCAAGCATTGACCCTGGACACCATTTTGAATTCGAACATGACCACTTCAAGAAAAAAAAAAAAACGAAAATAACTGAAATGCACCCAATATATTTCCGGAATAGAGCTGATGTACAAAAGCGAAAAGTCGAGGATGTTGTCATTCCGATAAAACCAATCATTTCAAACGATATAAATAAATCGTAAGGAATCAATGAATTTGAAATGTTTAAGAATATTGAATTGAACAGTAAAATAGGCAGAACGAAGCTTGCCGGGTCAGCTAGTTAACAATAAAATGTTATTTTAATCTGTATGCACTCAGACTGGTGAAACTTGTTTGAGCTGCATAGAATTTGTTCCATTCCTGTTCAGATGTGGTCCCCGTGGTTCTATGGTAAGTAATGTCGGTCGGCTAGCTCTCCCACACGGTTGTGATTGTCGAGTTAGATTCCCGATCAGGTCGAGGATCTTCTCGAGCTGGAAATTTCCTCGACTCAGCACTGGGGCACGGTGTATCGTTTTACTTATCCTACAACATGCAAAATGTGCCGAAAACAATATCGATAACGAATGATCTCAAGTAATCTAGTTGATCGAGACCGCATTAGCCTTCCAGGTTAGCGTGCGATATTGTTTTATTGTTTGAAGGTTTGTTTCTAGAGGAAAATATTAAAAAAAATAATTATATTTGCGTGGATAATGATATTTTCTAATCTTTTTTTTTTCAATAAAATTATCATGAAAATCAGTTTTATTTCTCAAGACCATTTAATGAGTATTCAATTGTTTTGACCGTTTCGTGTATTGTTATGCTAGATATTTTCTTAAGCTGGCAGAGCAGAGAATTTTCAAAGAAATGACGGAATTTTCATACTATTAACTATTTATTCTGCTTGTAGATCTAGTTTTAGAGCCATATATAACTGGGTTAGTATGGAGCTTCAACAGGTTGCAAAAGGGGGCTCAACTTTTTGCTAATTTACTATTAATTTGTCATTCATTATATCATAAGTTTAGAAACATTTTAACTGTCAATCTATTCACTACTAGGAAAGTTATTTGCATTGGAATTAACATTTTTTCATAACATTACAACTTGCCACATAATTTTACTAGAGTAAGACGTAAGCTAACGCCTGAAAGAAATTTCATCTTCATTTAGTTGATTTCGGACTATTCGCATGTATTTACAGAGGTATCACGTTTCTATGAGCGGCAACCTATTTGGTGAACCTTTGCCCTCTGACTGTTAAGAGACGCACGAAGCACCAATAAAATTATAAGATGTAAACGCCAAATGCTAATGGATTTCCTAGAATCCGTGATTATGGAGGCTTTGTCTGCTAAATTGCCTGCTACCCATATGTTGGTGAACCGATTAACAGTCAAAACTTTTCGAAAGTCCTTGCTCTATCGACTGTGAGTGCGTGTGCTCTGACGATATCAGCACATTATTATTCACATAATCTTCTGCGATTAAGACAGAGTTGAAAAACAAATGTGTTGCCTGATCCATGGTGCGTGTACTCAATTATACTTAATAGATACGAACAGGAAAGCGCTGCTGTCTCTCCGAAGAAAACAACTTTCTAGCCCAAGAGAGCGAAACACAAAAAAAAACAAACGCATTAATACCTCATAAATAGTCTTCTTCATTAATAAATTATTCAAATCAGTATCCTTCAGGACAGTTGTGAAATAATGCAGGTCACAATTTCCGTAGGAAAAGGGACCAATGTGGATTCCGAGTCGGAGGGTTTTTAGTAGAGTTATCCAATTTCAATCCCGTCCGGTCAGATTTCCGTCCAACTCGAGACAGGCTCGGGTAGCAAAACGTGGTTTTCAATTAAACATTTTCCCTGCGAAAGGAAAATTTAATAACACTTTTTCAGCGACACCCAAATATTACCCGAATAGTAGATCAGAACGCGGTATAAACATTCATAGCCATTGAATGTTTTGCTTTTTTGTTCCGTCGTCGGTATCATCACTGAAAATGGAACAGCCCGGTGGAATGATCTGTCTGCATAGGAAAGATCCGCAACACTCAGTCACTGGGAAATGACGAAATGCTAAAAGCAAAAGCAATATTTATTCGATTTTTTTCCCCTCCCCATCGGAATTTTCATTCATATTAAAACAAATTCCGTTGAACAATAAAATTTCCAAATGGAAATCACCGCTCACTGACAGGAGCGATTCCAACTGACCAACGCAGACAGGAAGCACATATCTAGGGGAGACCCGGCGTCCCTGTTTCGGTTAGTGGTTTTTTTCTCATCTCGTCACCTGATATGTGAGACTGTTTCATTTTCTAACGTAATCGGATTAAAATATTTTTCTAGATCGAATTTCTACTAATTCATTTTTATTATGATGATTTTTGAGCAATAAACTACGGCAAAGTGTACCCTTTTTTCGCTATAGCGGGAAAACAATGCATGCACAGCCGGATAGCGGTTGTTTTTTAGTTTTTGAAATATATTCTTCTAATTAACAGATAACCGTCTCAAGCTTGACTGGACTATTTTAAAAAGAGAAAATCATTCTACGATTTGAAATATTTTGTCCTTACCTTTTTTCACAATGTGACTTCCTTTGCCCCTTTGCTGCACCACAGACTTCTGCCGATTCCCGAAGGTGCAAAAGCACCCTTGGAGAGAAGAACTACATGCACAATATCATTGTTTTTCCAAACCGCCCGCAGAAAATTGTTATTCAGAAATAGAACTAAGTAAAAAGCGTCTCTTTCGCTGCGGCTCGGCTGTCCGTTTCGTTCGGTTTGCAGTCGCTAGTGTTATGTGAAAGGCTTTGAGCCGAATGCCAACTGAAGCGGAACATGGGAGCAAGTGAACTGCAAGGAAACGGATTAAGTCAGTTTCAATGGAAGTGCTTTCACTGCCGAGTCACTGTTTGCTGTGGGACAGTTTTGAAATATATTCAGCAAATTCTGGTGTTTTACCTTTCAATTGAAAATATAATTTGAGTACTTTTTTGTTCTTTGTTCTACATATTTACATTGAACCATGTCAGAAATACAGATCAATTTTTGATAATAAAAACCAAAACTAGTCAGTAATTTGCCCAAAGAATACAAAGCTGACACGAGAAGTAATAAGTATCGTTTTTGCCTTTCTCCTAGAAAGGAATAGCAATCACTTGCAAAACCGAAAGTATAAAAGTGCTCCAAAGGGCCGAATGGCATATATCACTCGACTCAGCTCGACGAGCTGAGCATTTTCTGTATGTGTGTGTGTGTATGTGCAGATTTTTATTTTCACTCATTTTTCTCAGAGATGGCTGGACCGATTTTCATGAAATTAATGCAAATGAAAGGTCTTGTTGCCCCATAAGACCCTATTGAATTTTATTATAATCGGATTTTTAGTTTAGAGGTTATGTTTAAAAATGTAAAAATCATGAAACATCAATATCATAGAAACTACACAACCGATTTTAACAAAATTGGTCTCAAAAGAACGGGCTACCTAGAAAACCCTTAAGGTTTGAATCTCATAAAGATTGAACTTGTGGTTCAAAAGTTATGAAAAGAAACGTGTTCTGAAGACTGTTTAATCTCACTCATGTTTCTCAGAGATGGCTGTACCGATTTACATAAAATCAGTGTCAAATGGAAGGTCTAATTGCCCCATAAGACGCTATTGATTTGTTTTGCAATCGGACTATTACTTTGCCTGTTATATTTAAAAATGTGAAATCCAGCTAAGCAAAGGAACATATTCCGAAGACTACTTGAACTCACTCACTTTTCTCAGAGATGGCCGACCCGATTTCCACAAAATTAGTGTCAAATGAATGGTCTAGCTGCCTCAGAAGACCCTATTGAATTTTACTGTAATCGAACTGTAACTTCATTTGTAATGTGCCGACTTGTGAAAATCACGAAACTTCATTATCTCAGAAACTACACAGCCGATTTGATTATTACTATCAGATGAGCGGGCTAGTTAAGAGTTAACTGATAAATTATGATTGAACACGTGGTTTAAAAGTTTGGCTGCCCTACACGTTCCCATTTCATTTGATTATAATCGAACTTAAGCAACCGTTATGTATTAAATTGTTAATAAAACAACGAAAGTCTATTATCTAAGAGATTACATGGTTTATTTGAACATAACTGTCATACGAACGAGTCATCTCTCAAACTTACAAATAACAAACTTCATAACAATTTGATATGTGGCTCAAAAGTTATGGAAAGAAGAGAAATTCAAAGACTATTTAAAACTATACCTGCTATGATCGATATATGTGGCCTCAACATAATTTAAATGTGGTGTCGTACTATTTGAACGTTCCAAGTTCATTGATTCCTTGCGGTTTGTTTAAAGTCTGCAAATGCACGACGAATCGGCCATAGGATATGATCAAAGTCAAATAACAAATCGTTTGAAATGATTGGTTTTATCGAAATGACAACATCCTCGTCTTTTGGCTTCTGTACATCGCCTTAATTCTGAATATATTCATATTGGGTGGTATTTTGTCATTATCAGCAGACTTTCTGGCATCAATCTGACACCGGAAATACCCATATTGGGAGGTATTTTTGGTTGTTTTCCAGAAACTAAAAGTGGTCGTCTTCAAATTCAAAATAGTGTCCAGGGTCAATGATTGGTTTCTATGCATCATCTCGATTACGGGAATATCCATATTGAGTATTATTCGGTCATTTCCGACTGTTGCCTATAAGTTGCTATTTAGCAATTCAAAATGGTGCCTGAGGTCAATTGTTAGCTCCTTGCATCGTTCTGGTTCCAGAGATACTCATATTGGATGGTACTTGTTTATTTTAGGCAGTATTTCACAAACCGGTAGTCGCCATCTTGCATTTCAAAATGGTATTTAGGATACTGGTTAAAGAAAAACTCATATTGGGTGATATTTGGTCACTTTGGACTGTTTTCCAGAAGCCGAAAGTCGTCATTTTGGACTTTAAAATTGCCTGTGAAATCAATTTCTGTCATCTGGGGGCGTAATTCTGGTTCCAAAAACATTCATATCGAATGGTATTTGGTCATTTCCGGCTGTTTGCCAGATACCGGAAGTCACCATCTTAAAATTCAAGATTGTGTCTGTGATCAATTTTTAGCTTATGTGCATCTTTCTGGTTCCAGAAATACTAATATTTAATGGGAATCGTCCATTTCAGGCTGTTTTCCAGAAACCGGAAGTTGCCATCTTACAATTCAAAATGTTGTCTGAAGTCGATTTGTGGCTCCAGTGCATCATTACGGTTCCGGAAATACCCATTCTGGGTGGTATTTGGTCATTTGCCGCTGTTTTTCCGTCACCGGAAGTCGCCATTTTGGCTTCCATAATGGCATTTGGGGACAATTTCTGGATTTTGAACGGCATACTGGTTAAAGAAAAACTCATATTGGATGGTATTTGGTCATTTTCTGCTGTTTTCAGAAACCGGAAGTCGCCATCTTAGAATTTAAAATGCTATCTGTGGTCGATTCTAGCTCCTGTGTATTATTCTAGATCCGGATATTATTATATTGGGTGGAAATCGGCCATTTTCGGCTGTTTTCCAGAAACCGGAAGCCATCTTACAATCCAAAATGTTGTCTGAGGTCGATTATGGAACATATTTGTTACCTCTAAAAACATTCACCTGCCAATATGGTTCCATTTAGTTGATAAGTTCGTGAGATGTGCAGGAATTTATGAAGAAACATGTACTTCCAGAAGAGGGAGGGGCGTCAAACCATTATGGAGCTGTGCGAAATTTGTGTTTCATTTTCCTAGGATCCCTCCCTTATAAAAGAGGGGGTCGGGTTTCAAACCATTATGCATATATTTGTTACCACTAAAAACATTTACCTGCCAAATTTTGTTCCATTTGGTTGATTAGTTCTCGAGATGTGCACAAATTTGTGTTCCATCCAACTATTATGGACATATTAGTTACCCTTTAAAACATCCACATGCCAAATTCGGTTTCATTTGCTTGGTTTGCTCTTGAGTTGTGCAGAAATTTATGTTTCATTTGTATGGGACCCCTCCCTTCCAGAAGAGGGAGGGGTCTCAAACTATCATAGGAACCTTTATCGGCACCAAATACCCCTACATACAAATTTTCACATCGATCGGTTCGGTAGTTTTCGGGCCTATATGGATCAGACAGACAAATAGACTTGACTGCATTTTTATATGTAAAGATTACAACATCAATATTTTAGAACCTAAAGAGTGAATATTCATTTATTGGATTGAAGCGTTCATGTAAATCTATTTTTACAAATAAAAAATTGAATGAGAAAGGCTGGGTCTGACCGCTAGGTGGATTAATTTAGGTTTTTTTTCATGCTGTGAGTTGTAGATTTAAAACATATTTTTTTCATCGATACTATTAAAACGGTGGCGAAATGTTTCAACGCCTCCATCGACTTTCATGAAAAGGGTTCGCATGGTTATTTTTAACTTTGACGTAAAATCTATTATTTGTATAAATTTATCAACCCACAAACTCAAACTAAAATATAATAACTGGTGAAACTTCTGATATACAAACATCTTGTTTTCACATTTTCCCGTTTCCCAATTTGCTACTTTTATGTTATCAGAGCAAAGCAAGAAGATCTAGAAGATTTTTACCCAAAGTTCACTTCTTCTTTTGTCATGAGTTTGATAATCAGCTGGAAAGGCTGGCTGCCAAAATTCAAATATATATGTAAATAATTCCCGATTACCCCCTATGCTGGAAAAATACTCCCGTTCTTATCACGATTAGTGCAAACCGATCACACCGTGCCAGCTGTCGGCTAAGCGTTACACCAATTGCAAGAAATGTGCTACTCTACCGTATACGGGGCGCGAGCACGAATGGTACGTTGCAATGCGATGCATGGTGGCGCGCATACCAAACGATAGACACTAGCCTGAGCTGCTGTAGATACTGCCAGGGTACCGCCGCACCGGTTCCGGTGGTTCACGTTCTACCATCCTCAAAACCAGAATACCTACTCCTGTAAAATAATATTTAGTGTAGCGCGGGGTGCGATGCCTGCTCGGGTTGGCTTCGCGTCATCGTGCATACATCGAGTAGTTACTTTTTCATAAGAATTACGATTATGATAAGTTGGATTATGTGGGTGGATGGCTAGAGAGAGAGAGAGAGAGAGAGAGAAAGAGAGCGGGCAATGACGTGGACATATGACTGCGGCCAGTCGAGTCAGTTGGGTGGAATAAGCTTCATGCAATAAGCAACCGGGGGTTCGGAGTAAACTACATGCGAAAACCATTCGCTGTATCGAATCATGCTCGCCGCTCCTTCGCTTTGAAGATAACTCGCACGTGTGCACGTTTTCAAGTGAACGGACCATGGCTAGGTGAATGGAATACAGATTTTACCCCTCCGAAATTCTTCAGCTGGGAATTTGGGATGGCTGGGAATGTGTGACTATGGTGTTATTGTAACATTCTAGGATTATTTTTTATTTTTAGTTTAAACAGCAAATAAAAAAATATGCTGGTATTTCGCTCCCAGAGTCATTAAATATTTATCGTGGAGCTAAACATTGTCATCAGTAAGCGTAACTGCTCTATAATTAAAGCATTTCTCTGTAATCCACAGTTTAGTCATCCATCGCAATGAGGAACAGCTGCAGCGGTGATAAAATGCTGCATGCTTACACCAGCAGTAGTTCTTACAGGGTCTTTTTTTCGAGGTGGTTGGCAGTCTGTAACCAGACATCTGAGAAGAAATTCAAGAAGATGGGTTATGTTTGCTAGGCCTTTGTTCTTATTGCCCCTTCTTACTTACTAAACCTCTCAGCCAATAATCTGGAGACGGGCAGTTTGATTGGTATGTCGAAGGTTGACCTGTCGATTCCACGCCATGCAATTTTAAGACGATCTGGACCTTTTGTAGAGTTGCCGAGATTACCCAGATCGTCGCATGTCATAGTCTTCAGGACCTCAGCGTGCCTAGATTCTTCCGTCTTGAGTATGAGTGGTAATCCAAGTTCCGTCACCCGTAGCTTCACTTTTCTTCGTTCTCTCTATAAGTAAAGGCTCTGTTGACGAACCAATCTCTTAGTGTTCGTGGGGCCGCTTTCTCTGGAAACTGCCTACGTTCGCTTGGCGGACGGTTCCGCGTAACGCGTAGGTGTGTCCATTTGGCTTTCGAACGTTTCGACTAGTAGAACTCTCTCCTTCTTCGCTGTAGCTTTAGGCGTAACTGCCTTTTATCCACCTTTAACTACTTTAACTTTCCGTTAGTCTCGGCGGAAACCGTTCGATGTCACATCTAGCGAATGGACTTCGTAGACCTTTCGCGCCTATCCTATGGTAGTCTACCCGAAATCGGTGAGCCATGGACATGGTAGGTCATCATAGGGTTTTATCGACAACTATGAGTAGCTTTCGACCGGTGTATGTCAGGAAATCGCATCTGATTCTATTCCTGCCTGATTTACACCAGAAATATAGTTCTACCGATCGATCTGAAAAGTTACACGGTTGTTATAGGACCCGTAAGCAACTCTTAAAGTGCATGGGAGCGGAAAAATAACACCATCGCTTTTTTCCCATACAACCGTGTCCCAGTGTAATGTTCATATGTGTTAGTAAGTTGTGTTTTCGATGTTCGGTATAGTTCCACTGCTGGGTATCAAAAATTTTTTATTCAGAGTGATAAAAAAATCCAGCAAATATTGTTAAGCTATATTTCTCTGAAAATTTAAGTTTTCCTGTAAATCTATTAGAACAAATAATAAGTTTGAATGAGAAAGGCTGGGTCTCACCGCTAGGTGGATTAATTTGGATTTTTTTTTCTTCAAAACGATTGTCTTATTTTATTCAACACATCATATTCCAAAAAAATTGTTTTACATATAACATCAGTAATTTGATCCTTCTCATAAACGCATATTTTTTGTTTGCGAGCGCTGAAGGAAAACGCTCCTGCAAAAAATAGACAACATGCAGGTGGAAATATTCCTCGATGTGGAAACAAATCATCAAACCCCTCTTCATTCCCCCTTTATACCGGAAAACGGACGAAAGCTTACCCAGATGTCGAGAAAGGCCCCTATGTGGTTTTCTTCTGGCCCAAAGTAAGCCATTGAATAAACATGGCTATAGATGTCGAAGGCACTTTCGGTATTTTCGATTGAAAATTTTTAAACTTGCGATGTAGATTGATGAATCCACAGATGTGTCAAGACCAGCAATTGTGAGATGGATCGCAATAATCAATATGTCGTTGGATTGATAAAATGATGGACAATTTTGTGATTCTTCAATTTTCATTATCACTTCATTGCACAATGGTCCAGAAACCAAATGTAGGGGGAAATTTGGGTCTAGAGCTCTATAGCAATGTTTTAGAGAAAAACTTTTTTCTACAAAGTTGTTACATATGATAAAGCGCTTATTGAAAAATTATCAATAATTAGGGGGACCAAGATTTTCGATGCAATCAAGTATCTAACTTTTTTATCTTTGTAGATGGAAGAAAAACTTGTTCTACAATGTTATAGCTCCAATAATTTTAAGTAACTTTGTAAAAAAAAAGTTTTTCTCTATCTTTGAAAACAACCGATTTATATTGAAAAAAAAACACATTTTGCGCTCTAACTAAATTTACTCAAATTTAAAAAAATATAATATTTTAAAAAATTTCTACATTTATAGAGTCAAGTATGCCCTTTAAAATGAAACCAAGAGATATTTTTTATGTTTGCCCCAAAAAGAATGACAAACAAATGAGAAACGCATGTTTTCTGATGAAAAACATTAATAACTTTGAGTAAAATTGAGTTATTTATGATGTCAGCATTGCAAATTGTTTCTCTCAAAAAACTCTAAAAGTCGTTTATAAACAGTTTTGAGATGAAACTTGAAATAAAAAAGTTAGTTCTTCCGTTCTCTTGATTTTTGCCCAAATTTCCTTTTCTACCTGCCAAACCCCTTGGAAAACTAGATTTTCTCTCACACAGAGTGAGTATTTATCCACATTTAGGCGTAGAGTATTTCAGTCGCAGAGTTCCTTTTCACTCTTTATCATCACGTGTTAGGGATAAACATTTATTTGCTCTCTCAGTTTAAGAGGGAGTAGTTTTCGTTACCTTCTCCTTTACTAGAAGAGAGGTTGGCCAAATATCAAAACATTTAGGTTCACATTGAAGCCACATCCTAACCGTTTTCGAATATAATATTATAGGAGGATTCACAACTCACCATGGGTGTGTATTCTGCAGGAAGTTCGATTTTATACTGTTTTTGCCGTACCCCAGAGCGATGAGAACGGTAACGCAATACTCAGTTGGTCGCCGTGCAATTTATTTCATTTTTATTGCGTGCGCGGATGAGCAATTTACAAGAGTTTCACTGGATTTTTGCTCTGTCAAATTAGGAGCGTTTTTTCGTCAGAGAAACTATCACTCTGCGCTCTCTCTACAGCAGATGGTGTGATGCACATTGAATGTACGCTCGCAGTTGTTGAGAGGGAAGAAAACTGTTTTCTTTTAAAGATGAAGATGAGCAAAACAAAGCCTGCAAAATATCACCTGCTTGTTTTTAATGGAATTGTCGTCTGAAAAAAAAAAGGGTTTAAAAGTTTTCAGTTCATCGGCTTAGTTGTTTCCTACAACAAGCTGATATCTTTTTTGGTGACTGCGGTTTCTCCCATTTTGGCTAAAGAGTTGGTCCAGGCTGTCGTGCCTACAAGCGCGCTGGACACTCTTCCCAAGTAACAAATTGTTTTATCCAAGTTTTACAGTACTTAATACAACCAAAAAAGCGCTATAAAACTTTGTTATAACCAGTTTTGTTACTTGGGTTCTTCTTCTTGGTGTGTTTTTGACGGGCTGTTGACGTACTCACTCTGATTCGCACTGATTCAGTGCCGGTTTTCATCACGCTCTGCTTATCGATACTCTCCATTCATTGGGCGCTCTCCCGAGGGTTTAATCTCTTTTATGATACAGGCATTCTTGATGACGGTCCATTGCAACCATTCGCTTTTCTGCTTTCATTGCGATACGAAAACGAGGATCGCTTTGCTATACACTCGTTCGAATAATAAAACAATACCGATACCGGTGCTGTAATAACAGGAGCCATCCATCCACGAAAGCTTATCCAGATGCCGCGATAGGTCCCTACGTTGTTTTCATCTGGCCAAAAATAAGTCATTGAATTCAAATTGACAAAGGCCTGGCAAAACGATTTTCGCAGTGATTGAATTTATGAAGGTGAGGCCGAAAAAACTGCGAGTGGTCGTGAATAGCTTGAAGCAAGCAAACGCAATTGCTAGCTAAAAGCTCTTCACGAGTGAGTACCGCGTGCACATCTCTGCCAAGAATGTAAAGATCGACGGTGTTGTTACCGAAGATAATCTCACTGTAGATGACATTTTGCATTATTTCATTTTTTATTTGGCTGTTTTAAGAACCTCATGATGCAAAATGTTAAGATACTGGATTGCAAGCAATTAGCACTCGTAGCTTCACTCTTAGGCTTATGCTCTCTTGACAAAGTAGACGCTTGACGCTCGTCTGCCTTGGCTTGCAAGACACCTGAACACTTTCATTCTCCGCTGTAGTTTTAGGCGCCTTTCCACTACCCCAATGTTGCATCTGGTAGTCTTGGTTGAGACCATTCTATGCCACCTCCAGTGAATGGACTTGTTTATACTGGAGTAGTCGCCTTCCCTATGGTAGTCTGCCCTAAATCGGGAGGCCATGACTAGAGTAGGTCGTCATAGCGCCTTATCGGCAACTATAAATCGCTCCCGACCGGTAGAACTAAGGAAAGCGCATCTGATCCTACTCCTGCTTGATTTTCACCAGGCAATAAACTGTATGGCCTACCAGGTTTCACGAGACGGAGATCATTATATCCATTGCTATCGAGACACGACTTTACTAAGAGGTTGGTCCCAATGGCCGGGTTAGTGCATTTGAGTGTTCAGAGCGGTACTACTCGCTTCGCGAGAGCTGCTAATGAGTGCTGTGACTTTACCGGAAAGCGATGACTTAGTGTCCGCATGCTCGCCACACTCTAGCCAAGCGAATTGTAAGCAAACGCTTTACACTTAAACTTTTCTACGCCTGAGCGCATTTGTGTTTGAGTCGGTAAAACTCTTTTTTGAAAACTACGAGAACCTGCACTATATGGAGCGTTGTGATGTGGTCCACACAGATTCGGCAGGCATGGAATCCAGCTTGCTGCCACCGCGTCGATTTTTTCTTGGGTATGATTAACACCCTGTACAATACTCTGGAGGTAATACTTCGCAATGTGATGCCATGCCAGTTACCGCATTCGATCAGGTCCCCTTTTCTAGGGATTTTTACTATAATGCCCTGCATCCAGTTCATCGATGAAGTTCTTATATATTTTCAAATAACCTTCAAGCATCTCACATTTCAGTTAGTAGTGGTGCCTCAAATTTAACACTTTTAATGCGATGCACTGATGTGACTCTATGACATTATAAAAGTTTTTTAAAGTGCTCAATTCATTGATTGAACTTTTTACTTCGGTTAGTCAGTAACTGGCCAGCTGTGCCCTTCACCGATTTTCGGGCATTCGTCTTCTGTACCCCTAATGCGCCAAAACATGTTGAGATTTGGTCCAAGCTGTTTTGTCTCGTTGGTTTTGCATTCATTGGACGCTTTGTCGAGAGTTTAATCACTCCTTATGACGAAAACATTCTTGATAACGGTCCATTCCTACCATTCGCTTCTCTGCTTTCGTTGCGATATGAAAACGAGGATCGCTCCGCTATATAATCTTTCGAATAAAAAACAAATATTGCATTGTGTGTACACGGTACGCGTGTAGTTTATGTTTTCGACACCGCACAGTGGTTCGCCCATAGGCCAAAAATATAAAAAAAGTTTTTTTGTTTTCTGGCTATTATTGATTAAATGGATCGGTTATAGACCTGAAAATGCAAAAAAGCTGTTTTTGTTGGCCTATTTAATGAAAAATTTACTTTTGAGCACGAGATAAGTAAAGGTGTTTGACACTTGCAAAATCAACTTAAACATTTTTGTTTTTTACATTGTGTACATATCCGCTGTAGAACAAATTCAATAGCTTAATCCGTTTATTTTCATCATGAGCTTTCAGAAAACAGGTTTGTTTTGCTATTGCGGTGTTGTTTGGATAGGTGTGTGCTAAACTGTAATCATAATTAGTCGTCATAGGGAACGTAGTAATAAAGCCAGAGAGCACCACCCATACTTAAATTCATGTTAACTTTTAAATCTGTTTCGCGCGAGATACAATTACCAAATTACCACCAAACGAAAGATTTAGGACATAAAAATGGTTTGTTAAAGATTCCAGCTGCAGGTATTTGCATCTTAGTCGATGACAAGCGGCTAAACATGGTTACTTTTTCGTTTGAATTTCATACTTTTTACATAGTTTCTTAGAAGGGTTGTGGTACAATCAGCTCAAATTTACTAATTTGTTCTTAAATGTTTGTCTATATTCGAATTTTGATATTTGGTGTTGAAATACGGGAGTTTCTTGAGAAAATATCAATTTTTTTTGAAGTTATTCCAGAAGAATAACGTAAAAAAGAAATATCAAACTTTGATCGCTTTGGGGTTCACTCAACGAAACCAGGTTGTGCTTAAATTTTGCATAGGGTCTTTTTTCGAGAATACAAAACATTTGAAAGCTACCGTATTTTGAAATTCAATGGTCAAACTTCTCCCTATACTCGATTGGCACCCTATCAGGCATGCATAATAATGGCAATGCCAGAAAATTTAAACAAGTTGGATGATGGCAGTCACAGAAAAGTTTGTTATAGTCGAAAAAAATCAATTCTGTCAATTTCAGTAGTTTTCAAGAGCAATACTGTAAAAAAATGATTTATGACCGCCCTTGCCATACAATTCGAACCACTGTGCACCGGTGCTGTAATAACAAAAGCCATTCCGGCGTCAAACAAAAGAATTCCTAGCACCTCACACTGGGAAAAAATGAACCCAAATCCACACTAATTAGAAACCGCTGGGCTGGCAATCTGAAATATACCTTTTCCTATTTAAAATTGGCCAATAAATCGTTTGGTGATATTTTCATCCTGTGCAGGGCACGCGAAAGGGCTTATATATTTAAAAATATGCAAATATAGTGTGAAAAGGGGCAAAATGGACCATTTCCTATGCCCTGCCCAGAACAAATCTATCACCAATCGATTTGTTGACCAATTTTACATAAGAAATGCTGCTGCTCAGTGACTTCTAATTAGTGAGAATTTGTGTTCATTTTTTCCCAGTGCGCGCCGGTAATCCTCTAGCCGTGTAGAAGACTGTGAATTGTGTTCAGACGGTACCCATGTGGTTTGTGCTTTCGATATCAGTGCAGTACTTCAGCATCCCGTAGGAGACTGATTGGATTAACCAAATTATCACCCAGGAAAGCGCGTAGGCAAAAAATGTAGTCTCGTGAAGTATTCGCTTTTATTGTTTTTTTTTTTCAATATGATATCGTCTTTTTTATTCAATACATCCTGTTCCGAAAAATTGCCTTTACATTTAACATCAATTATTTGATCCACCTTATATACGCATATTTATTATTTGCGTGCAGTAAAGCAAAACGCTTCCGCAAAAAATGGACAATATGCTGGTGATGTGGAAACAAATAGGTAAAAGATAGACCGTAAGACCCCTTTTACCTAGCCCTGTTCCAAGGACACCAGGAGTATGGATAAAAGCTTACCCAGAAACCGCGAAAGGCCCCTACGTAGTTTTCTTCCGGCCAAAAAATAAGCCATTGAATATCAATCAACTTGGTGAAGACCTGGCAATCCGGTTATCGCAGTGAGCGCGATTATGAAGGTGAGGCCGAACAAACTGCGAGTTGTCGTGAATAGCTTGAAACAGGCAAACGCAATTGATAGCTATGAACTCTTTACGAGTGAGTATCGCGTGTACTGCCAAAAGTGCAGAAATCGACGGTGTGGTTACCAAAGATAATCTCACTGTAGATGGCATTTGGCATTATGGGGTGGGCTGTTTAGAGAACCTCATGATGCAAAATGTAAAGATACTGGATTGCAAACAATTGCATTCAGTGTCAAGCGAAGCAGGGAAGAAGAAATTCCTCGGATTCCTTCCGGGTAACATTCGCCGGATCCGCACTGCCGAGCTACATCGCTTTGGACAGGGTTCGTTAATTTCAAATCAAACCAGGACTACCCACCGCTTCCTGGGGCACCAAAAATCCCTCGTGCACCGATTTCTCGATCAGAAAATAACAAAGAAACAGGGTTCACAAAATTCTCTGATATTGTGGATTGAATATTTGAAACATTCAATATACCAGCTCCCCTTCAAAGTATTCTTCTTCCCTACAGAGAAAACCTTTTTTAAGCAACTAACAGCAACTTGGCCTCCCATTTCACTAATACGCCGAAAGAGACGAGGAACTTCGTCACTGTGTTACAGGAAAATTGCAGAAGTATCATCCCCAAATTCCATTTTATGTGCCGTGTCAAATAAATGTTGTGTGAACAAAAAAAAATCCCCAAATTTGATTTATTTTCATATTTGACAAACACATACAATTTTGATAACGGCATTCAAGAGAAAAATTGAACGTTGGGCAAAATTGTTGAAAAACGAAACCTGGGCAATTTTCCAAAAACCTAAGCAGAAATTGCATCGGCGATATAATTCAATAAATCCACCAAATGAACGAGCGTTTGCAAGTAAGCCTTAAAACAAATAAAACCCTTCCCGTTAAATAATTCTGAAATGGGGAGGATTTGTTGAAGAGTTTTGAACAATACTTCTCTGATGAGTTCCATAAAATCTCGAAGAAATGACATGAGATAGTCTTTCTCGATATCGGCCAAGCCAAAATCATTGACCTCATACGAATATGAATGCCTGATTGATTTGACATCAGATACGAACATGGAGGAAAATTTAGAATCCATAAGATCGCTTGAGGAATTTTGGTGTCAGATGAAAAATGAATTTAAAGGGTGATGGGCAACACTGCCTTTAAAAGTGCTGAGTTAATCCTGCCTCGGCGCGTAAAAAAAACTAATTTCGGTGGTGTTATTGGGACTACGGAATCACGTGTGATAGTGGAAGTGAACAATAAAACGATGCTGCTAAAGGAGGTAGTTTGAAAGTGATCTTTTTGTTACTTCCCAAATTGTACTTCATACATAGAAAGTGACAATCAAAAGTAGCGTCATTTGCTTTACACATAAGGCTTGCATGAAAGCTTGTGTACAGGTCCGAGTGGACAGACAGTGCTGCCGTATATGGAGCAAATGCATTGCGAATAAATGTCTTATTTTCTTTGTTTTTTGCTTATACTTCTTGTATTATGATTAATATTTTTAGTTTAATTTTCTCATTGTCGCGGAGGCTATCGATTGACACATTATTTTTTACAAGTTTGGCAATTTATCATCAAATTTTAGGAAATATTTTGGTACATACATAGGTTATATTTTGGTACGTATATATGGTAAAAATTTTTCATTATACTATTTGGCACTCCTCTAGTCAATAAATAAAACATGCTATTAAGAACGGGTCAATTTTTTTGATATAAATGTATCAAATAAATTGAAAATTTGAAAATAATAATATAATCTCCAAGATTAAAATATTATTTTGAGGCAGAACATACCGAATATGAAATTACTCCGGAATGAATTGTAAGTACTCAGCCATTCTATAAAGGGACTTTGGATGGTCGGTAGAGCTAACACCTTCTAGAACCCGAAACTAATATAGTTGCAGAAATGAAAGATACTTGCAGCTGTATTTTTATTATGCCACTGCCAGACAGTGGAATCTTCCACACACACACACACACACACACACACACACACACACACACACACACACACACAGAGAGAGAGAGAGAGAGAGATAAAAAATTAATTAGGAGTTTTGCCGGATAAAATCAAACTTATTATCCTGCCAATTCCAACCACATACATGTGCTAGCCCGGATTTTCAATATAGGTACCTCATAAATAAAATCAAGTATTACATAGCTTGCGTAAACTAAGAAATCTTAGTGGTTTAATTGAATAAGTCATAATCAAAGAGTAGAAATTTGTTACTGATTATAATAATTACGATGACAATACTAATGCCAAATCAGCGTAAACGATAAGCTAGTGTGAAGTGTTCATCATGAAAAAGTTTCTCATAGATTCAAGAAAGCAGGTGCTCCGCCAAATATTCTGGCCTGAAAAAGTGCTGCGCCGAATTAAAGGTTCGGGAACCTCTGCTCTAGAGCGTGAAAAAAGAAAACTGAGACACAAGTTGGGAAAGGTTATGACATTTGTGTAGTGTGATGCTCACGGAATAATGTTTATAAATGAGAGAAATTTGAAAATATTATATATCAATAACTTTATATCAAAGAAAAAAGTTCTTTTTTCTCAAGACAATGAGCCGTGCCAAAAATCCATCAAAACATTCATCGCTCACACTTGGAGGATCACATCTAAATTCAGCTATTGTTCTAAAAAGTGATGTCACTAGCTCCGTGTTAATATTGTCATTCATCTGGAAATGTTTTGTGTAAACCCCAACAACTATTCGGCAAAACTTTACGGCACACGACAAAATATCTCATCAACTTTATCCTCATCATCATCATCATTCTAAACTGTCGTGGTTTACTTATTTTGGTTGCAAAAATGCACCACCCTCACGGTAGCGTCTTTTTTCCAACCAACGAGGAGGAGGCATAGCAACGTCAGCCCGACATCAGTGCGAATTTGCGGGCTGCCAGAGTTTTAACAGAATAAAAATAACACGAAACAAGCTAGCACACAGGAAGCCACCAAAATTTTCATTTTCCATCGCTATATACTTGTTTGGCACACCTTTCACTGGATTCTCCGTTTCGGGCTATCTGCTGGGAGTATAGTAGAGACACACTGCCGGAATTGTTTGAACATATTCCAGCTGGCAAAGAGATTCAATTTTGTTCAGCCCCCAAAGCGTGCTGCCGGTTGAACTAAAACCGTGCGTTGCGCCACCAAGACACGTGACTGAAACAATTTCCGAAGGTGTTGAGGATGCCGCATTCTATGTACGGATGCTTTGTTATAATGTTTGTTTATTGTTTTAGCGAGATGCGAACAATATCTGTTTATGTGTTTTATTATTCTGGTGAACTTTCTTTTTTTAATTGCAGTTATAAGGGGGTCACTTGAAAGCATTTCTTCCTCGCGTGAAAAAGATCTCTACCGTGCAAATAAATTCATGGGAAAATTATACCGAAACTCGAGAATACATTTTTATTATCTATACTAATGGCTTTAACGCTTTGCATAACGCACAATTTATGCATACGGTAAGCCTCATTATCAGTGACAACGTCCTCATTTTCGCTGTCGCAGCTTTCGCCATTCGATCGTCAGTTTCCCTAAATGGTTGCCTTGTTGTCACGAAACTGCTCCCCAAAGGATCCAACCTGGCGGTGAAGTAGCCGTGGAAAGCGGTCACCTCTGCTACGGCAATAGCGTTAACCTCATCCAGCCGGTGGGTGACTGCCAGAAAGGTGAAGCAGCCCTGAAGCAAATGAACGCCACATGCTTGCAAGCCAAGTTAGCCACCCACCTTGACAGCAAGATGGCTTGGCTACACAAACAGTTTCCGCATTGCAGATGTGGGATTCGTCCAACAACAAGCCGCTTCTCGGGGCTACCGATATTTGTGACATTAACGTACGATCCAAGCTTTCGGCGTTTCAGTTCACTCATAAAATATCCGCTAACAATGTTTACCAAAGTTGTTTACCTCGGGCCCGTGACCCTCACCTGGATTTATGTGACTGAATATGAGACTGCACTAATGCCCCAATAATCATTTTGATTTTCACGTTGAGCTCTATTAAATTAATTTTTACATTAACGATATTTCTGTAAAGATCCCACGTTGTCGTTATTTTGACTTTCTGTGAGTAAAGTACTTTACAAGTGAAGTACTTTGAAAATATTATTTTTTTAATTCCTCTTCATTGCTTTCTCCAACCAAAATTTTTATATATTCTATCTATTTTAAACAACAATTACCCGAAAAAAATGCGATGAAAAATTATTTTAGTACTACTACTAACTCTGAATTTTCAATAAAATTCAATGAAATCATCTATAAAATGTGTTTAGTTCGAATGAAAATTGATTGGATTTGTACAGTATTATTGGTACTGACAATGCCGTTCAACGTTAATTGAAAAGCTCACTTATGGAGCAAACTTTCATCCATTTCTCGTTCAGGAAAGTAAAACAATTCACTTACAGAACGATATCGACTGTCACTAGAACAAGAAAAAAAAATGCCCTCGGACAACTGCTGCAGCTTTCACTATTTCTGAACGAATCGGTTCGCAATAAAATGGTTCACCTGTTTCTGCAACTCTCGAAAGATCCATCTTCTGTTTATCAGTACTTTCGAGAGGATCGGGGGTGGCACAAAAACAGAAAATTTTAATGCTTATTGCTTGCTAACTTCCGCACGCAGTGCCACTTGCCCTTCCACCATTAGTGAAATTACTTTTCCCGACCTCGGCAGCAACCAGAAACCGATCCAAACCAGACCACAGTTTACTACGGCTTCGAGAACGCAGCAGTTTGAAGTTGATCGCCAGGGCATAAAAAGCAAGAATTGCCTCCGGCAACAAGTTTTCATTTCACGCTAAAATATTGCTGCCATGATTGCCTTATTAGATTTCCCTTCCAACTATTCCACTCTATTGTTTTGCTACAAATTTTGTTAACGCTCGGAGGCACTTTTTTTTGCATAAGCTGAGCACGAAACGGGGAGTAGGAAAAACATCTCCAGCCAGTAGACTTTGGGATCGGGACATACCACGTCGGCACGGTTATATGTCCAAAGTGTGCATACCATAAGAGGACGCGCTGCACTTCAGCATGAAAGAAGTAGGAGCTTCCTCGAACTTTACTGCACATTCAGAGCCATTTCTTTGTATTTTTATAGACTTTATACACGACAGAGGCGTACCAGTGCGACTGTGATGCGATATGGTTTTAATGCTTCTTATTTGTAGATTTTTCGTCGCTTATTGTGAATCAATGCAACAGAATTGTTTGTTCACCCAGTTTTTATAACGACTTGGACACTATTAACTTGATTTGAAAATATTTTAATAATCAAAACAAAAATAACTATACATGATACACATGATACACAATGAAATCGTGTCAATGTATTTGCGTTGTTTGTTTGAGGAAAATCGAAAAATAAATGAAAATGAAATACTGTGTAAAATTACGTATACTCTTTTTGACATTCATAGTGAATTTCATCCCTACCAAAATCGTCAAAACGAAAAGCTTGATTTTTTAAGCTACAGCAGAACTCAAGCGTCAACTTTATTTTTGATTTCAGTTTATTCGAGTATTTAGGTAATGATTTTTTCAACAATGAGATAACGAGTTTTCAAGTATGTCTTTTTAAACAGTACTCAAAACAAAGATCAAAATAATGGAATCTAAATAAGAGAATTCAAAAATAACAACCCCCGTTTTACCGATTCTCTCTTCATCTATATAGGTATCTGCTTAAGGGGTTATATCTACCAAAAAAAAATTTTCTTGTAATTTTTTTTATTGGCTTAAATCATGTTAAAACTATCCTAGAATCAAAATCTACATTGCTCAAGTACTGATCTAAACTCAAAATTTGTTAAAATCTATGCTTACCGAACAACTTTCATGCTCCAAAACAACATTTTTCGTTTATTTTGGCGATGCTCGTTTTTGTTTTTAATTTCGAGGCTTTGTAAACTAGTACAAGTTACCTATGATCGATATCGTGTTTCAAATTTGTAGTATAGAGGTCGCTGCGTCAAGTTTCGACCGTTATAGCGTCTCTACAGCACGTGTTTACTCACAATTTCCATTTGTTCAGTAGATCAACCGTTCTCGTTATGTACGTTCTTTGTTTGAGTTCTTTGTTACTTTTTAACTGTTAGTTATACTCAAAAGTACTTAAATATAAATGACAAGTTTGAGTTTTGCGTGGGATCGGACGCCAACTGCGTCAAAGTCACTGAGCGTCGCATGTCTGATACATCGAAAGAGCGTAGGCGCAGCCTTAGATCAGATAAAATAAAAGGAAGAAGAGGATTTAAAGCCCAGAAAGGACAACTTCATGGCACAGAGGTAGCTGACTTAAGGTTAAAAAATTATTAGGGGCTTTACTGTTGCGATTCTTAAGATTTATAGCAATTTGAAACTTTAAACGCGTTTTTCTCAAAATCAGGTTTTCAAAATCGGCGAGCAGTAGAACTGAAAAAGTTAACATCCGATTGACCTAAAATTTTAACTGTAGCTTCTTCATTAGATTATCTAGTGAGGTACACACGATTTTGGCGATTGATTAATACCAACTAAAGTTATAAACAATCAAAGTCGATTTTTTTTGTCGAGACAGAACTTTTTTTTTTCAAACCGTTGCCATTTTGCTAATAAAAATCCTAAAAATATAATCATGTGTACTTCACTAGCGACACTTATGCAGATAATGAAAAAAAATTTGTTTTGGTTATAGGTGAAGTTGGTCACGACTTCTACTGCTCGCCGCGGAACAACTTTAAAAAAAGCGGTTCACGGCAATCGCTGCACAGCCGCCATTTTGTAACAAAAATAGCAATAAAAATATTGTTTCTATTCTGCAAGAGTTGCTCAATCTAATGATATATTATTTATATACCTGACATCTCAAATGTTCTGTAAAAAAATAATTAAAAAAAAACTTGTTTTTTTAAGAATTTAGTAGATATTACCCCTTAAGAAGTAAATACGGATCGGAACAATCCGCACAGACCTATGTGTTTCCGAAGTCGAACAAACACCACCCTTTTTAGCAGCTATAGAGCAGTAATATATTTTACTTATTTTTTTTACAGGTCTACTTATTTTCTATGGCTCTACCGGTTCTAATACTTCGAGAGATTTTATCCGAAAAAGAAAAAAAATATCCAACTTCGAATGCTAATAAATCGGTGAATTTTCATTGGATTTCTTACCTACTTGCAGCAATCGATTGAAAAATAATCTATTCATCCGCCGAAATGCAGAAAACTGTAATTTGTAATGTGCTAGTTGGGCTATATAAAACCTACTTCTGCCTAAATCAATCAATTCACTTGTGGATGGCCACTTGGGCAGTACCAAGTAGCAGCGGATAACAGTAGCGGTAGTAGATAGCAGTAGCGGTAGTGGATAACAGCATCGTCAGTGGTAGGGACAGCCGCACTACTTCTTCCTTTGGTAAAAAGCTGCCTTTGTGCGGTAGCGTCAACATCGGCGGTAGATGCATTGGCATGTAACTTCCTCCAGTGAAAAGCTCTGCCGTATTTTGACGTGGGACTACGTCTTTGTTCTCTATACTGGGATGCATTCTGTAAAGTAAGAAACGAAATTTGCAAATGTTACGTCAGATTTCAAACGATAATAACAGCATAACCACATGATGGATATCAATAATTAATGTATTGTTGGATAGATAAAACGTGTAACAATTTGTTATTACGCTAGTCATCATTATTGTTTCACTGCTCAACATGGAAACTGTTACAAGGAAATTTACACGAACAAGGAACCAATCACACGCGAGCATTCCTAGCACAGACGATGTGAATGGACCCCAACCATTCCCTGTGATATTCTTAGTTTCAATATTTAAAAAAAATGGACAGAGTCTCCCCGTCCCAACAGGTCAATTTAAGTTTGCTTCCATGAACTTAGACTAATCTGAAGTCTCGAAGGTAAAGATCTTTCAAAAAGTTTTGAAATAAGCCTTTTACTTGAACAATTTCTAAACCTGCTGTCAGAGCATAATAAAAACTGATGTCTTGAAAGTAAACATGCTGGTAAAAGCAACAATACCGTACAGTATAATATACATATTATGTGGAGCAGAGCGCCCCTGGTTTTAACGTCGTCTGCAGTGGTACACGACTTCTATTTCCGTGAATTTTAGGAAAAAATGCAATGATGCTGCATTGATAGTGATTAAAAGTTTATCTCATGAATATGGTTACCTTAAAAACATAAAAAACTCAACAAGAATTGAGCATTTTTGCAACGGTCGTCAGATTTTTTTTTGCATTTTATTTTCGATATTCATTAAGGGGTTATATACCTTTTTAGTTTTCAAAAAATTTGAAATTTTTTTATTACATTAAAGATCTGAGCAATGAGGCGTGAGTTAGAGCGATTTGCAACACGCCTCGCTACGGCCGCATAAGCTAAACTTGAAACTTTAAACGTGATTATTTCGGAATAGTGTTTTTCGAAAAATGACTTTGCCGTGATCCTGATTGCGAGAAAACTACTGAACCGATTTCCTTCATCTTTTTATATATTTTCGTTTTTAAATTCGCCGGTCCTTGAACGATCGCTTCTTGAAACATACAGTTACATTTTGCCGCCAAAAAAAATTAATACAATTTTTAGCGCTCAAAACGTGCATTTTTCTGGGAAAAACGTTCCCGTTTGCACAGAAAACAAAATACATCATAAAAGCGATCGTTCAAGGACACGGCACACTTCTAAACTAATGAAATAATATGAGTTTTTTTAATTCAGTTGACCCCCTGAGTCTCTATCAGGATCACCGCAAGCCTCTGCGAAAAAAAAAGCGTTTCGGGGAAACGGCCATTACTCCAGTAATAATTAGTATATCTCAAAATCAAACGTATTTTTTTATGTTGTTGATAAACTGTACTTTCAGAAAAATATTATTTTGATGCAATAAAAATTGTGCTATGCACTTAAAAATAAATTCAAACTACCCTTATTTTTCTCGACCAAAAAGGTATATAACCCCTTAAATGATCGTGATCGAAAGAGTAGATTTCTGAAAATACATTTTTTTAAAAGCTTAAGAGGCAGCTTAAGAGCCATGCTTCTGAATATTTTGTCGATTTACTAGAATCTATTCAGAATCTTTGTTACACATTTCAACATTATTAGATGATATACTTTTGTTTTCAACTTAACAAAAAATATTCTTACGTATATTAGCTGTCTTCATAATACAGTGAATGTAATTGTTGGCAAATGAAAAATACTTGTCAAACAAAAAGCAGAAATTAATCGTTTCGAACTTTAACTCCCTTGTAATTATCGATTGTTATGATTTTTCGCTGGAAGTTGTTGATAATTTTGTTTAACATATCTTCTTATGTTTTTCTATGAGTGAACCTATGTATAGGCTTCGAAATTACTTCCAAAATAAGATTTATGTAATAAATTT
Source organism: Wyeomyia smithii (assembly GCF_029784165.1). Lineage (NCBI taxonomy): Eukaryota > Metazoa > Arthropoda > Insecta > Diptera > Culicidae > Wyeomyia > Wyeomyia smithii. Next base: position 43,644,225 of record NC_073694.1, read on the forward strand.
TATTTGATCAGAGTTAAATAACACAAAATCATATCATGGCACAGAAAAAAAAAACACTACACAATATCGTTAGGTGTAATCGAAGTTTTTCGAGTGTTGTTCGGTATATTTCTAAAAAGAAAATTTATGTGGAGGCTGCGAATAAAAAAATACTTGAACCACAGAACAGAAGAATCGTTGCTGTCTGCAGATTCTGTAACTTTTGTAACTAAAAATCCTTCTAATTACAGTGTTTAGTCCCACGTCACCATTTCGTACAACCCTAGGGCTGTATACCTTGTAGTATTTTCAACACACGAATGTTCTTGGAATGCCTGCAATCAAAGACTGTCGGTCGTCAAATTTCCAACGTGAAAACAGATTAAATTTGGAATAATGTTGTGACAGTTTAAAAGACATCTGAAAATCTAAATTTGATTTACGGCCATTTTAAAATTCAAGATGTTTGTTTGTGGTTCCTGCAAAATAGCCAAAAATGGCCAACTACTCAATATGAGTAACTTTACGGTCGTGGTTATGCACACAATCCTCGTAATTTATCTCTTCTCCCTTTAGGTTCAATAGGTCAATTAGCGGTAAGTATTTCGCGTGCATTTTGGTTTAAGTTACAGGTAAATATAGTTTTATTTTCTCCGTTTTCCCAACGGACCTTTTTCTCTGTATGAACTCGAGCAAATATACCACTTACCAATCTCTATACTTTTTGCGTCTTGTGACCGCACATTATACATAAAAAGTAATAACTAAAAAGAAACAAAATATATGACTGCTACACGCCTGTATGTGTTTCTGCAGGAGAACATACAACCAAGAACCACAATGCATGTGTTATCGAGACTTCACTCGCTGCATTTGTATTGATGCAACGATAAGGCTCATTTCTGTCCCCTTTATTCATGCATAAGCAGAATCTCACCAGTCAGCGTTAAATGTTCAATAAGAAATACTACGGGGAACGAAACCCCCAGTGTTTACATGAAATGAAAATATGTTATACCGGAAGACCAAAATTGCCGGAGTTACGAATGTTGTTTGTGAAGCGATGAGTGTATGTTTTCCTCATTATTGCATTCGTTTTAAAACAAGCAAATGTTTGTTTTTTATGCCGTGCCAAATAAATGTTGTGTGAACAAAACAAAATGTTTGTGTTTTTCTTTAACGCAGTTCATAGATCGTGATGTGATTTCAAGACGCATATACAGTGAGGGGCAAAATAGAGTGCCCACTTTATTTTTTTTTCATTTCTTTCATTTTTCTGGTTCAAATTGAACGAAAACACATCGTAATCATTCCTAAAATCTCTTTCATAATGTTCTTTTTTAATATTTTTAATTTTGTTCTGATAAACAAAAAGATTTTCTTATAGAACAAAAACAGTTTTTATTCCCAAAAAAAAACAGTGACAAAATAAAGTGCCCACTCTGAAAATCGATAAAATTTCGATAAGTTTCCATCGTGAGACCCCTTGATTTTGTTTGTTTTGAGTATTTTGACGTTTCACAAACAACTGGCTTGGCTCTAAAGCATTTGTAATCGTGTCTGCCTTCGAAAAAGTTGTAAAATATGGAGAACGTAGTAATTTCCCGTACGATCCCGTTGTGCATCCGGAAACTGGTTGTTGGCGATGTCAATAACGGCCAATCGCACCGGGAAGTGGCCAAGCACTACAAAATCAGCAAGGCAGCGGTCGGAAAAATCTTGAAGAAGATGAAAACGTTCGGATCGGTGATGGATCGCCCAGGAAGGGGACGAAAACGCGACAGATGCCAGAACGGACAAGAAAATCATTCGTGAGGTAAAGAAAAACTCAAAAGTTACGATCCGGCAGATACAGGAAAAGCTCCAACTTTCGGTTTCGCGTCGTACTGTCCGTCGCCGCATCCAAGCGCAGGGGTTTCGAAGCAAGATGGCAGTAAGAAGGCCTTTCATCAGCAAGGCGAATAAGGCTAAGCGTCTCAAGTTCGCCAAGGAGCACGCCAATAAGCCGCTGCAATACTGGAAAACTGTGTTGTGGACCGACGAATCCAAATTCGAGCTGTTCAATCGGAAGAAGCGGGATCGTGTGAGGTGCAAGTCAGCTGAGGAGTTCCAAGACCGCCATATTCAAGGAACAGTCAAGCACGGAGGAGGCAACGTGAAGGTGTGGGGGTGCTTTTCTTGGGGTGGGGTGGGCAGTTTGGTGAAAATAGACGGAATCATGACAGCTGAGTCGTATTCTGCGGGAAAATCTCGAGGTATCTCTCATCAAGACGGGCCTCGAGGAGCGTTTCGTTATCCAGCAGGATAACGATCCGAAGCATACGGCCAAACTGACGAAGTCATTTTTTCGTTCCTGTCGCATCAAACCCCTTGAATGGCCCCCACAAAGTCCTGATCTGAACCCCGTCGAAAATCTGTGGGCCATCCTTGATGCTCGGATCGATAAAACTGGTGTAACAAATAAAAAAAACTATTTTGAAGCCCTATACTATATTTATCTGGGCACTTTATTTTGTCCCTGTTTATTTAAGTATTCCAAACTGTTTTTTTCTATTAGAAAAACTTTTTTTGTTACCAGAGCATATTAACTAAACTTGAAAAGAACATAATAAATAAGATTTTAAAAATGATTACGATGTGGTTTCGTTTAATTTTAACCAGAAAAATTAACTAAAAGAAAAAATAATCAAGTGGGCACCTTATTTTGCCCCTCACTGTAAAGTCTTCGACATCAATGTTTGCATACTGAATGACGGGGAAAAATGATGTTTGGCAGCTCTTGCCACTTTTTTCTCTACTCCGTATGCGTACAATGAACAAACCAATACACGCACACCGGATAAATTGGAGATCGAAGAAATTAGTTACGTGTGCAACATATGCGACAGTATGTGTTGTTTCTTGACTGAAGATGGAAAGGGAGCATTTTTAGACAAGTGAAAATTTTGCATGTGGTTGAAAAAACCATTATTAGATAGTCGTATTCCGATAACATGATCCAGGTGAACTACCCGAACCATGAGACTGTATCCGCACCGACTTTGACTTCAAAAGGCCCCATGTAATCTACACCGACGAACGTGAATGGCTGAGTGAATGAGGCTAGGCTTACCTTCAACCGAGGTCCCATCTGCGGTGGCCTCTCATTGTTGACAACTTCGCACAAACACTCTAAGCTTCGTTATATGAAACTCTTGACGTAACTCATTGCAAATAAATTCTCCGTTAGCGTGCAGGATCTGGCCGTGAACCAACTATCAGTACAATACTTACCAGTAGGAAGGTAATGCGATGGTCTCTCAACAGCACCTTTGGTTATTTTCTTGCGTAGTGAATGTGCGATGCACTTCCAATCTGACTTTCGACACGAACGTTGTCATGTCCATCAAAAAAAGGAACTAACGATTGTAATGGATTACGTCTGTCCACACGGCGACCATTGTTTAACTCATAAACCTCTTCCGCCTTTTGACCTTGAGCCTGGTATACAACAATATCGCAAGCTTGGCCGTGGGGCTAATAGCGGTCTCGATCAACTAGATTAGTTGAGAGAATTCGTTATAGATATTGTTTTTGGCACATTTTGTATGTGTAGGATAAGTACAACGATACACCGTGCCCCAGTGCTGAGTCGAGAAAATTTCCAGCTCGAAAAGATCCTCGACTCAATCGGGAATCGAACCCGATATCACAACCGTGTGGGAGAGCTAGCCGACCTACATCGCTAACCACAGAGCCACGGGGACCTTTAGCCTGGTGCCAAAGTATTTTCTTCGCCTTTACAATGTCCTTTTGATTCCTTGGTACCAACATTTTTTTTGGGTCAACGGAAGACCCTGAATTCCACTTTGTGGCGTTGTCCGCAACTTTGAGCTTCTACGGTATGCTACGCTTTTCGTTCACGCTGGTGAGCGAAAGAATTTCGCCAACCCGATAAGAAACAAATTAGTGATATCTGCGAATGTTCGAGCGAAACCATGCGAGCACTGTAGTTGAATCCGTCTTCAGAAAGTGCTTCGAACGTTAGGGAGAAGTGTCGTACGAATTTTCTGCATCAAACGCGATCCATGAGAGCCTGAAGCTCTAAACAAGGGATTGAGAGTGACCGAAGTGACGCTTCCGCTGTACGACATGCTCGCTCATACACATAGTTCCTTTTCAGTTCCTTCCACAAGCGATATAAGTAAATCTGGACCATCGAATGGCATGTCATCGAATGAGAAACCATTGGCCTTTTCCAAGCCTTTCAACCTACTCGCCCCCATTAAAAAACTATTCAGAAAGTTTACGTTGTCTTTAAGCCATAATAATTCAGCTTCCATGCGAATTCTCTTCCGCACCGTTGTCACTTCTAGAAAACTGCGTGCCTCGAATTCAAACTGCTTTCTAACTACGGCCTCTTCCAAAGCGAAAAACTTTTGCATCAAATCATGCAAATCGCTATTACTCATGCTCTCGTGAGCATGAAAATGCAGCTGTTCAATAGATTATTTATTCTCGAAAGTTTTTTCGTACACGCTTCTCCCCTATCTAGTTTAACCTGGCAGCAGGCAGTCCTTGCAGATGCTGTATGGTACTCGAAGCCTCAGCCGACGACGATCCATCGTCTAGAAACACGAAAGTCTCGACTTGTATGCCGTCTCCAAACAGTGTAACTAAAGGGTACCGAGGCAACGAAAATGATTGTGTGTGGTAATAATTACGGTAAGCGGTCTTAATAGATCTTGTACCTAACCTAACAGTATATGATGACGAACCCGGCATTTATCTACTCCACATTCTCACTTCGAATGATATGGCCATTTTCAATGCGGTATTAGGCACGAGCGACATTATACTCTTCTGCCGTATTGCATTCCAACGACTTGAAGTTGACACAGTTCACAGTTTTGATGACTATTTTTCTCATAGTTTGCTGTAATTTTGGGCACACTCTACTTCGACACTCAGCTCCGACGCTTGAATAAGCAAACCCGACATAAAGCAATTAAACGTCGCAAGGTTGAGGTTTAGGTATTGAAAGCTCCCCACTGCCATTCAGCGAGGCAGGTAAATTATCTAATAACTCCTGGAGCAACATCGGATTTGATAAGTGCGCCTGTTGATCTCCTCCTAGGCCGAACCCCTAAACTACGCTGCTGTCTGGCAAGACTCTCTGCCTCCATATATCTGCAGACTTCAGTCGTGTTCATGAAGGAACTACAAAAAATAGGTCATAGTGGCATTGTCGAGAAGCCAGTTGAGCATTAGTCGGTCCTGACAAAGCGGCTGAAGGGTTGATTCTACTTTCCACGGTTCCAAATGATGTTGGTACCACGGATGGTTCCTCGTGGGTTTGGCTTCCCGGAAAAATATTGAATAAGGTTGGTCCTAACAGACCAACTGAGAGATCAATTCAAACTCCATCGTTTCCTAATAATGCAGGTACCCCGCACCGGTTGGACCAGTATCCGGATAGTATCGACATATTAGTTAAAACAGTTTCTACAAAGTTATTCAGCGTTTTTTTTTTGCAGTGCTACCCTTTCTAATACTACGGAGAATTCTATCCGAAAACGACGAAACAAAAACTACAATTGAAAACTCTGTACATGGAATTGCAGATCGTCCTACTTCCACGGTAGTGACATTATCATATTTGATGAACTCAATTTAGACAACTTCGAAACAGTAACACTGCAGGAACTTTACTAGTCGGGACAAACATCATAGAAAAGCGGATATTGGTGGCAGACAATCAGTGCGAGGATGTTTAAATTGAGATTAGAAGGTCGGTTCTTTAACTACAGAAGCATTAACGTGCACTTTCCACACAAAGGAAGACCCGACGACGACTAAGAAGCGTTCAAATGGAGAACCATATCGGCCACATTCTTATCGACGGTAAATTCCTCTCAGACGTCAACAAAGTTCGCACCTAGCGCAGCGCATGCGCTCAAAACTTTCGACGGTGCGATATGCGCGAGCGTGCGCTACTGATGCGCACGGAACAGGCAAAACTTAGTCTTTCGGGAGAAGAAGCGCAAGCAGGTAAATTGCGATCTCGAGGTGATGGAAGAACTGTACCGTGCAAGAAGCTGAACAGCTCCCGCAAAGGCTAGGTATTTGACGCAAGCCGACGCGTACAGTTACCTCACGAACAAGTGTAAGATGATTGAAAGGTGGAATACTACGACGAGTACCTTAACGGCGATGTAGTAGAGAACGGCAATGAAGTGGCAGTAGATCTTGGTGTACGTGAGATTTACAACAGAATTCCTGCTCCTGACTTCCAGGAGGTTAAATAAGATATCGGCCGGCTGAGAAACAGCAAAGTAGCTGGAGCCGAGTAACTCCTTAGCCAGCTCTTGTTACACGATGACGAAGCACTGGCTAAGGCACAATACTGGGTTACTGCAAAGATTTGGGACGGGGAGGTATAACTGAAGGATACCGAGTGCTCCATTTATAAAAAGGGCGACAGGCTGGATTGCTGCAACTACTGTACAACCACTCTGCTAAACGCCGCATACAAGGTACTCTCTCAAGTTCATTGTCTATAACCGTTTGCTAGGGATTTTGTGGAGCAACACCAGGTGGGTTTCATGGGTACCCGTTCCATCCCGATTACGGTTGCCCGGATAAACTGACATGGTTGTTCAAGTCGCCGATGAATCGGGTGATGTGCGTAGTTCAAGTTGCAGGGAAACTTTCGAATTTCGAGAGGTTTACGGTAAGGTGATGGCTTATCGATGACATCTACACCGTTGCACGAACCCTAGAGAAGATGACAGAGACGTACATCCGCCTGAAAGTTGAAGTCAGACGAAACTGATTGGCCATAAACCCTTCGATGACTAAGTGAGAGGAAGGGACTTCAGAGAAGACAATATCAACCTCCTATCATGATTTGAGATTAGCGGTGATGAAAGTGACGTGGCAGACGACGAGTAGCAGAGCAAGTAAGGTGTCTCGATCATGTGTCAACCAAATTGAATGAAGACGCCTTTTTCGAACAGCAAGGGATATTTTGGAGCATCACCCCAATTCCATAACGTGAACAGCTTTCACCTCTGCATAACTGCGGAGATGCTTCATTAGTAGGATTGAGCTTGTTAGGCTCAAAATTAACCTGAAGGATCATAACTTTTTTTAATGAGCATCCACGCAATGCTAGACTTAGTGCAATTTAGAAGAACCGTCGAGTTTAATGAGCGCAGAGGCCTCCTGTGCAGGCAAGTTTTACAAAACTCTGCTCTCTGCTGTCACAAATTAGTATAAAAATCACATGAATAATGTCGTAATAATTAATAAAACGCTGTCAGTTACTGCTTAGTTACTAAACAATAGAGATTAATAATTCTACAAAACTTTCCTGCCAATAAGATTATTTTTGATTATAATTTTGAATATTTGATAATATTCTTAAACGTGGTTTAAGATGGTCCACGCGGTGTTACCTCGCATCAACCCTCCGGAGCGTAGTTTACGTTGGCAGTGTCAGTAGCACCCGGGACAATGACGCTGTCCTTCAGACAGACCGCTGCCTGGTTACGGTTTTGCCAGCGGTGTCGCTTACAGTCAACTCTAACCGTTGATGAACTGACTTGCTGGCTGCGTGAATGAAAATGAAAATTGAGCCAAAGTGACAATGACACTACACCTTGACGTGGTGCGGTTCCATCACTCTGTGGTAGCCCGCTTCCCCACCCAAGAAACGTCACTCATCGTTGCAACTCCCGGCAGATTCTAGATTATGTGGCCGGGTGTCGCACGCAATCTTTGTTATTTGGCTTTTCATCATCTGCAGCCCCGCAAGTGACAATGAGTGAATCGTATAGTTTCAGTTTGTCTTCTGGGTAGAATTGGAATAGTTTTTTTTGCTTGTACACATTTCGACTTTCCTAAGCTTGATACAAAAGCACGCCCGATACAGTGAATCAGTGTTAATGATGCTTTCATTATTTTTCGATTTTCCGATGTAATTTCATATGGACCAACCAAGCAGTGAATAATTAATACCCACGCTCAATTTTTTTTAGTCTGCAACCCATCACGCTGGATATTTATCTACGATTGCTGCGGGACAATGGATGCACACTACAGGAGAAAACATTGGAAAATTCAATCCATTCCGAATGCCACACACTCTTGCATGTTGGATTATTTTTCCAATTTAGCTCAAGTAACTGATTACTACAATTTGCTGCAGCTATGCATCTTTTGGAGGCCGCACTCGCGGCTGCCATGAATCTCATGGTGCACATTCTGCTGTGCATGGCAGCCGGTTGTGCAAGTCAATCTGAAAAATATGCGATGCATTTTCTGTGAGCTGCATTTTGCTCGCAGAAAATGACGAAGCGAAACAAGGATGCATGCGAAAGGCAACGGCATTAAAAAAAAAAGAAACGGTTTCAGTACCTCTCGAGGATCCACTTGCAGTGCCGCTGCATGTGCCTTTCTTTAATCCTTATTTATTCAGCAGCATTTTTCCCGTTTCGTCACGACATGAGCGGCGTTTCCCACTTGCATCGGGATAACATTGTTAGATGACAAACTTTTACATTATGCACCGGTTTCGTTCCGTTCTTGAGCAGTGCACAAGTCCTGGCTTCAAGTTGCAAAAGTGTACATAAATTCTATCTGTTTATGCGACTTTTCTCGCTGCTCGAGAAAACGGAGCTGCCGTGAGTGGTGCAAGCACAAGTGCAGTTCCGCCAAGATGGTGTGCTGCGACCGAGCGGCCGGTAGATCAGGGTGAGGCAGCGAGTGAAAAAGAGAGGGAGAGACAGAGACCAATTGTGTTTAGATATTTTTCTGTTTCGAGCCATAAAATGTAGTTTGATGAACTTTTGCAATAAGTTTGCTGCAAATGTATTGCACCGGAAACTGACAGAGCGAAGGCAATCAACGACTTTTTCGATACTCACAAGGTGAGATTTTATTAGATACACCTGCTGCACTTTGCTCGCACGTGGTATTGAATAAGCACTTATGATTAAACATATTAAAGAAAGTTGGACTGTGAAGAAACTACAAAACAAAATGTTTGAAAATTATAACCTGGGTTGATGTCACGGGTAGCATGATGATCGAATTTTATACCCACCACAGTACCACCGCTAATTATGTAATGCCAATATTTTCCACAACTTCAATATTTGCATCTAGCATTGACCCAAGAGGCTGCTGCTGCACAACATGCCTACAATCTATATGCGCTTTTCAACGAAACACTTTTTGCCTTTCGTTTCGTCTGCCAGTGGCAACTTATTACTGCCATCCGGCTCTCGCAGTGTACATCCGGGTCTCATGATGGAAGAAAAATGTAAATTATTATTATGTTGATTATGCTCTTATCCCGTATCGGGGTACTCTCATGTGACATTCCTCTTGGTGGATCTTGTTGAGTTGTAGTCGAGTAGCTAGTAAGAAGAGGGCAAAAAAAGTCCGGCTAGTAAATCATGTATGCGTAAGAGTGTTCTCGCTCTCGAGCATGTGTTGGCACTTTATCACGTTTTTCCCTCCTGATGTCAGGGCGAAGCAGCGTTTTTCTCTGTTTGTGCGCCCCGTCTCTCTGTGTGTGTATAAGTAAAAGGAAAATAGCGGCACAAATTTTTGGCCCTGCGTTTGCATACTGTCTACACCACAAAAAGACCAAAGGAAAAGCACAAACTTACACTTGCTGCTCCCGGTGTATCTCATCCACTTGATGGGGTTGAAATGGGAGAACGGAAAATTTCTCTTAAACTTTTCTTTCGGTCATAAAACATCACTTCGCGCGAGTAAAAACTTTCATCCCCGTGAACCGCTGAATTTCGAAACACTCTGTCGGTACGTATCCATTAACCTTTACCGCACACAGTGTGGCGGTAATGTCGGGCTCAGACCACTGAGCTTCACTTCGGCAATGTGCACTGGCATGACAAAAAGTCGTTCGCTGCTAATCCCGAACAATAGCCGCGGATTTACGCTTCTCTCTTTCGAGTCCGTCGCAAGGATGAAAGAGTTGAAGCAGGAACACGGGCATAACATGAAATAAATTTCCGGGTAATTTATGTTGAATAAATTTCGTTGTATATATATGAGGAACGTAATAAATATTGTCTGCTTCAACATGAATTCGTAATTTATGCTATAGCGTGCCCGTGCCGCCCGATAGTGTAGGTAACCGAACAGGACGTTGTTTGCACTCAACCGGGAGGCGGAAAGAGACACACTGTTGCTACTTTCCGGAAAAAGTTACCGTGTTTTTGGAGTTTTTAGCTTCGTGATGATTGTTATTGTACCCTGGGGAGGGGTTACGATGGAGACATGTTTGTGAATGATGAAGATCAACTCTACTCTTCGGTAGCTGGTTCTAAACGAGCTAGATGTGAACGGGACTTCCGGGTGGCATCTTCAACATAGAGCGAAAAGTATTTGGTATCTTCTGATGATATATATTCAGCAGGAAACTACGATAATTCTTTTACCAGAGTGATAATACGACAGTATTTACGAACAAATATTTACAAGATTAAGTGCAGAATCGGATGAACTATTCGTAGGGCAAATACATCTGACCTGCGACGTAACCGAAGGGGACTTAGGGTTCAAACCTTCACGTAAATTCCTCGAATGTAGCTGTTCATTGTACCAATAAACTGTTAGGAGTTCGTTGCTCTCCATTTATTTTTGTACATCAAGGAACTTAAAATCCCACAGAAATCATCGATTGAACGAGAAAGAGGCAGATTCGTTAGGTTGCGTATTTTGGGCACAAATGGAGTCGAATGGTTGTTTAGGAACATTTGTATTAATTGCCGTAACGTGTATCCTTCCCCCCCGTGGTCCCCGTGGTCCTGTGGTTAGCGATGTCGGTCGGCTAGCTCTCCCACACGGTTGTGATATCGGGTTCGATTCCCGATCAGGTCGAGGATCTTTTCGAGCTGGAAATTTTCTCGACTCAGCACTGGGGCACGGTGTATCGTTGTACTTATCCTACAACATGCAAAATGTGCCGAAAACAATATCGATAACGAATTCTCTCGACTAATCTAGTTGATCGAGACCGCATTAGCCCCTCAGGCTAGCGTGCGATATTGTATTGTGTATCCTTCCTGACAAATTTATTTTGAAGTTTGCGGGAAATTATACGCAGTCGATCCGAGAGATTTGCGCTTTTGAAATGGTTCATCGTTAACCTATCACCAAAATTTTTATGCAGTTCAGTTAGAACCGGTCAATGCGCTTGCACAAGGTTCCTGGTTTTGACGCCATTTTAAACAGAATAAAAGCGGCGCAGCGAATTGAATATGTCCTGAGGAGTTTGCAGAAAACACTGTGGTGGAATCTTAAATATCTGAGCAAAATCATTTCAAATGACCTGGAAAAACGCGAAAATTTAATCGACCATTTTTGATTTGACGATTTTTGATCACACGTATTTGGCTTAGCAAACTGAGCATTTTTCATAGATGGAGAGATTTTTTACACCCATGAGTTACATTCTAAAAGGGCGTATGTCTTTTGGCATAGGTTTTATGCGAAGCATTGTAGTCCAGAAACCGTTGGTTGTATAGAAAAACTGTCTGAGAATGTGTTGTAGGGAATTAAAAATGCATCATAAAAAAATATACGCTGTACAAAAAAAAATTATTTTGACCAAAAAAATTTAAAAATAAACATTGAATTTCAATTAAAAAAAAGCTGATTTTATTTTAATTTTTTTTTAAATAAACTTGACGTTAAAACGCCACTTCTAAAAAAAAAGTCTAGGATGGAGAAATGAAAAATATTTTTTTATGGTAGATTGATTTTTTTATAAAAATTGTAATTCAAACATTTTTCAAAAAAATTTTATTCTGATGATTTCAAAAGATGCAGAGAGTCATTTTGAATCAAAAAACTTTTGGTAGTTAACCTTCTGAAGGCATCGGTATTCTAGATATCTCTAATTTAAGCTAGAAATATTATTAAAATTTAGGAAAATACACGTTTTTCTTAATTTGTCCGTGGTTCTCTAGCAAAAACCATACGTTCATTGGAATGCTTGATCAAAAATATACAATTCATTCTCTGACAATAAGACGATTGGGCGAACGGCTCTCAAGAAAAGAGTTCTGAGAAATCACACACTATAAAAACTTCACCATCTTTCAAATTATTTTTTGCTTCTCTCATGTAAGTCCACTGTTGAGTTTTTATGCGATCGTGGGTTATCTACTTTTCCAATTTTTCACAAAAATAAGATTCAAATTCATCAATTGGATCACAAGTGTCTCTATATTACATCGATCTGTTGCAATCCACTTTTCGAAAGGTATTTCTCTCACACAACGTTCCTCAAGTTCTTTGAAAAAACTGTTTTCAAAATCTAAATGGCTTGGGCAATGTTCACATTTGCGGAGATAACAATATTTGGATCGTGTAGTTGAGCTACATAATAGTTGTTCAAAGTAAAATTTAGAATCATTTTGGAATGAATATTTTTTTAGACTATGTATCATCAATTCAGTATTCTCGTGATCAGTACAAACACAAATATTATGAGATCCTGAGCTTCCAAGTAATTTACAATGCTTAGGTTGCAAAGCTCAAAATAAAAAAAAACTTTTTTTTTAAATTGAAATTTAATGTTTATTTTAAATTTTTTTTTGGTGAAAAAAATTTTTTTTTGTACAGTGTATAATTTTTTTATGATGCATTTTTAATTCCCTACAACTCATTTTTAGACAGTTTTTCTGTACAACCAACGGTTTCTGGACTACAATGCATCAAATAAAACCTATGCCAAAAGACATACGCCCTTTTCAAATATAACTCATGGGTGTAAAAAATCGCTCCATCTGTGGAAAATTCTCAGTTTGCTAAGCCAAATACGTGTGCAAAGTTTCATTCAAATCAAAAATGGTCGATATTCGACCATCGGTCATTTGGCGCGATTTGTCTAATCTCTTTAAAAAGATAAAATCCTAGAATAAGCTTTCTCTCGCAAAAGGGCATTACGCACAATAATTAAAAAAAATGCTCGCTGCAGCGCTTCTACTATGAGTCTCTAAAGCATATGTCAAATGAGGGGAAAGTAGGTAGGAAAGTAGATTGCGTTGTTTGCTTTGCATCTCGAAAATGAATAAAAAACAGCCTACCGTCCCGTATGATTGCTCTTTAAATGCTATCGATTTTATCTTAGCAGTGCGCAACGTGGTGTACTTCTGAGTATTCTCACTGAACTTATACACCCTCTTATTTCGCTCAGATGTGGTGTGGCAGCAATTGTATTAATCTTTCTGCGAGCGGTTGAAACACAGCACAAAGCAGATGAAAAAATTGCTACACGTAGCACTCGTGCAGCGCAAGAAGTGAGCGGTGAAAAAACTTCACTTTCTCTTCAAATATTGAGTATTGAGAGCCGTTGTGGAACAGAGTGGTCCACAGACCATTTTTTTTTCGAAAAATGTGTTTTTTGCATGAACCGCATCTACTCAAGAAGCTGAAGTTGGGAAATTAGAAAAATTTCGAAAAATCGAACTTTAAAGCTGATTTACACCGTGTTGAAATTTCTTCCGAAAGAGAACGATCATTCTATTTCGGAATAGAATGGTCTATGTACATAAATCTGTGTAATATTATCATGTAACACGTATAATGTAGCATATTACATGTGATAAGTAACATATCACTTGTTTTGTATATGTCACACGTGATATCTAACATGTTACACGTAATGTAACACGAAAAATGAAACATGTGAAATGTTATGTAATATGTAACATGTTGTGTTACATGTAATGTTACACGTGACATCTTACAAGTGACATGCTATATGTATCATATATATTAGGGTGCTATCCAAAATGGTCATCTCGAATTAAAAAAAAACCTATACAAAATGTTAACCTGCTCGAAAAAACACCCTGTGCAAAACTCCAGCTCAATCGGACTTGAAATGGCGTGGCGCGAAGCGATTGAAGTTTGGCCTTTTTGAAAACCGAAAAATCATCGTACGTGAAATTTCGGTTTTCGAAGTTTTTTTTTATGATACCAAATGACTCAAAAACGCATGACACGTCGAGAATTAGTTTTTTTTTCCTCATATATCATTTATTTGACACGGCACAAATAATCGAGAATTGGTGTCAACTGAAACAATTTTTTTTGCAAAAGTCGACGACTCTGGGAATTTTGGAAGGCGGAGTTCAGAACATTTGAAATTTATTAAATGAAATTGATCGCTAGTCGCTCGAAATAGTCTGTATAATGATATACACTATAAATCGCATCGAATACATTTTGTTTCATTAGGGTGGTTCATTTATTAGGCATAGGGTTGTTCATAATACTGTGAAAAATGAGTATAGAATATAAAAAAGCACTTCGGTTCGTTTGATTGATGTGACTTCTTCGACAAAGTTGTAGATAATAATTCTGTCTTTCAAAAAAAATTACACTCTAAAAAATTATTTATTCAAAAAAAAAGTTAGAAGAAAAATTAAAAATTAATTAATCAAAAGAACACATTTTTCTGATTTTTTCAATAAAACCTACGAAAGATTACCGAAACAATGAAACCAGTCCGATCCTTTAGTAATCAAGAAAAAAAAGTTATCATTTTTTTGAAAAAAAAAATTTGTTTGAAAAAAAATTTTTCTTCATTTTTTTTTCTGAAGGCATATTTTTCTTTTGGAAGGACAATATACTATCTACAACTTTGCCGATTGGGCATCAAATGGTGAGTTGACAACCTGGAAGGAGCGTCAAACATAGCTTCGGCCCTCACAAGTTCCTATCTCACACCTCCACGAGTCATATGATTACACTAGACTGCCGGTTGAAACATGGATATAACTGGTTGGTGTTGCCTGGGCAATGTTGTCATCCGACAATGGCTAAGTGAGAAGGTGCGACGCGATCATTGGCGCGTTAACCATATTCCGGCGGTAGAGGAAATGCTTCGCCAACCCGAGCGTCTGTTCACCAAGATGGTGCGGCTCAAAACAGCGTCTGATCTCCATGTTAGGAGCGGCGGATCAACGTCCTGATGGCAGCGTGGGACTCTAAACAGAGCTGACACGATGGTCCCCCGGCTGGACTGGGGGTTGGGAAGGCCCTACGACGTAAGAGATAATACGGATAGGAACAATCGGCATGGACCTAGGTAACGAAATAAAGACTACGATTGGAAACTTGGGACATGGAACTGCAAATCGCTCTATTTTCCAGGATGCGACAGGATAATATATGACGAGCTACATCCACGCAACTTCGAAGTCGTAGCGCGCTGCAGAAACTTTGTTGGACAGGACAGAAGGTATGGAAAGGCGGGCACCGGGCGGCTACTTTCTACCAGAGTTGTGGTACCACCAGCGAGCTGGAAACCGGTTTCATAGTACTGGGTAAGATGCGCCAACGCGTGATAGGGTGGCCGCTGATCAACGCAAGAATTTGCAAGTTGGGGATAAAGGGCCGGTTCTTCAACTACAGTATCATCAACGTGCACTGCCCACACGAAGGAAGACCCGACGACGAGAAGGAAGCGTTCTACGTGCAGCTGGAGCAGGTCTACGATAGCTGCCCGCGACGGGACGTGAAGATCGTTATTGGGGACTTGAATGCTAAGGTAGGACGGGAGGCAATGTTCAGACCGGTAAACGGACCAGATAGCCTGCATGCCGTGTCTAATGATAACGGCCTTCGGTGGGTAAACTTTGCGGCCTCCCGTGGTATGGTAGTCCGAAGTACCTTCTTCCCCAGCAAAAATATCCACAAATCCACCTGGAGATCCCGACCAACAGACAGAGAACCAAATCGACCACGTTTTAATCGACGGCAGGTTTTTCTCCGACATAATCAACGTTCGCACCTACCGCAGTGCGAATATAGATTCGGACCACTACCTAGTAGCTGTGTGCATGCGCTCAAAACTATCGACGGTGTATAACACCCGCCGAAGTCGAACGCCACGACCAAATATTGAGCAACTGCGGGACGCCGAGGCTGCACAGGAATACGCGCAGCAGGTGGAGGCAGTGCTACCTACGGAAGAGCAGCTTGGCGCAGCTACCCTTGAAGATGGCTGGAAAAGTATCCGATCCGCCATAGGTAACACTGCAGTAGCGCTACTAGGTACAAGGGCCCCGAATCATAGAAATGACTGGTTTGACGGCGAATGCAAACGGTTAGTCGAGGAGAAGAACTCAACACGGGCGAGAATGCTGCAACACCGTACGAGAGCGAACGTGGAACGATACCGACAGGCACGGAACAGCCAAAACTCAGTCCTCCGAAGGAAGAAGCGCCAGCAAGAGGACCGAGATCGCGTAGCGATTAAAGAGCTGTACCAAGCTAACGACACTCGGAAGTTCTACGAGAAGCTGAACAGCTCCCGCAAAGGCTTTGTGCCGCAAGCCGATATGTGCAGGAGCTTGGACGGCAACCTCCTTACAGACGAGTGTGAGGTGATCGAAAGGTGGAGGCAGCACTTCGACGAGCATCTAAACGGCGATACAGTAGAGCGCGAGGACGGTATGGCAATTGATCTTGGTGCCCGAGCAGAAGACATCAGAATTCCAGGCGCCGATCTTCTGTAGGTGGAGGAGGAGATTGGTCGGCTGAAAAACAATAAAGCTGCTGGAGTGGACCAATTTCCCAGTGAGCTATTGAAATACGGTGGAGAGGCTAGAGCCGTGCACTGGGTCATTGTCAAGGTTTGGGAGGAAGAACGAGTACCAGAGGAGTGGATGGAGGGTATTGTGTGTCCCATCTACAAAAAGGGCGACAAACTGGAGTGCTGCAATTACCGGGCAATCACTCTGTTGTACGCCGCCTACAAGGTACTCACCCAAATACTTTGCCGTCGACTAGCACCATTTGCGAAGCAGTTCGTGGGGCACTGTCAGGCGGGATTTATGGGTGCCCGCGCCACCACGGATCAGATATTCGCGGTTCGGCAGGTTATGCAGAAATGCCGCGAATATAACGTGCCCACACATCATTTGTTCATCGATTTTAAATCGGCGTACGACACAATCGATCGGAACAAGCAATGGCAAATTATGCACGACTACGGATTTCCGGACAAACTGACGCGGTTGGTCAAAGCGACGATGGATCGAATGATGTGTGTAGTTCGAGTTTCGGGGGCACTCTCGAGCCCCTTCGAAACCCGAAGAGGTCTAAGGCAAGGTGATGGTCTCGCGTGCCTACTGTTTAACATTGCTCTGGAAGGTGTCATTAGAAGAGCGGGGATTAACACGAGTGGCACGATATTCCAAAAGTCGGTTCAACTGTTTGGTTTCGCCGACGATATTGACATTGTGGCTCGGACCTTTGTGAAGATGGCGGATACGTACATCGGACTAAAGGCTGAAGCCAAACGGATTGGACTGGTCATCAATGCATCGAAGACGAAGTACATGAAAGGAAGGGGTTCACGAGAAGACAGTGCTAACCTCCCACCTCGAGTTCAAATTGGTGGTGATGAAATCGAGGTGGTACGACGAGGTGTATCTGGGCTCACTGGTAACTGCCGACAACGATACCAGCAGAGAAATTCAACGGCGCATTATGACAGGAAATCGTGCATACTTTGGTCTCCGGAGGACGCTCCGATCGAGTAGAATGCGTCGCCGGACCAAGTTACCCATCTACAAGACGCTGATCAGACCGGTAGTCCTCTACGGGCATGAGACATGTGGAGGACCAACGCGCCCTTGCGGTCTTCGAGTGGAAGGTGTTGCGTACCATCTTCGGTGGACTACAGATAGAGAACGGAGTGTGGAGAAAGCGAATGAACCACGAACTGTAGGAGCTGCTTGGGGAGCCATCTATCGTCCACACCGCTAAGATAGGCAGGTAGCGGTGGGCTGGGCATGTTGTAAGGATGTCAGACGACCGCCCGGTAAAGATGGTACTAGAAACCAATCCGTCAGGGACGAGACGGAGAGGTGCACAGCGGGCAAGGTGGATCGATCAGGTGGAAGATGACCTGCGGACCCTACGCAGACTGCAAAGCTGGCGAACTGCAGCCATGGACCGAGAGGAATGGAGACGACTCTTACATACAGCGAAGGCCACACCACGGCTTGGGACTGTTTGGTAAGGTAAGTAACAACTTTGCCGAAGACACTATGCCAAACAAACAAACCGTTTCGACTGTAAACATATTTTCTATTTCCAATAGAGCACTCTATGAGGAATCAAAAATATTTTTACGTTTAGTTGTTTGGCTAGTGTATCTGGCAAAGTTGTAAACAATAACTTTGTTCTCCAAAAAAATGAACACTGTGAAAAAAAAAATTAAAAAATTTCTAACTTTTTTTTCTGATTTCTCCACGACCGGTTTCGCTGTTCAGGTAATCTTTCGTAGTTTTTATAAACAAAAATTAGTTTTATCTACAACATTGCCGAAGACGTCACACCGCTCAAGCGAACCGTGTTGGCTCTAAAAATATTTGTAATCATCAATACCTATCCGAAATAGCATCTTTCAATAGCTTTTCAAAAATGAGTTGAAACACTTTTCATGCAACTATGCAAAGTTTCAGCCAATAGGCACGTTCACATTCTGATGATGTAAACTTGACAGAAAATGTATGGCCGAACTGTCAAAACGACACAAACCCAGAAACAACGAGTCAATTGTGTTGCGTATCTGATTGAGATCCCTATACTCTCATTATCACTGAACAACATCGATACAGTCTATAGTCCGATTATATGAGCCAGAGCACTCTGTGTTCGATCAAGTGTTGGACATTATCGTAGTAAATGAAGCGAATAAATTGTCTGGTACAACATTCGAAAGAACAAGTACAAGTGTCCTAGAGAGTAGATTTTTCAAACAAAATAAGTTTCCATCGTTTCATGTACTTTTAAGACACTTGGAATCGAAAACAGTTTTCAAATATTCAAATTCTATGTACCTCCCGTGTGGGATTTTGCAAATGACATGAAAGCATTCAACATTTTCCACGAGACGCAATCTTAATTCTGGTTGAGATAATATTTTTGCACAGAGTAGTTTTTTGAAACATTTTGTAAATTTGTTTTGTAGTATCTTGCCATTTTACATGGTATTTTATCCAATTCAACATTGCCACCCTAACGACAATGGTATAACAAATATTATATTTTCAGGAATTTTTCTATTGGTATTCAGTGAAAAGGGTTTTTTTTTCATTTCATACTCATTTTTACACAATATTATGAATCACCTTATGCCGAATAAATGAACCCCCCTAATGAAACATAATGTATTTGATGCTATTTATAGTGTATATCATTATACAGGCTATTTCGAGAGACTAGCGATCAATTTTATTAAATAAATTCTAAATGTTTTAAACTCCGCCTTCCACAATTAAAAAAACGACTAAGTCCCTGAGAGCCGATTTTTGCAAATAAAAAACATTTCAGATGACACCAATTCTCGACGTTTCATGCGTTTTTAAGTCATTTGGCAAAAAAAAAAAAAATTTCGAAAACCGAAATTTCACGTACCCGTGATTTTTCGGTTTTCAAAAAGGCCAAACTTCAATCGCTTTGCGCCACCCCATTTTAAGTCCGATTGAGCTGAAATTTGGCACAGGGTGTTTTTTCGAGCAGGTGAACATTTTGTATAGGGTTTCTTTTTGAAATTCTCTGGTCACTTTTTTTCCATACGATGATTGGCACCCTAATTTATACAGCCATTTTATACGAATTACCGTCGTTTTCTTTGTCATTTGCCAGGTTTGTGTACATAGACCACTCTGTTCCGAAACGATTCGAGGATTCCAGTGAATATGTATATGAAATCAGAGTGGTCTATGTACATTGGTGAGATAAAATCACTTGTTTCGCAAAGAATCTGTTAATGTTATATCATCCCATGTTTAACCACTTCATAACCATTAGAACATTTTGCTTGAAAGAATCCGTTGAACAGAATTTCATTCAAAGATTTTTCGAGAATTTCTTCTCCTAAAAATTTGCTCGGTTGCTCATGGACCACTCTGTTCCGCAACGGCTCATATATCACTCGACTTAGTTTGACGAGCTGAGCATTTTTTGTATATGTGTGTGTGTGAATGTGCAATTTTTCAATCGCACTCGATTTTCTCAGAGATGGCTGGACCTATTTCTACAAAATTATTCTCAAATAAAAGGGCTAGTTGTCCGATAAAACCGAATTTTATTGTAATCGGATTTTTAGTTTGTATGTTATTTATCAAAATGTGAAAATCACGAAAGTTCATTATCGCAGAAACTACATAACCGTTTTGAACAAAATTGGTTTTGAATGATTTTTTTTTTCTAAATTTTATAAAGATTATACATGTGCACAGTGTAGGGTTTGCAATCCCGGGAACGATTTCCCGGGAATCGCCTTTTCCCGGGATTCCCGGATCCCGGGAAAAGGAATATTGATTCCAGGGATCCCGGGATTCCCGAGCTCCTCGGAAAATTTTCCAGTAAAACTAAATATCGTATCAAAACACGAAACTTACGTCGTAGAAGTGTAGAGCAGCTTCATAGTGTGCATTATACGAAGCAAATATTTGCTTGAAACGACGATCAAAATTTGTTTGCCGTGTAATATCAAATTATTTGCTCAATTTATTTGTCAATAATATATGCTGTCTTATTCAGTAAACGATAAGTTAAGAAGTATTTTCTTCGTCTTATGTCTTTTTTTGCTAGTGAGTTTACTACTAAGCGGATAGTTGCTTGATTTTTTTTTGTTTATTGACAAAAAATTTTGAAACCTGTAAATTGATATAAAAGAAATGAAACCCGTAAATCAATGCAACCAGAAATAAATAAATTAATAAAACTCAGTCAGTTTACACTGACTTGGGTCGTGGTCGCGATTTCACATTAATTACGAAGACATTCAAATGCTATAAAATCTGACTGCCAAACACTGAGCTTTATCTTCAACAAGCTAAAGGTATTGGACTCTTCAGTTTCTAATGAAATGTAGCAAGAGCTGGAATCGGTGATTTAGAAGTATTTTAGAAATCAGACACCAGCGGTGATTCAGCGATCTTAAGCAAAGTTTTACAGAAGGGAACTACATTATTTGGGCCTAACGAAAAATTGTTAGCGGATCTGAGGCGATTGATAGACGATTGTTAATGAATATCTAGAGTGAACTTGAATAAATTTTGTTCTTCAATTGATAATTAAATTGTAAACGATAGTTCGAAACTTATATCAATAAACTTTATTTGAAATCTCATTTTCGCTAAGGATTTTTTTCCTTTCCCGGTTCCCGGGAATTCTCGGGAAATGAGATTTTTCATTCCCGTTTCCCGGGAAATCGATTCTCGGGAATATTGCAAACCCTAGCACAGTGGTAAAAAAAGCAATTTCGCGAACTAAATTCTCTTGTTTCTAAGTGCTTTACTTTAGGACTATACTGTCTTCGAAGCAATTGCTTGTATTGAAATTGCACACATTATGGTGTTATGCAACAACAGCCATAGCCTACTATGGCAAAAAATAAAATTTGTAACTTTTTTTTTCTGCATGAAACTCAAAGTTGCCTTCAGCAAAGTTGTAGATATTTTATAACAAACAACTTTGCTAACAAGAGTTTTTCTCCATGTATTGTAGATTTTGAAAAAACCTAATTTTCGTATGATAATGTCCGTAAATTCAGTTATTTGCTTCTAACTCTTTTGTTTGATTTTTTTTCTAAACACAATGTTCTAAAGAATTATCCCGCGTCATCTGCAGTTGGTAATCCGTAATGACAAGGAATTAAACAAGCTTATTTCCGGCATCATTATTATTCAGGGAGGTGTTCTGCTGAATATCCAAGCTGTTCTGCTTCCGAAGAATACGGAAAAGAAGCCATAATTTGAATAACTTTCAGCTATGTATGAAGTTAAACCATCCACCTTTTTAGAATGACCTCATGTTTTCAATTGAAGCAATAAAAATGAGTTATTGCCCCTAATTGAAAATCAAAACTTGACATAACGTTTTGAAGTGATACTCTACAACTGTGTTCCAGCAATCTTCAATATTATATTCGTATGACTTCAATTCATTTAAACAGCCCTTCTCTTCTAGGCTACCAATTATACCTATTTGGAAAAGAAATTGTATCTAAAATTTACCAAAATTGTTTTTGTAACTACATTATTTATTTATTTATATTTTTTACCAAAAACGTCATAAACCTTATTGAAAAAATAAAAAAAATACCTAAGATATGTTCGGTAGAATGATTTTTTTCTCAAATACAAAAAAATGTTTAGAACATAGTAGGTAGTCGCTGATATCACATCAGAAAAAGTTTTTCGTTTTTTTTATTTTTAGAAATTTTTATTAATGTCTGTGTATAAAACATAGGTAGGTTTTATACATAGACATTAATAAAAATTTGAGGTCGATTTTAGAGAGATAGAACCAGAGTATCTTCAGCAAAGTTTTTCTACATAAAATTACCTGAACTTTGCTTAAGACGCCATTGAAATGATAACATTCTAATACTACATTATGTTAAGGAAAATATCCTATATTGAATTAATTTGGTCTCCTTTTCTACTGTTAAAGAGAACTGAATCCATTTGTATGATTCCGGTACGGATTTCATAATTTATTGTAATCAATTATTATCGTTATTCCGCTTCTTATGCAAGAAATCCACATCCAGTCACAAACTCGTACCTGCAATCTTTTGCGCGATCGTCCGAACAGCTTCCCCCCAACAAGTGCGAAGCGGCGGCTGAACGATCTCACAACATCTGCTCATCACTATTCCCCGTACGCATTGACTTTGTATTCAATTAATTTTATCGTGTTACTTTTTTTTGTTCTGGTTCAATTCGTCTCCGCACAGGAGATCTTACCAACGGGGGAATCGCAGTAATCCCACAAGCCCACTGCCACAACCGCCGCTCCCCATTAGACGGACAAGTATTTTTCCCATCGCTATATTCTCGCAATGCTGAAATTGTTGCTTTATCGTTCTTATCAGTACTGGTGAGGCAGTCGGTAAGCTTCCGGACAAGTGAGCCACATCTACGTCGCCCCTCCACTGGATCCACCAGGTTGCATCCCGCCAACGTAGTCTGACCACGTGATCTGAATTACTGATTCTAAGCTGGCCACAACCGGAAAGCGATTGTAACAAATTACATTAAAGATATTTATTCCTCCTCGTTCATTTCATCCAGAGAATTGAGGCTCCGTCTGTGTGGTTGTGTATACGTGGCAGTTTGTGTTGCCAAGTTGGGAGTCAATTTTTGGCCGTGTTTGATTTGGATTAGACCTCGGTGGATGATTGATACTGGGGGATTACAGTACCGGCATGGCTGTGGCAGATACTTTAAAGCCTTCTGGCCGAATTAGAGGGCAGCTGAACTGGCGATGTAGCGGAACAGCGAGCAACGAGAAAGGGGCCGCTTATAAACTACCGCTGCCGGCTGGTGTGCCGCAGGATTTTCCAACCGATCAAAAATGGACAAGGGTCGCTGTTATTCCGTCGTGGAAAAAAAATTAAGTCGACTTGTGCGGTCAGCTGGGGACGAATAAATTATCTTCAGGGCACGGATGATTGGTATTCGGGTGGTTGAACTGAATTTATTTAGTTTTAAAAGTGATGATAGAAATGGTGATCCGTTGACCCTTGCCTTGATTTAAAACTGAGGAAGATTCGCAATAAAGCAGTAGCGCCGTAATCTGATGTTATTCCTTCACAAAGTTATATTTGCTAGTGTGAAGCAAAGACGGTTTATATTATCTGGTAGAATATATCAGGTCTAGAGTGTTTCCGACGATAAAACGTTTGAGAAATAGATATACGATCTGTGTAAACTAATTTGAAAATAAATCATTCAGTGCTCTCACGCCTAATGTTCCAAGCCTCGTTCCTTCTGTCACTTTTATCGGCAATTATAATTCCCTGAAGAGGTGTCAACCATATGTCCCTCTGGCCAGTTTCACTGTAAAAGGAACTTATTTTTGTTAAGAGGAAGTAATCGAGGTTTTGTAGAATTTAACGTAGAGAAAAGATTAATGGATTCGAACCCACGACTACCCAATTGTTTAGGCAGACTCTGTCGGCTACGAACGTCTTTCGTAACTTACGAATATAATAGTTATTTCGAGAAAACTTATGATTTATACAAGCGAAAATGTATTATTTTAATACCTCATTTTAAATACGCTCATAAAGCTGCGAGTACAATCACATTCCTGTAGCTTTGAAGTGTTATTGATATCAAAAAGAAATATTATAATATTCTTTTGTTTACTCTTATTATTCCCATTTTTCAATCATCACAAACTACGACATATTAACTTATTCATTTTTCTAACCTTTACCACTTTACAACACTTAGCATCGCTTCATAATGTTTATTAGGGCAAAGCGAAAACAATTATGTAACTATAAAACGATAAATCAGCGATAAAAAGTAATTATTTCTGACTTGATGGCAATGATGAAACGTTAAGAATACATGGTGTGCTCTACAACCCACTTCTCTCCAGGGGTTTTCGTGATCTTGTGGCGATTTCCCGTACAAAACACGTTATTACCTCAATTGGTAATAGTGTTTAAATGAATGACCTATAATAAAAAATTTCTTTGTTTTAAGTTTGCTAAAAGAGCTCAAACGGTATTTCATTAAGAAAAATAAAAAAAAATAGTGTAGTTCCTATTTCTAGACTGCAGGACTACATGCAAAATTATTTTTAATTGAAGGGCACCCAGAAGGTCAACAAGTAGGATACGAGTGCAGGTATCGAAAAAAGTTCTCAAAAAGTTTACTTTACATTGCATTGAATCAATTGTTCGCGATACGTGAAGTATTAAGAACACATGAGGGCAAGGTATTCGGTGTATGCGTGTGCGTGTTATCATCCTCCAGTTCGGTTAATTATTACGTCCAAGTTTACTGCCAACGATTACCGATTCGCAACATCTGTGGCAGCTCGGCTGTCAGGAACTGTGGTAGCTGCCATAATGCTCATTCAACCTTTCGCACTCAAACGTGCTCTTGAATGGCACCGATAAAGAGAGAACCGTAAAGCGTAGGTACACAAACCGGAACCTATTCGCATCAAGTGCTAGCAAGCAGCAGCCAGCGGCACTTAATCAATATGTTTCACATCGTTGACCGACATTCATGTACAGTTTCCAACCAATGAATGATCTGGCTTGATGCGTTTGCATCCTGTACGCACCGCAGGTTGACCTCCGTGGTAGGTTTAATATTCCCGTAGTCGGGTAGCATCGGTTTGCGGTCTCGTGGTGGTAATTAGCAAACTACCACAAGACTGCTGTAAATGTTATCGAACGATTAGATGAAAATTTTGATTCATGTTTTTTTTTCATCACATTGATTCATGTTTGTTATGATTCAATTTGAAACATATTGATGTGAAGTGATTGTTGTCTAATGATGTAACCGTTTTGATAGGGAGTATTCGATAACGGCATTTTCAATATTGTCATTTTCATCAAAATTCGTTAAAACACCAACGACATCTCTTCTTCTTGTGCCCTAGTTGCACTGCACAAATATTGCTGTACCGATATTAAATATCGGTAATTAAATTAAATTAAATTTTTATCGACACTAGTGCATAGTTCGCAGTGACGCGAACGCCACATAGCGGGAGCATTACTACGTACCGTTAAAATGACGGTTTCAAGTTTTACACATTCTTTGAAAATAAGATGAAGGTCTGTTCTCTGTGCTCTAACCGTGATGGCGAAAATAGTAAAGCCACTTCGTTAAAAATATGCGCGTTCAAAGAACAGTATCCCGCTTCGACGAAAACGGACACCGTGCGGCACCTTTTGGATGCCGGATACGCCTGTTCCGGCACTATTGGACAACAATCAGAACATCGCATGAAAATCCGGATCCAGACGAGCGATGACCCTGAACCCCAAGAAGTTCAAAGGATGCTAAAGAAAAATACCGAGGAGAAAGTAGCTACATCGCTGCGTGCGCATGGCCAGGAGGTCGGTGCAACCGGCCAAACAGTGAAAAAGTACCTAACGAACATAGACGCATATGTCAGGAAGCGGCAGTCTCGTCCACTGATATCGAAGCTGCAGGCAATGACGCAGCAGTAGCAGCTGAATAAAGCGAGTAACCAGTTCGGCATCCGAAAGAGCAGGTCGCTGGATGCCATCTCCTTCATCAGCAGCACTCCAGCTCAATAGAACGGGAATACGCAATTGCACAATCGTCACGCTCGACATGAAGAATGCGTTGAATAGCGCCAGTTGGAATTCCATAGCGGTCGCGCTCAGGAGGATCCATGTACCGGTGTCGCTATACAAGATTCTGGAAAATTACTTCCAGAATCGTGGTACTTGTTTACAACACGGAGGAGGAACAGAAGTGCGTCCCAATCACCGCAGGAGTTTCGCAAGGTTCTATCCTGGGTCCGATGTTGTGAAATGTGTCTTGTTCGGCATGTTGCCTATCCACATCGCCATCAAGGAGGACAGAGAATGTTTAGACCAACATGACACAAGAGGTATACGCGGTACCAGAAGGTCATTCTCGATGCTCCGCTGGCAGTGGGAATGGTCTAGTTCCACAAAGTGTGTTGCTCGCTCTCTCTGACGTTACATGAAAATTTAGCCCTCAGGCAATCTGTCCAACTACGCAGGAGCTATTCCGTGCCAGGATACAATAGTAGATTTCGGTAAGGGAACTAGGAGGAATTCACGAACTCAACTGAATTAAAACGATAAGACTCACAAAACAATGTGATAAGGGAGTGCGGCTTAACATAAGAAAATCAAGTTACATTGCTAACTTAACTCTATTGGCATACGTACATTTTGCCACCCCTTACAAACTTCACATCTTTAACCCGTAAAGACCCGGGACGGAACTTTTTTTTTGAAAATGCTCGTTCTCAGCACTGGAACGGCCGATTTGGGAAAACTTGGACTTTTATTCAAGGGGAATAGTTGCTCTAAGTTTTAGTGAAGGTGCCACCCCTCTGGACCCCTCCCCGTTTTTGTAAGACGCAAATATGTCTGTTTTTTTTTTCTAATTTTTCAAACAGATTGAGCAAACACTGGTAATTTTCATACGTATCAATTGCTCCATGAATCAAATCATGTCAGGTGGATGAAATATGGTATGTAAGAGTGAATTTTGGAGTTTTCAAATTATTTCAGTACAAAATCACAAAACTACGTGTTTTCATAAAAAATCAAATAAGAAAATCGTTCTTCAAATTTTAAGCTCTACATTTTTGAAGTAAGGTCTCCTGAATCAATACGCGATGAAATATTCATTTTAGCATGGAAATATTTTGAGAAAAACGAGTTTAAATTCACCAAAGTACGTATTTTAATGGAAACCTGATTTTCTCAGTCTCCCACAGTTGGTTTCATCTTGGCTCTTCAATTTTCAAGCTCTATATTTCTAGAGTAACGTCTTCTGAATCCAAAGATGCTGAAATATTTATTCTAGCATGCACAGATTTGAGTACTTTACCTTTTGTTTGCGGGCTATTGGTTTAACCGGCCAAATCGTGATATCCGATGCGACAAGCCTTCTATTTCGAGCACTTCAGATCGGCTTCTTAAGGACGACTATAAACCACCTTCACTCTACGACTGTCCCGTAGAGAATTGTCTGAGCCAAGCTTTGTTTCCAAGATTGTCCTTGCAGAGCGAGAGCGGGCAAGCGGGATTAATGTTGTGTTTAGAGACTTCTAGCGAGAGACTGGTCATTATACTCGCTTCGATTTGGTAGCGATGTGAATGCATGTAATTGGTAGAGCTTGCACTCGAAGAAAATTTACCGTATTTTTGTCGGCAAAATCTCGAAGTTGTAACAAGTGCAGATGGACGCACCGACTTATTCCGGAGATATACGGTTGGGTCGGGAGGCGCCATGGTGAAGTGAACTTCCACCTGACACAAATCCTGTCAGGTCATGGTTGCTTCAGGCAATATCTGCACAGGTTAGGACACGCGAGGCCCCCCATGTGCCCGAGTGCGTGCAGGCGGAGGAGACTGCTGAGCATGTCTTCTTGGTATGCCCCCGTTTCGTAAGAGCGAGGAGCAACATGATGGCTGTGAGCGGGCCTGGCACTACTCCGGACAATCTAGTCCCGGACTAGCGCGGCATGTGCGTCCTGGAGTTGCAACGTGGGTGGGTCAACCACCAACACACAAGTGACAGCTACCCAAGTAACACACGTTGGTATAGAATAGTTAACGTTACCTATTCCACGACATCTCTATCACCAGAAAAGCGCAAAACATGAAGGCTACTAGAACAAATACCGATGACTGCATGAAAGCAAGCCAACTTGATAGAATTAAGTGGCAATATACATCTCGAGTACTAATACGGCAATGCGCAAATCTGTTGCTATGACAACTGTTGAACAGCGCATGCGCAAATGTGTTGTGTCTGCGCAGTGCAACTAGATCGACAATAGCTTTTATCAGTGGTAGTTTTAATTGATTATAAATTGATGACAAAAAATAATATTTAATTTTTCAAAATAAATTGTTACTTTCGCTTGAATATTTAAATTGTTTTCGTATAGTTTCAACGTTATCTAAACATATAAAAATGCAGCTCTGTCTGTCTGTCTGTATGTCTATCTGTCTGTCTGTCTGTCTAATTCATATAGGCTTGGAAACTACCGAACCGATCGGCGTGAAATTTTGTATATAGGGGTTTTAGGGGCCGAAAAAGGTGACTAAGATAGTTCGAGACCCCTCCCACTTCTGCAAGGGAGGGGTCCCATACAAATGAAACACAAATTCCTGTAAATCTCGAAAACTAACCAAGCAAATGGAACCAAATTTGGCATGTGGATGTTTTTAGGAGTAACAAATATGTCCATGTTAATTCGACATCCTTCCCTCTTCTGGAAGGGAGGGGTCCCATACAAATGAAACACAAACTTCTGCACATCTCGAAAACTGACCAAGTATATGAAACTAAATTTGGCATGTGGATGTTTTTAGGAGTAGCAAATATGTCCATGTTGATTTTACACCCTTCCCTCTTCTGGGAAGGAGGGGTCCATACAAATGAAACACAAATTTCTGCACATCTCGAGAACTAACCAAGTGAATAGAACCAAATTTGGTGGGTAGATGTTTTTAGGGGTAACATATATATCCATAATGTTTTGACACCCCTCCCTCTTCTATAAGGGAAATACAAATGAAATCTACAAGGGAAATCAAATGAAATACGAATTTCGCACAGCTCGAGAACCAATCAACCAAATACAACCAAATTTGGTATGTGTTTTTAGAGGTAACAAGTATGTCCATAGTGGTTCGACTCCCCTCCCTCTTCTGTGAGGGAGGGGTTCATAACAAATGAAACACAAATTTCTGCTTATCTCGAGAACTAACCAACTAAATGGAAGCAAATTTGGCAGGTGATTGTTTTTAGGGGTAACAAATATAATGGTTTGACACCCCTCTCTCTTCTATAAGGGAGGGGTCCCATACAAATGAAACTCAAATTACGCACAGCTCGAGAACCAATCAAGCAAATATAACCAAACTTGGCTTGTTAATGTTTTAAGGTGCAACAAGCATGGCATAATGTTTCGAAACCCTTCTATCTTCTGGCATGTCTCCAAATACCATTTCGAAATTCAAGATGGCGACTTCCCGTTTCTGAAAAATAGCGGCAAATGACCTTATACCACCCAACATGGGTATTTTTGGAATTGTTATGATGCACTGAAGCCACAAATCGACCTTAGACAACATTTCGAATTGTAAGATGGCGACTTTCGGTGTCTGGAAAACAGCCGAAAATGACCAAATACAACCCAATATGAGTGTTTCTGCAACCAGAATGACGCTCAGAGGCCAAAAATTGTCTCCTAATGCCAATGTGAATTCCAAGATGGCGACTTGCTGTTTATGAAAATCAGCGGCAAATGACCAAATACCACTCAATATGGGTATTTCTGGGATTTTTATGATGCACTGAAGCCACAAATCAACCTCAAACAACAATTTGAATTGTAAGATGGCGACTTCCGGTGTCTGGAAAACAGCCGAAAATGACCAAATACAACCCAATATGAGTGTTTCTTTAACCAGATTGACGCTCAGAGGCCAGGAATTGTTTACAAATGCCATTTTGAAATCCAAGATGGCGACTTCCGGTTTCTGAAAAATAGCGGCAAATGACCAAATACCACCCAATATGGGTATTTCCGGGATTTTTATGATGCACTAAAGCCACAAATCGACCTCAAACAACATTTTGAATTGTAAGATGGCGACTTCCGGTGTCTGGAAAACAGCCTAAAATGACCAAATACCACCCAATATAAATGTTTCTTCAACTAGATTGACGCTCAGAGGTCACAATTGTCTCCTAATGCCATTCTAAAATCCAAGATGGCGACTTCCGGTTTCTGAAAAACAGCGGCAATTGACCAAATACCACGCAATATGGGTATTTCCGGGATTGTTATGATGCAATGAAGCCACAAATCGACCTCAGACATTTCGAATTGTAAGATGGTAACTTCCGGTGTCTGGAAAACAGCCGAAAATGATCAAATACCACACAATATGAGCGTTTCTTTAATCAGATTGACGCACGGAGGCTAGAAATTGTTCCCAAATGTCTTGTTCGGCATGATGCCATTCAGTATTAGGAACAATATAGAGTGCTTCGATCAACGTGACACATGGGGCATACGAGGTAACAAAAGATTATTCTCGATGATCAAAAGACAGCGAGAATGGTGCAATTTTGCAAAGGGTAGATGAACGCACCGACTTATTCTGGAGGTATCCGGATGGGTCGCGAGGCACCATTGAGACCTTCACCTGATACAGATCCTGTCTTGCCATGGTGCATGACTTCTTTCTTCCGCTACACTGTAAATGGCTTCTTCTGCTCCAGCATCACTCAAGAAGGTTTCGCTAAGCTACAACCAACAACGCTGCTTTAAGACTTTGCACGAAATAAGTAACGACTTCGGGTAGTTTCAGTTTTTCTACACCGTGGTGAGCGTCGATACCGAATGTGTAATTGCGGTAATCTGAAGGTGTTCCGATATGGTAAGCTATGCTGGGAACTATTACAGGTAGATTCGTTCGTGAGCTTATTTGTACTGAATTTTCCTAGATTCGGTTCCAATTCCTTCTTCTGATCAACCTTAGCGTAAAGATCTCCGATGATGTTTTCGACATCATGGTTCAGACAGCTGAGCAACTTCACGAATTATTGAAATTGTCATTTTTTATTTGGCCGAAACTTTGCACAGATGTTCCTTTGAGCTTAAGATGTCATTTTGTTCTATTGTTATATCATTTTTAATCACGTTTTTCTGTATTATGTAACAAATAAACTTAAATATAATATGAAACATTTAATAGAATATATCCTTTCTTCTCAAAATTTTCGATCAATCAGCCTGAACACAAACACACCAGTCTTCCACCCTTCAACGTCATCATTTCGTAATAACCCACCCGAATCCGGGTAATAATTCTAGCCAGCACTTCAACTCTCGCGGTTAAAAATTCATCTAATCCCGTGAGAAGAATTTCGCGTTTCTCATTTCCTCGAGTTCCGACAGGAGAACAATATCTACTCCGATTCGCATTATTAGTAAGCAGTGAGGCAACACCAGCCATGCCTGGGCTAGATGGAAATCCAATTGAATTTTCCACAACAACAAGCAGTGTTGCAATGGTGCACTCAGTGCGCGCGGAGGAGCACATTACAAAAGATTTCAATCTTTCCTGCGCCTACCACCCCCAATACCATGATTTGCAACCCCACCGATTCGAAGTGTTTATTTCCATTCGCTCTCTCCGATAAACCCACGGCTGTTCGGTTCGGAGGCAAGCCAAAGTGTTTACGCTAAACACCGTACAACGCCAACGCGATCCGAATCTAAATAACGGAGGCGGAAGAAGAAGAACCGAACCGAACCGAACCGGGGGGCAAAATCAAGTAACAGTAAAAAATATGAGAAGCTCAACGCGAACACAGGGTAAACAGATAAATAAATCAGGACTGTTTGTTGTTTGTCATATGTCACACTCATTTTTCCGGATCTATATTCCGCCATCGCCACCGCCGCCTGCCGGAAGGCTGAGAAGTGATCATGTTCGAATAAAAAAAAATCGAATAAAGGTTTAGGAAGCGAGAGGCACCTGTTTGTGATTTTATAGGAGCCATTTCATAGTGGAAACGAAGCACGGCTCGAACAATTTGGCTAGGAAAATATTTTTGTTTTCGTCGTTCCGGGACAACCGTTTGCTTTTACTAGGACGAACTATGTGCCGTACTGTGTTTTGTGTCTGGCTTGAACTAGGTTTTATTTTTTAATCAGTTCGATTTGTTTGGATGTTATAAACTAATTTTACTTGGAAAGTTAGAAATTACGTTTTACCTTTGACGTGAAAAGCAATTATTGTTTAAAACATTTCCTAACATGGAATAAATGATGTTTACCATCCCAGGAAACCCCTTCACTGTTCTTCGTCAATTGATCGGTTTAACCTGTGAATCACCCAATCTAGTGTACAGCGAAATTCGTAGTCAATGTCCACCCACGATTAAGGATGCCTCACGTGGCATTGCCCCGAATGGCTTCCACATGTGGGCAAACGATTCACCCACGAGCAGAAAGACGGTGTATCGTCTATTGATCCTTGCTCTTGTCCTCCATTATTCACTCGTTGCCACAGATCCGCCGGACGGACACGAGAGGGAAGACCACTTTTGTCAAGTAATTCCACTACACATCACCGAGAAAGCAATCACACAGGAAGAGCAAGAAAAAGTCCTCACCACACACTGCTGTACACTGTGAAGCAGTGAAGGAGCAGCATGGTCCTAATGGTCACCAACGCAATAAATTTTATTGACATCTTTTCGGGGAAAGAGCAAACAAACAATGGATGTTGGTTTGGCATCTGTAAGCATAAGCACGTTTGTAGCGGATGGAGGAAAGCTAGCATTCGCCGTTTGTAACTTGCAGATGCCTACCGAGCATAGACGTGGGCAGGAATTTTATTGAGCGTGGGGGTGCCATAATGAATGTTTAAGTTTTCGAAATATTTTGGTAAATGCCTCCAAATGATTCCAATACGATACGGTCTTGATTGCTGGTTTTCAATTTCAACTACCGGAGAGATTGAAAGCAGTTTGAAAAATTAACCATTAAATTTAGTTAACTTACTACATTCAAATTAATTTCTTCCTGGTGAAACTCTTGTTGCTACCTTTTCATGTGCATATCAATTTTAAATTTACCATTTAAATATTGTATACCCTAACTGATGTTTTGGCTGCAATATTAGGAACTTAATTATCCTAAATATTTACTGAAACATTCCGCTCTTTTAATTCCCATTTATATTTATGTTATATATCAAAAATGTTTGACTCCGCAGAGGCGTTGCAAACCATTTCATCAGTATTCTAAAAAACTATATATTCTATATTTCTATTAACATAAGTCATTTGTACTAATATCAGTGAATTTGTTCGTTACCATGGTGTATACAAAGATGCATCTAACACATCTACAAAAATGACACTACTAGTAAATTACCCGAGGGGAAGTCCGATGAAATTTTGAAAAAAAAATTTCGGAAAAGTTGGATCAGTCACTCTACAGTCACTTTTACGAAAACTTGTCTATTCTGAAGAAATGTCATCGGTAATTTCGTTTTTTATAACACAAAGGAACCCTTATTTAAACGACATAAGTAACAATAATTTACCAACGTCATTTAAAATAATTGAAGTTTTTCATTCTTGATCGGTGATTTGCGAGAAGTGATCAATGATTGTGATAATTTCGTTGATGTTGCACACAATTGTAGATCAGTCAAGGTTTTAACTATTTTCGATACTTTCGCATGAAACTTAGTAGAATAACTTATTATCTTATGCCAGTCCGTAATATCTTGGCCCAGCAGCGGAACATATTCAATATGCTGCTTACCTATGGCGATGGAAAACCATCAAACAACAAATCAGTGCTTTTAATGCAAAACATTCGAGCTTTAAGTTAGATTTAGTTTCAGCTCGTAGTCGGCAGCGAGGATAAAAAATTTGCTTTTAGTTATTAAGATACTTTAGAAAGTGAGCTACCAGATATAATTGGCGCCGTTAAATATTAAATTGTATTTGTGCCGTGTCAAATAAATTATAGATGAAGAAAAAAAACTTATTATCTTGCTGTTACATCAATTAAAGAACTGCTGTGATGATTTCCTACGATGGTTTTCTGTCATCTTGAATGCCAAAAGTGACCCATAATTGTGTACTTTGCTCTGTAAATAATATTTTGCATTCCAATCACTTCGTACGAATCAGTAAAAATGAAATCCATTGAAGATCGAAAGTACTCATCAGAACAAAAAATTCGATGTTAAAGCATTGGTGGTTGAATTTTTTTTTTTTTGATTCAAGAACCTTGTTTCCTGTTGAATTTTTTATTATATTCAATTTTGCTATTTATATTTTTTTATTTGTAATTTTCGTTTGACGCGGAACATGTTTTACTTCAATAGGGTGACATGCTACGGAACGTATAAAATACATATTATGTTACTACCTTGATCTTGCTCGAAAGGTGAAGATTGCCTCAAATTTGTGGTATAATAATCAACATATCTTATCAATAGCAAATTGATGAAAATTTGAGTTGAAAATCCATAACTTTAGTTCAGATTCGCAGCATTTAATCAATCACCAGCTCGACCTCAAAGCTAAGAACAGCATGGTATAATCTGAAATTGTACTTTCCATGAACCGTTTTGAATGCATGCAATGCTACTTTTAGTGAACAGCTCTTGAACACTAATGCCTTAATCGATTGGTGAAGTTTTCCCGAAACTTTTGATATAAATAACAGGAGGGTTGTGTGCAAATCCACGACCGCAAGCTTGAAGTAGAATACTTTTACAAGAAAGATAACCCGGCTACTTGCGTGTCAGTCATTTTTTCTAGTAAATAAACGTTGACTAATCAGATCAATCGAATTTTGCGCTTTAACAAGAATGGCCCATTTTCAATAATATAGTAAGTTGCTTGTCATGATTGGGGCTCGACAATTTTTAAATTTAGGTTATGCAAAAATTTAATTTTTATGCGGATGTCGTACTCAATACTGAAGGAAAAGATAATTCAGTACGTTCTGAGACACGGAAATAAAGTAAAATTTATAACTTTTACAAATTTAAAAATGTAAATTAAGTTAAAAGAAAATAGTAACTCTTCAATCAGGCTTTTATTACACCCTGAAAATTTGTTGTTCAATTTAATATCGGATAATATGCCGATCACATCTTTGCGTTATCACTGACAGTGCGAATAGAGAATTCATTGTGATAAAATAAACAGTGAAATGCTGATTTAACATTCAAAACAAGACGGCTCACGTGTTGTCAAAATGAGTCAACTTTTCATTGAATGCATTTACTAGTGCCCGCTATCGCACTGCATTTCACTAAAGTGCCTCACTACATCCAGACCGATGTCATGGCAACTGTTTCCTGAAGCTGCCGCCGATGATGATGACGCTAGTGTTGAAAATATGATCATAAGCTCCGTTCATTGTGCCGCAGGTGTTACTGTACAGATTTTTTTCGTGCTTCTAACTATATTGAATTTAGGGCTATCCAGAACGTGTTGAAATATGTTTGAGCATGACCATTTGTGTCCTGCCCAAAATCTACAGAACGTTTAAAACAAAACAGTCGTTCTTCGCTTTTTGTATTCCTACACACTTGCAGCAACAGTTGATCTCGCATGGACGGAGCTTATTCGGCTGTTTCGCAAGCATTGACAGCATTTTGACGGATAATCGAGCCAGAGAGCCAGAGAAAAACGGCTTCAAGCAAAATGTATGGGGATGACGTTCGTGACAGGGATGTGACTACATCAGCTGCTATCGAAGCCGATACCCGCTGCAACTGCTACGCTATGCCACAGTTGTGACCGCTATCCGCTGCCATTGATATCCGCTGCCCCTGCTAGAGATGGGCGAACGGCTTACGAGCCGTTCATATGAACCGGTTCTTTAAAAAGAGCGAAAGAACGAACGGCTCACGAAAAACAACCACGGTTCTTTGAGCGCACCAAAACTGTTTGGTTCACGCGAACACGAAGTTTACCGACACAACACAAACTGCCAACGATCGTGAATCATTGTGAACCATGAGCTGTTCATTTGAGTCGGTTCCGAACCGTGAGTGAGCGGTTCAGAGCCGCTCTTGCAAAAGAGCCGTTTCGCCCACCCCTAGCCCCTGCATCAGCTGGCCCAGCTGCTATCGATGCTGAGATCCGCTGCAACTAGTGTGCTTTCCATTGCTAAGCCACAGCTGTGGTCGCTGTCCGCTATCGCTGGTATCCACTGCACTGCTACTGCTGCTGCTGAGGGAGGACTGCTGTTGTCGCTGTCTAGAACTATTATGAGCGGCTTTGGCTGTAACAGGCTCTTATATAGGCCAAATAGCATATTTTAAATTGCAAGGTATATGATTCTGTCGACCGTGCTTGGGAAGCAATCATATAACGACCAATCAGAAGTCGAATTTTTCGTTGTGACAAGGCTTGACTATTTTCAATAGTACAATAGTTTGAATAATAAAATTACAATCATCTTCATTTGGGAAGAATTTTAGAAGATTTTCCAATCTATTGCTGCAAGAAGGAAGGAAATCCATCGAATACTAACCGATTTATTAGCATTTGAAATTGCACATATTTTTCACTTTTTTCGGTTTTAGATTTTCATTTCACATCCCTATGTAGCCGAACTTCCTGAGAGAAGTATTCTACTTCAAAATTGGCACATCATTTCAACTGCAAACCAATGAAAAAATTAACACAAAATCAATTGCAAGAGCAGCGACTATTTAATAACGATTTGTTTTAGAGCTATCTTCAAACAAGCTCCGCCATAATTTCAAGTTCTCACAGTTTGTCTCAGTTTCACAATTCGAATATACGAAAAATAAATCTTATTTATGTTGGCTACTGGCGAAACCAGATCGAGTTCTCACGAACGCAATAATATAACACGTATCGTGCCGTGTTGTGACTTGGAAGAAATACAATGTATCGGATGAAAACAGATAACAAGAGTGCAACTGTTGCGTGTTGCATATTGCCGATGTGCGACCGGGTGAAAATTTGTTTTGTGCTGACGTGGCAGACATGAGCAAGAAGTTCGAAATTCTGCTGTGGTGTCAAACTATTTTTGTGAATTTTCTAAAACGGATTTTGCACTATAGGCAGAACATGCCGTATTTTTCTGTTTGAAGCGGACTAGTTGGTTTTTGCACAGTATCACTGAATTCTGGCAAACATCACACTACGGCTTTGAATCACAGTTGCAGTATGATAAAATTCGTTAAGTTCTTTCAAATACATGTAATAGCCTTAAAAAGCAAATTAAATTCAGTTATCGCATAAACGCATCATGGTTAGACTGCATACGAGATCCGCACAGACAGAGAGTTTGATGACTATTTATTTACACATTTCAACGTCTACCATGCGGTCGTATCTTGAAAACCACCCTTCATCTCGTTTTTCAATTCATTTTCCTATTCGAAACGGCATCTGGGGTCGATTTTCAGCCTCTTGGTTTTATTCTGGTTGCTGAAATATCCATATTAAACAGCACTTGGTCGATTTAGACTATTTTCTTGAAAGATGTCGCCGTCTTAAATTTCAATTCCAATACCATGCACCGACATCTCGATTTACAAAAAGGGCAACATCACAAGGAAGGAGAGATTATTTGAGTTTCCAATCGTCTGTCCTCCATATCAGGAGCAGCGCTAAAGCGCACAAGCCGCGCACACACAAGTAATGAACAAGGAACAAAGAAATACGGATTTGAACAATCGGTATAGACCAACGCGACGAAAATGGACTAACGATTGAAAACTAGGGATGTGGAACTGTAGATCTCTCAATTTTTAAGGTAGCACCCGAGTGCTCTCCGAAGTATTTAAATCCCACAGGTTCGACGTCGTAGCACTTCAGGAGTTTTTCTGGAAGAGCTCAATGGTACCTACGTTCCGGGATAGCCATGCCATCTACCAAAACTGCGGCAACATACATGAGCTGAGGACAGCTTTTATAGTGATGGGCGAGATGCGAAGATGTAGTTGGGTAGTGGCCAATTGGTCATCGAATGTGCAGGTTCAGAATCAAGGGCCGGTTCTTCAACATCAGCATCTAAAACGTGCACAGCCCTCACCTAGAAAGTAACGAAGACGACAAGAATGAATTCTACGCGCAGTAGAGCGTGATCACGACTACTGCCCAAAACATTATATCAAGATCGTCATCGGGGATTTCAACGCTCAGGTTGACCAGAAGGAGTAATACAAACCGGCGATATGATACCAGGTGACCAACGAAATAGGCCTAAGACTTATCAACTTTGCCGAAGACGAATGTAGGAGGGCGATGGATGGATAAAACGCTGCGCAAGCACAGATAGAAGAAGATGCAGCGAATCTTCAAGTGACCGAAAGATGGAGGCAGCAAATCGATAAACACCTGCAAGACGCCCAGGCAGAGGAACTTGGTGGTGGAGAATTTTTAGTGCCAGCCCCAACGATAGGCGAAGTTAAGGATGCCATTAAGCAGCTAAAAAACAGCTTTCAAAAATCGGCCCGAAAAAGTTGGCCACCTGTTTGCTGGCTGATTGCAATAATTTGGGATACAGAACAACTACCGGATGAGGTTATATGCCCTATCCATTAGAAAGGCGACAAATTGGACTATCATCGTGCGATCACTGTCCTTAATGTCGGCTACAAAAAGCTTTCCCAAATCATTTTCCGCCGGTTCTCACTTCTAACCAACAGCCGGCTTCGTGGAAGACGTTCTACGAGGGACCAAATCGTTACCATACGGATCCTCCAGAAATGCTGTGAATACATGACCCCCACGCACCACCTATTCATCGACTTCAAAGCGGCGTAAAGGGTACGGTTAATGGTGCAGTGCTGTGTACGGATTTCGGGTGGATTATCGGGTCCATTTGAATCCCGCGATGGGCTGCGATAGGGTAATGGTCTCCCCTGCCTGCTATTAAACATTGCGCTACAGGTGAAATGAATCGAGCGGACCTTAACACGCGGGGTACGATATTCAACAAATCCAGTCAACTCGTTTGCTTTGCTGATGACATGAACATTGTCGGTAGAGCAACTGTGGTGATGGCAGAACAGTACACCAGAGTAAAATGGGAAGCAGCGAGTATTGGGTTGCAAATAAATACGTCTAAAGCGAATTACAAGCTAGCCGGTGGAACCGAAGCTGACCGGCAACATCTTGGGACGAATTCAAAAATAGTAGGACATTGGCGTTTGTGACGAAACGCATGTTTTTAGCGTTTTGATGTCTTCTAGAAAGTTTCTCAGTTTTATGAGTACATTATTTGGGTGGTAAAATTTTTGTTTAAGGGGGGTGTACACCAGAATAGAAAATTAACTTTTTTATGTCTTGATGAACTTGGTAACTTTCTTCCGACGACACATTGAAGAACTAGCTATTTCGGGCAAGTTTGTAGAAAATTGTAAAATTCCATCTCTTAACCTGATAAAGTTATAAGGTATAAAATTAAACCACCCCTCAAAATGTGTTTTTGAGTGATAACGCTCTTATCTTAATTTTGCCATTGTTCAAGTGTTCTACAAACTTCAAACAAAGATTAATTGTTACATTTTTCTAAAAGAAGGTGTATCGCTATCTCTTAATTTAGAAGAATTATGTCTGTTTTTGCAATTTTATGACACAATTTTCAAGAGAACATCACTTGCAGAAAGGTAGATACTTAAACCAGACGTCAAACAACTCGGATTCTTTAACGTTACACATTTCAACACTTCACTTATATTTCCGAGCACCTGTCAAATCACCAAACGTCCATGGCTTACTCATTCACGGGGACCGATTGTCCGATTTAAAAAAAAATTGATTAAAAAATGATCAAATTCTAGAGATGTTGCAACCTAATTTCCGAAAAATTACTATAAATCCCCTTTGATTCCAGTACGACATATATACACAACTGGAGGGAATAAGTATCCGCATAAAATGAAACTGAAAGTAGCTGCCAATATCTGCCTTTCCGTAAATTATGTTCTCTTGAAAATTGTACCATAAAATTGCAAAAACAGACATAACTCCTCTGAATTAAGAGATAGTGATACACCTTCTTCTAGAAAAATGTGGCAATTAATCTTAGTTTAAAGTTTGTGGAACACTTGAACAAAGGCAAAATTAAGATGAGAGCGTTATCGTCCAAAAACATATTTTAAGGGGGTGGTTTACTTTTAAATCTTATAACTTTGTCAGGTTAAGAGATAGAATTTTTCAATCTTCTACGAACTTGCTCGAAATAACTAGTTCTACAATGTGTTGGAAGAAAGTTACCAAACTCATCAAGAAATAAAAAAGTTATTTATTTTTATTTTGGTGTACACCCCCCTTGAACAAAATAATTTACCACCCAAATAAAGTACTCATAAAACTGAAAAACTTTCTAGAAGTAACTTAAGTATTTATGATAATATTAGTAAGTAATGAGTATGTGTTTCCAATCACAAATGGTGACATCTCAACACTGTTAGAAATTTGTAATTTTAATTGTTAGGATTTGTTTGCTTTCGCAATTAGGACTTATCGTTCGTAGGGATTCAAACCTACTTGTCAAAAAGGGGAATTAAACATACAACTAACCTAATTGCTAACTTATTGGCTATAAAGAGAGATTATCGTAGCAATTGAGGATTTCAACGATTTCTGTCGAAAATTGTTAATAATTATTCTTCTTAATCATTCTAATGTTCCAACACCAGTAAGTCTATTTAATTCGAGTGTACCGAACCAAGGAGGACGCTTCAAAATCATTTTCAGAATTTTATTCTGAATCCTTTGGAGCGTTTTCTTCCTTGTTGAACAGCAACTTGATCAGATCGGTATATCATAAAGCATTGCTGGTCTAAAAATTTGTTTGTAAATCAAAAGTTTGTTCTTTAGGCAAAGTTTAGAATTCCTGTTAATGAGAGGATATAAACATCTCGTATATTTGATGCACTTGGCTTGTATACTCCCAATGTGCTCTTTGAAAATAAGTTTACTATCGTAAATTAGTCCCAAGTACTTAACCTTGTCAGACCAACTTTAAAAAACCCCATTCATCTTGACAACGTGATTATTGTTTGGCTTGAGTAAAGAAGCCCTAGTCTTATGGGGAAAAATTATCATTTGAGTTTTGGAAGCATTGGGAGAGATTTTCCACTTTTGCAAGTAAGAAGAAAAAATATTTAAACTTTTCTGCAATCGACTGCATATGACAAAAAGACTTTTTACTTTTACGGAAATGCTTGTGTCATCGCAGAACAATGACTTTGTGCATCCTGGAGGCAAATCAGGAAGATGCCATGCGTTTCATCACAAATACCATTGTCCTACTATTTTTGATTTCGTCCCACTGTGCGGCGATGAGTTCGAGGTAGTCGATGAGTTTGTCTATCTTGGGTCATTGGTAACTGAGAACGCTAATACCAGCCGTTAGATCTGGAGGCATATTATCAGCAGAATGTCCTAGTTAATGATTAGAATCTATTTCTTTAATGTTGACGTTTTTTCGAATGGTGACCAGAAAAAACTAGACAGATAATTGAGTTTAATAAATTTCCCATGGAAGATGGTGACTTCTCAACACTGTTAGAAATTACCTTTACCTTACTACACTTCATGCAATATTTTTTTAACGGTTTTTATACACGGTTTTTACGACGCTTTTTTAAATAACACGGTTTCTTTGTACGTTGTTTTTTTAATTGTAATGCGTTTTTTTGCACGGTTTTTGCACGATTTTTCATCCTTGCGTGAAACAGTTACAGTAAATAACAGTAACGGTAACAAACTATTGTAGGGTGTTTTTTACACAGTTACATTTCTACACGGTTTTTTACACGATTTTTACGACGTTTTTCCAAATAGCGTGGTTTTTACGTCGTTTTTTGTAGAATCGTGTAAAAGAATACTTCACTGTACATAAGTCTCGCCGTCCGTCACCACCGCCACGTAAAAATTCAATGGAAAAATCGACTTGGCCATCTTATTCAGCCGCTTCCACTGCGTCATTGCCGAAACCAGTGGACGTGACTACCGCTTCCTGACATATATGTCCATGTTTAAGGTTTTTCACTGTTTGGTCCGTCGCACCGACCTACAGTGATCGAAGGCCGATAAAACCTCGATTTTTCATGTCAATATTTTTGATGTTTCGCGTTTCTCCGAAGTTTCTCAAACTGTGAATTACCTTAACCCAAAGTTTTACGAGAATCGGTTGAGATAAAGATTTTTGGTAGCACTTTCAATGTTGCTATAGCAGGTAATTCCGATGATTGTCATGTTCGAAAATCACAATTTTTAGCTTAACTTCAAATACCTGTAACTCCCATAGTTTTGATCCAATTTCGACTCAACCAGTTTTACTTTGAAGGAAAATTTATGTCCTCTTTGGTTAATTTTCAAGACTTGTAAAAAATATAACCTATACAAATCGAGGTATTTGGTATATTGCAGAAAAGTCAAAAAACATGTATTTCTGAACTCTTTTGTACCGTACAATCTTGTGATACAGTTCTTAACGATCGGATAATTGCAAGCCTAAGGGAAATTTATTGCACTTTTCAGATTTTTTGGTCCCGTTTTGCACATCGTTGCTCATAGAAAGATATTTCGAAAAAATAAAAACTATGGAGACAGGTGTTAAATATTTAGTTTCGTATATCTAATCGAATTGATTGACAGGGAAGTACGACATGAAGTTTTCAGTAGACTGAAGTTTTTTATATAAACTTGTAAACCGCTTTCAGTATTGCAAAATGTATGAAAACAGGAAAAATTGAGGATAAAGAAAAACCGTCTGTTATACTTCCAATGACGTTAAAATAAACTACCGTACGATCTCTTATTTCTCCTAGAAAGACCTTTAGTTTGTCGTATAAAGATCTTGAATTACGGCTTCCCCGCGAAACTGACAAGACTGATCAACGTTACAATGGATGGTGTGCAGTATTGTGGGAAGACTGCAAGTGCGTTATTCAGCCCATTTGAAACACGCTTCTACAAGATGACGGTCTTACTGCCTTCTCTTCAATATTGCAGAAGAAGGTGTTATGAACGGGGTGTGGCTTTTAATATGCGAGGCACGATTTTCAATAATTCCAGTCAGTTCTTCTACTGCGCTAACGACGTGAACCATGTCGGAAGAACTTTCCAGCCGATTGCTGAACAGTATACCAAGCTGAAACGTGAATCAGAAAAGGTATTTGCTAGAAGTGGAAACAAGGCGCGATAGAGCTCGCATAAGCAGAAGCGTAGCTATTGATGAAGAAAACTTCGTGGTGGTGAACGAATTTGTGTACCTCGGATTATTGGTAACGTCAGAGAACAACTGTAGCAAAGACATCCGCGAACGTATTGTACCCAAAAGTCGTGCCTACTACAGGCTCCACAGGATCTTGAGGTCTGAGGAACCTCGCCACGAACCAGATGCATCATGCAAAGGACGCTCATAAGACCGGCATTCCCCTATGGCCACAAGACGTGGACAATGCTTCAAGCAGTCTTGCAAGCGCAAGCCATTTTCGAACACACGTCGCTAAGGACCTTTTCTGCGGAGTATGTAAGAATAGTGTATGGAGGCGAAGAATGAACCACGACCTGGCGCAACTCTAAGGTGAACCTAGTAGCTAGAAAGTAGCTAGAACTAGAAGGGTTTTAATGGCGGGAAAAAATTAGATGTTCGTCTCGAATCCGGGTTGGAACAAGTAAATTAAGATCT
Organism: Wyeomyia smithii; assembly: GCF_029784165.1. Lineage (NCBI taxonomy): Eukaryota > Metazoa > Arthropoda > Insecta > Diptera > Culicidae > Wyeomyia > Wyeomyia smithii. The sequence continues at coordinate 43,688,007 of NC_073694.1, forward strand.
TGAATGTACGGAATGCCCAAGAAACTGGAGGCAGACTGCCATGGACCGATTGCGATAGACGTAACGCAGGTGAAATCCTAAAAGACCTGTTACCAAAAAAGTAAGTAAATTGAAATCGATTTTTCTGTGATTGTGAATGGAACTTTAGAGGCTCTAGAAAAGTTTTCTATATTTTCGGTAGCAGTAGGGCACTTTATTAATGTTCTTCTTCCTAGTTCCGAATAAGTTCTTCATACACTCTACTTTGTTCTTCAAAATCCTCAAATACATTTTCCTAGATTTTTTCCAAAAAGTTACTCTAGGGCATGGTCATGTTGCACGCCGTTAGACTCGACATTTCGAAGCCATTAACTGCGACTCAATCCACAGAACAGGGATGTTTAGTTTTTATACTGCATTATAATAACAATCTTCAAATATATATTTATAACAACCAAAACTCGAATGACCCGATATCACAAAATTGAGGAAAAGTTTCAAGGTCAAACATCCCTATATTTTTCCATCTTTTGGCGCATTCGCTCATACAACAACAAGACAGATTTAATGTTCAGATTTTTTTTCCCATTCCAGACCCCTCCGTGTGCACGGCTCTGCGACCGAGAGACCGGCCGACGGAATAAAGTATCTTAGATTTTTATTACATTATCATTACGAATGTTAGATTGCGGAAAGGCGTATTACAGATGAGCAATTTAATCGTTGTACGCAAGCAGCTTTCACTATGGACGGACTTCGCGCCAAATGAACCCGCGGCTGGCAGCACCCTCTCCGAATTGGTTGAAACTTATTGGGTGTGAAGACATCACCTAATTAAGCATCTCCGCATACTTACTTTTTTCAAAATTAGTCCAGACTGTCTTCTGAAAAGGGGGAAACTTTTTTGGCCGATTTTTTGTAAATCAATATAATTCAAAAACGGTAAATTCTACAAAAAATGTTCTATAAGTAACTTTTAGGAAATGGTCTGAATTTTTATAAAAAAATATGGAAAAAATTATATTACAACTTCTACACAGAAAAAAATGCAATTTAAACACAAAACATCGGTTTATAAAAAATGGTCATCTCCGAATTGGCTAAAAATTTTTTATGGTGAAAGACAACATTGTTGGCTACATTTCGTTCATACATTGCAACTTGAGCATATTTAAGGAAAAAAAGTTATTCTGAAAAATAAAAAATGAAAATGCAAAATAAAACCAAGGTATATTATTTTTTTAGTGTAAAACAGCTTGATAGAATAATACTTGTTATGTTGTGTAAATGTGTAATGTCAATAAATTAGGTAATAGTAGAACCAGTGTTTGAGTGTTGTTTTTGACTATGGAAGCAAAATCCTGCGTGAAGCACGTGGCCGCTGTAGAACATAGGTAACCCAAACGCGGTAGGTAATTTTCTCCCGAGAGGAGTGCTGCTGCTGGTATTTTGACTGCTACAAAAATTTCTCAAAAATTATTTTTATGTCAGATGGTGCAGCTGATCATTATAAAAACAAAAAACAATTGCGAGCCTGTGTGATTTCATATTAAGGCATAAATTAGAAGTAGAGTGGCACTTTTTCGCAACATCACATGGGAAAGGTTCCTGTGACGCAATCGGAGGTACTCTCAAACGAATGGCAAAGAGAGCAAGTTTTGCCTGAGATTACGGAAATACTATTAAAACTCCAAGAGAACTTTACGACTGGGTAGTTCAATAAACAGATAACTAAATTGTCAAACAACAAACTAAATTGTCAACAAAAATATCAGAGGAACTAGAAAAACTATTCAGTCAAGTAAAACCTATACCTGGAACACAGATATTTCATAGTTTTGTACTTTTAAGTAATAATCAAATAGCAGTTAAAAGATATTCTAGTTCAGAAGATGATCCAAAAATATTTACTGTATTTAGTAGTGGTAAGAAATAGATGCTAAGTGATTATGTTTGAAAATAAAACATTTGAATTATAAAGTAAAAAAATAAATTTTTTCTTACACATTAACACCATTTTCATAGGTAAATTTATCAGGCAGGTTCATAAGATGTGAGAAGCATTCACATCTGTAATACAATGAATTTTAGGTACATGCATACACATAATATATTGAAATTAGGCATTGAGTTTTACTTGTTTAAAATTGTTTAAAACAAAAATAATCAAAACATAACAAGTATTTCAGTCTAACAGGTTGTTTTACACTGAAAAAATAATATACCTTAGTTTTAGTTTGCGTTTTAATTTTTTATTTTTGAGAATAACTTTTTTGCCTTAAATATGCTCAAGTTGCGATGTATGAACGAAATATAGCCAACAATGTTGTCTTTCACCAAAAAAAATTTAGCCAATTCGGAGATGACCATTTTTTTTGAATCGATGTTTTGTGTTTAAATTGCATTTTTTTCAGTGTAGGACTTGATATATAATTTTTTTCATATTTTTTTATGAAAATTCAGACAATTTACTAAAAGTTACTTATAGTACACTTTTTTGTAGAATTTACCGTTTTTGGATTATATTGATTTTCAAAAAATCTGCAAGAAAAGTTTCCCCCTTTTCAGAAGACCGTCTAGACTAATTTTGGAAAAAGTAAGTATGCAGAGATGCTATATTAGGTGATGTCTTCACACCCAAAAAGTTTCAACCAATTCGGAGAGGGTGCTGCCAATCCTTGAGACGATTTGGGATGAAATCCGTCTATGTATTCCTGCAGTGGTGGTAAGTTTTATTACTACTCCTGCAATTCACGATACCATCAACGCAATGAATGTGTATGTATGGGTTTCTAGATTTACCGTCTACTCTTAACAAGAAATATGAACTTCTCGTTACGCTAGTACGTGCATTACCAGGATCCAACTACATGACTTCCACTAGCCTTCGAAGCAATTGTTCTCCCATTGGCAGACTAACTTAACGGAATCTTCCATCCCTATCAGCTTGTTCTGCAAATCAATTTCTTGTTCATGATCAAACTTTTCCTCATTGCAGAGGAAATCCCGCTGCAGTATCATTATTGTTATTGCACTTGTTATACTTTCCCTCTTGAAAGAGTAACCACCGGCTCCCTCTGCCGATGCAGTAGAGAACTGTAGAGACGAACTGCGCACAGAAACTGCGGCACCGAACCCTACTACCGCAGGAAGCATGGAAATCGAAGCAATGGGCGGAATTAGCAGCACTAACAATCGTACCGAGCTCATTCCAGTCAATCGAAGCGTAGAACTTTCTCGCTTCCCCCTGCCCCATTGCTCGGCAGAAACACGCAAGAAACAATGAAATCAAGTTTGTCTTCCACTGTGTCGCATTCCAGGTTACATGATAGTGTTCGAACGTCTGTTGCGCTGGAGGAGGGCTCCCACGTGGAAGATTCGTGCGAAAAACGAGAAACTTTTCCATTGCCTGACGATGGGTCGACATACTTAACCAGCGAGGGAGAGAATGGGATGTTTCGCCGACAAAAGTTGTTAAAGTGTAAAGTTTGACTAGGAAAGTTACCATGTCACCATAATTTCTCTTTTATTATCATTCGATTGGCTGACGCCACCGCGAAGCTAACTCAGCGTGCGCCATCTTCAGGTTTTTTATGGCAAAAAGTTTGCCTCATTGTGCGAGGTGCATTTTTCGTGATCTTGAGATCGTTCTTCATGATAGTTATTAGTTTGACACCGCAAGCAGCTTCCAGTAGTGAATTAGAAAAAGTTGTCGAATCTCGTTGTGCATCAATGAAAACAGGTATTATTACATTCTCAAATCCGCTTAGGTACTTAGGTATATGACTTCGATTCTTTTATTCCAATCTATCAAAGTGAATTATTCTACTGCGGTGTACGAGCCAACCATACCGCAAATCATCTTTATTGCGAAAAATAATAATGTGATTGATATTAATTCCCATCCAGCAGAGAAATTGATTGAAAACGGATCGCTTTTCGCATAACCGTCTTCCTTTTCTGCTTTTCATGACATTTACAGTGACCCTAATAGCATGGAGCCAAAGTACGTGGACTTCATTATGCAACGTCGTTTGCCGACTCCGTTAAAATATGCTGAGTAACGATTTCCGATCTGCGCTCTTGCGTCAGCCAGTGAATGAATGGTTCACGGATGAAACGCACATTATTTTACGGGTGGCACAGTCCTCGTACGAGGTTGAAATACTGACAAATCTGGGCCATTTCTTATTTCCGCCGGCCCTCGACAGGAATGTTAGCAGCGTATTTTATGAATCCGTCCAAGCGGGAATCGTTCGAATATTCCAGTTCCAGATACGTTCCAGCGAAGGTTGTTTTATGACAAGCGGGATTGATTTAAAGAAAAAAAAATTAACAAGCGAACGATGGCGCACTCATGTTAGCCAGTAGGGTGATTGATCACACTATGCAGAGACCTTTCCTGTTTCGAACTATCAGCTTACTCGTTGATAAATCATTACAAAGGCAAAAACAATATGCACTCAGAAACTGAATATGATTTTTGCCTCAAATCGCAAAACGGTTCTCTTTCGTATGAGTAAAGTATTTTATTACAGATTTAACGTGCATGAAATTCTCCAAGCAAAAATGTATTCCAAAAATGCATTTACATTGTTTATGTAACCGAAGAGAAAACTTCACAAAACACATGCAGTACACTAAGGTCACTTTTTACGCGGTTTTTTTACACGGCTATTTTTAGCGAACTTCGGAATGTTAGCGGATTCCGGAATTCACGCGTCTTTTACGCGGATTCCTGTATTTACGCGGCACGTATCCCCCGCGTAATAAGCGACTTTAGTGTATACGATCACCATTTTCTACAAAAACACACAATTATCTCCCTTCGAACAGCTCTAGTACCGTACCACTAGAGGTTAAAAATATTCAGGAAACTTGAGCACTCTCTATCTTCAAGAGCAACGGAAGAAATAAACCAAAAACTTTCCTGTTTTCTGCGGCAAAATACATATATTGTTGTTTCCTTTATCAATCAAATGTGTACTATTTTTAAACAAATTCTCGTTAGTCTCAAGTCTAAGTAACAAAGCCTTCCCTATGTAACGAGGTAACGTCCGATTTAACTCCCTTTCTTAAAATTACGTAACGCTGAACATCCTGACCCCCATCCGGAATTTTCAATTTCAAGCAAACATCACAGATACGTAACTGTATCTACTGTACTAAGCTTGTAACATCTCGAAACAATACGAAAAGCTTACCAAAATAAAACGAAACGAATTCGGAGTTCACTTACTACAAATACTTGAAAAAGGTCTCATTTTTGCACATGAAAATTCACTTTGTTCGGCAAAGTTGTTGCACATTTTATAAGAAATAACTTTGTCAAAAATACCATACTTCTATCTATCTATTTAAAAGGACTTTTGTGAGGTTTTCTACAGATTCCCGTAAAATAAATGTTTTTTTTTTCAATATAACATTAAGTAATGACTTTCTAGAATTTTTCAATGTTCTACATTGTTGTTTGCTACAAAACAAACAATTTCATCGAGGAAAGTTTATTTTTATCTCTTATATTTCATTGGTTATTGACGATTTTTATTGAAACAATGCACTAACAATGCAGACTGAACCATTTATATATTGAAGTAATAAGTAAAACATCATTTATTTCAGTTATAGGCATTTGTCCTGTGTAGATATTTGTAAATAAATCAGTGCATTATTTTAATAAAAATCCTTGATAACTAAAAAAACTTAAAAGGTAAACTTGTGTGTTTTATTATAGTTAACTACATTGTAAAACATTGAACAATTTTAGAAAATCACTATAAAAAGTTATATTGAAAACATGATTTTAAGGTGCATTCTAGAGAAAACTTTACAATAGTTCATCTGAATTAGCAGATACAAGTATAGTGTCCTCGACAAAGTTATATCTTACAAAATGTGCTAAACTTTACTCAGCAAGGTGAATTTTTATATGCAAAAATGAGAAAAATAAAACTCATTTCTCACTTTTAGGTAGATTATCCACAAAATTCTAACTTCTACAAAATGGAGAATAATTAATAGTACTACTTTTCTGAAGATACTACGACTCCAAAATTATTATTTTTTGAGTTAAAAGTAATTCTAGTAAAAATCGTCAACAACCACAATTATATGAGAGTTAAAAATGAACTTTCTTCGAAGATGTTGCTTGTTTCATTGTAGCAAACAATTTTGTAGTACATTCAAAAATTGTAGAAAATCATTATTGAAGGTAAATAGCAAAAAAGATATTTAGTAGTAATCTATAGAAAACTCCACAGAAGTCCATTTAAATAGAAAGATAGAAGTATTATGTCTTGCACAAAGTTGTTTCTTTTGAAATTTGCTACAACTTTGCTGAACAAAGTGGATTTTTATATTCCAAAATGAGAAAAGTAAAATTCGGAATTGCAACCTCCATAACATGGTGAATAATTAGTGGAACAACTTTGCTGAAGACGTTACGGCTCTAAAATCAATGTTTTTGGGTCAAAACGATTTCGATCATGTTTTTGCAGCTTTGGAAACAGTGTGCATCGATACAATAGTGAAAGGAGGCGCACGATCAACGTTTGCGTTGGAGTGGGAGGGAGCTTTTGTCGCGTAACTAAAATGGCTAGGGGCACCAAAACTCACAGGAATGGGTAAATAGCTGTAATCTTTCAATTTTTTTCAGTTTAAGTAGTAGTTGTTGATCGGTTGTTTTGGAAGACAAAAAAACTTTCTTCTACAAAGTTACGCTAAATTAACGGGGCTACAACATTGAAGAACAGTGTTTAACTCTATCATTAAAGATTAAAAAGTTGGATGCTGGATTTCAACAAAAATTTGAGTCGCCCTAATTAGTGATTACAGGAACATGTGCGTTCGATCATATGTTACAACTTTGTAGAAGAAATTTTTTTTTTCTAGAATATTACTATCGAGCTCTAGACCAAAATTTCCCCCTAAATTTAGTTTCTGAACCATTGTGCAATGTTGCTATACATTTTAGAGAAAAACTTTCTTCTACAAAGTTGTTACATATGATAAAGCGCTTATTGAAAAATTATCAAAAATTAGGGTGACCAACATTTTCGATGCAATCAAATATCTAACTTTTTATCCTTTTAGATAGAAGGAAAATTTGTTCTTCAATGTTATATCTCCATTTATTTAAAGTAACTTTGTAACGACTGTGTTCGATGTATTTATTTTAAAAAAATTTATAACTTTTGAACCGGTTGATCGATTTTCAATCTTTTTGGATCAAATTAAAGGTAATTATTCCTAGTTATGAGAAAAAATACCAAAAAATTAATCTGGGTGTTTTTATATGCATAATGTATAAAATTATTGAAATTTTTGTCTTGTTTTTAGATTGAATTTACTCAAATTTAAAAAATAACATATTTTCAAAAATTCCTCCATTTATTGAGTCGAGTATGCCCTTCAAAATGAGACCAAGAGATATTTTCTATGTTTGCCCCAAAAAGAATGACATACAAATGAAAAACGCATAATTTTTATGAAAAATATTAATAACTTTGAGCAAAATTAAGATATTAACGATGTCAGCATTGCAAATTGTTTCTCTTGAAAAGCTCTAAAAGTCATTCAAAGACAGTTTTGAGATGAAACTTGAAATAAAAAAGTTAGGGCGAAAAATGTGTTCTTCAATATATATCGGATGTTTTCCAAGAGAAAAACTTTTTTGACGAAGTTACTTAAAATAAATTTTTCTTCTATCCACAGAAAAAAAGTTAGATACTTCATTGCATCGAAAATGTTGGTCACCCTAATTTTTGATAATTTTTCAATAAGCGCTTTATCATATGTAACAACTTTGTAGAAGAAAGTTTTTCTCTAAAATGTTGCTATAGAGCTCTAGACCCAAATTTCCCCCTAAATTCGGTTTCTGGACCATTGTGCAGTGGTCCAATAAGGCAAATAGTGGTGTGGTATGCTGAAATGTGCTATAACTTCGTAGGGAAAAGTCCTGGAGATGTGTGGTTTTCAACAAAAACGTGTGCTTTGTATGTCCAAACGCTTCTCGTAAAATGTAACTAACAAAAGCTAAGTACAAAAACTAACTTTTAAGTAACTTTTATATAAAATAATCTGTAACTCTGTTCCCAATAAAGATAGGAATTTTGCTTGTTCAGCAAAGTTTCATAGTTATGCACGTTCTAAAGCTTTGCTGAATAAACCATTCCTCTATCTCTTAACACAAAATAGTTAGTATTTTTATGTTTATATAAAAACCTACTGTAATATATGTTCGCCGTATTCTAATATGGGTGGATTGGGACAAATGGAACCTAAAGGATTTATAGTACTTTAACTCAACTTCAAGGAAAAGTATTGACATCATGATTACACTTGCCCCTTTTTATCCTATACGTTCTTGAAGTTATCGGAAAAATAAGCTAAAATAAGATATAACTTTGTAAGGAAAAGTCCTGGAGATATATGATCTCTGGCAAAAATGTGTGTTTTATGTGTCCTAACACTTCTTCCGAACTACGCTTTCGTGTGAATACAACTAACAAAAGTTAAGTAGAAAAAACTAACTTATAAATAAGTTCCATGTAATTTATTTTATAACTCTGTACCGAAAAAAGATAGGATTTTCATTTGTTCAACAAAGTTTCATATTTTCAAATGTTCTACAACTTTGCCGAATAAACTATTCTTCTATCTCCTAACGTAAAAAAGTTATTTTTTTTTATTTTTAGTATAGTAAACTTTTCATATTTTTCGACAATTTGCAATAATGCGGGTCATTCATACAAACAATTGCTACAAAGACACTATTAAACTAAGATGAAGGTGAAAGGCGCCATGGAATTAGGTTCCACTTTTTGCCATTTTGGACCACTGTCCCAATAGTTTCCCAAGACAGAATATTTAAATGATTCCCCAAAATGAGTCGTATTCCAAAAAAAAAAACCAAAAGCACAAAATGGCATCTTTTGCCCATAGAAACGTCTATGCAAAGGTCTTGTTAAATAAGAATTGAGATTCAAAAATATATATAAAAACTGGCACATTTTTGTTGAACTGCTCAGTTCTCTTATCATTCTTCGTTCTGCACACACTGCAAGCAACCCGATCAAACGATTATAACAAACGGGTAACAAAAATGGTGACGCGACACGAGACATATGGACGCTAGGCATACGGATGTTAGGCATGTGAGGCATAATGTTATGTTATGTGAGGCATAATGGATGCGAGGCATACTGCCACAGGACATAACGGGCGCGAGGCCGAATGGACGTCGGAAGCGGCGGCCTTTCGCACACAAACGACTGATTTACTGGGTTGCTACGTCTACTCAAACAGAATGCGACCTACTGATACCTTAACATAATTTTACGAAAAATCGACAGTGCATCAACAACGGGGTGCCAATGGAATGTTTAAGAGAAATTAGGTTTTCGAATTTCGCTCAGTAGTGATGTTTGCATTGAAAAAATGGACTTTTTTCGGATGGTGATAGAAAAAAAAATAAGACAGATAATTGAGTTTCATCAATTACCCATGGAAGGTAATTATAGGCTCACTTGCAAAAGCCATTCCACGCCCTTGCGAGTGGCTTACCGGGAGTTTACCGGAACATTTGCCATGGTGGACGAAAACATGCGTGTAGGCATGTTTTTGAATTCTTTCTTCGTTTTGTTTACCAATTCCTTCTCAATTTTCACGTCAAAATTGTTGGAGATAGTCTTACGCTTCTGGTTTGCTCAGAAACTCAGGATGGGACGCAACTGGGGAACGTCGGGTGGGTTGGCCGACCTGGGTACCGTATCGATTATCAGCCGCTTCATCTCCTCCAACGATTACATCGAGTAGTGCGCCGACTCCAGATCCGGCCAGAGCACCGCGTATTCGCCCCTATGGTATTTTTTAATGTACGATGCAACTTCCGGCAGGCACTTCGTACTATAAACTTCTCCATTCACGGTTAGTACGTATCTTCTCGCTGATTGTCAGCAACAGCAGCACCTTCTTTGGGAACTGGGTGTGTGAAATGAATTTTATCTCAGAGGTCTCTTCCTTCGTGGGCGAAGTAAAATACGGAATGCCCTGCCAGTCGTTGCCATCCAGAGTGAGATAGGTATTGGCGTCCACCACTAGCATCACGTCGCGATTCGCCGGAGAAATCGACTCGACCATCTTATTCAGCCACTGACACTGCGTCATTGTCTGCAGCTGCGAGACCAATGGATGGAACTGCCGTTTTCTGATGTTCATTTTTTCTCTTTTCTCATTGTTTGGCGCAGACCGTTCGGTCCATATCAGTCTGATGTCCATGTTCGCCAGGTACTTTCCCCCTGTTTGGCCGGTTGCACCGACCTCCCGATCAAGCGTACGCAGCAATGTAGCCACTTTTCCCTCGGTTTCCCTCTTCAGCATTCTCTGGAGTTTTTTGTCGCTTGTAGTCCAACAGTGCCTAGATGTTGTAGACAAGAATGAAAATTATCACTCGCGTTCATTTTTTCCGCAAACCGGTAACTCATTCAATAAGCACAATTCTGAACAATTTTGTATGACGAACTTAAAGTCCTCAAGTAGCAGTACAACTTTGTCAAAGAGAGTATTGCTCGTACTCTAACACCGGATCTGTGAGGGGACATTCTGGCAAATTATCGTGATAATTATCACGATAATTTGCTTAAATCTGCTCTCACGGTCCCTTTTCCGTACGATATTCGTTTTCGACGTGGCGGATTCCTTGATCGCGCACACTTCTCAACGGAGTAGCTTCACTGTTTCCACCATTACAGTTAGAGCTCGAGTCAATTTTTTCCTGCTGGGTTACTATGATTGATGTTGGGTAGTTTCGTCAGTGCGTGTAAAGGTAAACCCATGGAAAATCGGCATTTTGGAGCATTTTTTAATGCAAACGTTAGGGTTCAACAATTTTGTCTTCTCGAAAAAAGTCTCCATTTAAAATTTGAGCTTATTCGGACTTCTGATGAGGTTTCACTTACAGTCGTGAAAGTCTTACATTTTTTATTATTCTTTTTTTTATAGGGGGGGGAGTTTGTAATGATTTATTTATGTACTAAAATATCTATTCAGAATTAGTATTGTGTAATCTGCCACAAATGGTGACATTTCAACACTATTATATATATTTGTACGCTTTTTAGTATTATTGAATGTTATTAGCTTTCGCAGTTAAGATAATGTAATTGTAGGAAAATTATTAAACCTACTTGTCAAGAAAAAAAAGGAATAAAAGGAATAAAACGAAACTAAAAATAATCTTAAAATAAACTTAAAACAATCTTACTGACTATAAAGTGAGCTAGTCGTTGCAATTGAGGATTGCAACAATTTTTGTCGGAATTTGTTGATAATTTGGCTTGACATATTTTCTAATGTTTCTACATTAGTGAGCCTATGTAGCTCGTTCGTGCTTAACCAAGGAGGACGCTTCAAAATCATTTTCAAAAGTTTATTCTGAATCCTTTGAAGTGTCTTCTTCCTGGTTGCACAACAACTTGTCCAGATGGGAACTGTATATAACATTGCTAGCCTAAAAATTTGTTTGTAAATTAACAGTTTATTCTTGAGACAAAGTCTAGAATTCCTGTTGATAAGGGGATATAAACATTTGATGTACTTATTGCACTTTGACTGGATATTTTCAATGTGCTCCTTGAAAGTAAGATTCTTATCATAAATTAGCCCTAAGTATTTAACTTGATCAGACCAATTTAAGACCACACCGTTCATCTTAATAACGTGGTTATGGGTGGGTTTGAGAAATGAAACTCTTGACTTATGAGGAAAAATCATTAACTGTGTTTTAGAAGCATTAGGGGAAATCTTCCATTTCTGCAAGTATGAAGAAAATATATCTAAACTTTTTTGTAGCCGACTGCATATAACACGAAGGCTTTAGTCTAAAAATGCACAAGAGTAGTTCTTGAAGTTTCCGGAATCGATTTTTGTTTGATAGCAAATCTCTTAGAAATGCATGAAATATCGTGATCTGTTGTTATTTCATAAAAATTTGTTTGAAAATAAAAAAACATCAGGGAAATGGAAACTTTTGCGTTGGGAGACTCGAGCTTCGTCAAAACACACAAAAGATCAAAAAACTGTAATTTTGACCGCTTTGAGGTTCAACTTCCAGAAGTCCGATTGAGCTTAAAATTGGCACGGGAAATTTTTACGAGAAAACATTGTTAATCCTTAGAACTCTATAGTAAATTCAATTTAGAAGTCTATCGTAAATAAAATTCTCTATCGTAAGTGAAACAATTGAAAAAATAATCCGTTTTCCCTGAGAAACTTTACAACTGTACATAAGTTTGTAGATTTATAACCTCTCGCTCAACAATATCCATAGAAAAATCTGTCGCTCGCAACATTACTTTTTTGTGGTTTTGTCCGATAGTTCCGTGTGAGTAAGTACCCACATTGATATTTTCCGAGTGGGTACTACTACTCATACTGCCCACATGAAACGCCGGCCCTGACAGAATTATATCAAATTCTGTTGTCATACAATAGAATGTTCAAAAGTGTGTTTTTAATGCATATTTATAACAGAACCCGTTATTCAATTGACAAAATATTGTACATTCTAGCTAATTCTGATCTTTTTCTGCCCAAAACCTAACAAAACTTGTTGTTATTTGTAATAATCAGTAAGTAATTTTGATAGGAATTTTGATATTTTAACAATTATCCAGACCAAGTTTAGGAAACAGGTTGATACAAAAAGTTCATAACAAAATATCAAGATTTGTTATAATCTTGATATTTTTGACTGATCGCGTATCGCGACTCTGAATCTATCGATTGCGAGAGAGCGACGACGCGCACACCCGTCTACCCAACCCAACCCCAAAGACGTACAGATATTCACGCAAGTTATTTTATTACGAAAACCGAGCAAAGCGTATGTGTATCGCGGCCCTAGCGACGCAAGAGCGATATTGTTTCAGAAGCATATAAATTTTCTCTGCCTCACCACACGAAAGAAAGTGGATGAGTGGTGATAAGGAGCCTTAGAATAAATCCGTGCTGAAGTCCCTTGATAATCAAAAACGGCCTGCTTTTAAACAAGATTCGAACTCACGACCATCTGCTTATCAAAGCGAACTCTGTAACCAGTAACTCCAAGAAAGCCAAAATCCGAAAGGAAAAATTCGAATTTACGAAGATCGAAAATTCCTAGAACATTCTAAAACGGTGGCTACTGAAGGCAACAGAAGCGTTAGACGCTAGCAGACAGAAAAGAAGAGCATTCGGCCGAAACTGAATTTTGGTTTTCTTTTTACATACGATGGTACTTGCTCGAATAGTGATAAACTGCCCTTTTCAGGACAAAAAGTTGGTTGTTGAAAAGTTGACGTTTTTTTTCGTTTAATACATAATCGCTTAAGCTAAATTCATCTCACTTATGTAGAGCAAGTAAACTTGGTAGGTATTGAAGTGAAAATGTTTTGTCAGTTGTTTCTCTTTTAATATCGCGCAAAGAAACGTTAATTAAAAAATCCCCGTAAAAAACACCAAGAAAGGCTTTAGACTAAACCCGAGACGCTCTAGGACCAGTTTTCAAAATTGTCCTCTTTGTCGGTTATTCCGGATCTCACGGAGGACGGAGGATTTTTATGACTGAGTCTTATATTCAATAAACACTGAAACATTTTTGGTCCTCAACCAGCGTTTATTCGAAAATCCGCTAAAAAAATTGGTTTGATGCGGATTGTGTAAAAAAACCGTGTTAATTCAATAATTCAAAACCACACATAAAAAACCCGCGTCAGTTCAAAAATCCACGTAAAAACAGCGTTAATTCGAAAATCCTCATAAAAAACGCGGAAAAAATTTGCGTAAAAAACTGACTGTACTGTATATGGTTTGAAATACAGTAATTTTCAGCAAAACTATCTTGAAAATGATAGTTTCTAAAACGACCATTTTTGATACTAATGAAACTTTGTACATGAACAATTTTCGTTGAGACCGACCCCTGAATTACAATTAGTTGTTAAAAAAAATCAAACTATGTTTGTTCAAAAGCTCAAAGAAAAATTCTCTAACTCTCGAACTTTTTTCATAGAATAATGAAACCAACATTTCATCTTGGAGTGCGTAAAGTTATCTTCTTTTGCAAAAATCGAAGCTGAAGGTCGCCATGTTGGTTTTTTTTCCTCAAAATAAATTCCTGAACGAGTATCAACCCACCTACATTGAAAATTCTTGAGCTATTTGGAAGCTTCTGTTTTTTTACATAAAATGTGTAAAACGAAAGATGTAAAAGCAAAGCCTTGGATGCTACATTCCGATTCGGAACTTGACCTTCTGTTTATTATACACAGACTTCACAGCCAACTGTTTGATGTACAGGACAATTGCGGCGCTAGCGCTACGATCCTACTGACACTAACAGTCTCTCCCGAGCCGAGACTCGAACCTGCGACGTCTGGCTTGTTAGGACAGCATCGTACCTCGAGACCAACTGAAAGGTCAAAACGAAAGTTGTATGCTACCTATAATAAAAATTAAATATAAATTACCAAAACATGCTTAACTTGACCGTTTCTTTTATATTCTCACCACACTGAAATTGTTGTAACTCTTCAAACGATTCATCATTATAAAGAGGATGAAAAGGAGATTCTTTTGCAAATATACACACACTGGTTTGAAAAAGTCAGTGATGATCTTTGTTTTCAAATTCTTGTTTGTTCCTGAAACCAACTTTTTAATGCAGGATCTCAAAGTAATATTTTTTTAATTTTTAATTGAATATTCCGACAATATTCTAAAAGTCATCTGTTGGCAATTTTTCTTTAAATCTTGTCATTATCGTTCGTCGATAAGACGCATGTGAATTCAGGAGCAAGTCACGTGAAAATTACTGGACATGAGAAAGTTCTTTTGAGAATTTCTTCTTCCTCCAGAGTGCCCATTTTGATTTGTTCGGAAAGATTTTAGACAACTAAACTATGAATTCGAAACACCTAACATAGAAAAAGTTTGAGAAGACCGTTGGTTTTTTTTTCAATTTTTTTTTTTGTTTTTGAACTAAATTTTTTTAAAGGATCTGAATTTTTTCCATATATGTGAATAAAAAAAGAAAATTTTTCAAAAGTCATCTCTTCACAACTTTTCTTTATCCTTTGTCATTATTTAGATAGGTCTATATCGATTTATAAAACAAAGTTTTAAAACTTTTTGACCTTTTGAAATGACCAGGTAAATTTAAAAAAAAAAGTATGCAAAGCTGCTCAGTTAAGTAAAGCCTACACCCAGCCCCTCAGCCGAGTTGGCGCGAAATCCTTTAGAAAATAAAATAAATCAACAAAAATTAATACACTGACAAAAATATACGTTTTGCCTTTCTCCTAGAGAGGTATAGCAATCACTGGCAAAACCGAAGGTGTAAAAGTGATCCAAAGGGCCGAATGGCATGCATCACTCAACTCAGTTCGACGAGCTGAGCATTTTCTGTGTGTGTGTGTGTTTTTATATCATTTGAATAAATGTCATTTTAGATTCGATTATTTATAGTAGGACTTTTTTCTATCTATATATTTATAATCGAGTCCAACCTAAATATAAGTACAGGGACATTTGGATTATAGCACGATAAAAAAAAATTCATTTGAAACATATTTATTTCATGTTAATTGCATGTGTTAATGTATGTAAATATATTTTAACAAATAATAAGTTCGAATGAGAAAGGCTGGTTCTCACCGCTAGGTGCATTAATTTGGGTTTTTATGATGGAATAGGTATTAAAATTCGACGGGTTCGTAAAAAAAAACCAAATCGATGTACATCATGTGGAATGATTTTGTTATCATCTAATGACTCCTACAAGGAGGCTTGAGTCGTGGTAGATCTCGATCTTCAACTTTAGAATATTTAGAAAATCATTATCTTAAGAAGACAAGGACTTCCTAGAGTTTCGAAATTGAAGAGAGTCCAGTTGGGTCGTTTACTTATTTAGCAGAGAATTGCTCTACATCTATTACCTCTTTCAAGTTACCTACTTTTGTTTCGTTGCTCGAACAGATACTTTCGACAAAACATCGTTTGCAACGGTATCGGAATAATATGTAAATTGTGATACGCACCGTATACTTTAGCGCCATCGTTTACTGTTCATTTTATCCCCACTGTATTCGAGTTCTGAGCAAAAAATGTTTGAAAATACTTACAACTTTCTATAGAGAGGTATATATTGCGATGCCACATAATAAAACTTATTCCATTTCAATTTTTCACCTCCAACGAGCTTGTTTATTATGTGCGGAAATTGGTATCGCAGTCAGGAACAAACAAACGTTTTTTATTTATTTTTTTTTTACATTCTTGACAGTTGAATTGGGTCTGGCGGCTGTTTTGCTATTTTACGCCACCTGTTCATTTTCGATTTTCGAACATCACTAATTGTTTGTGCGCATTTCACTTTTACGTGTTCTTTTTTTATTTTTCCGGTGGTTTACGCGACGACAATAATAGTGAAACTAATTGGAATAGTGAAGTTAGTGTTCAGAACAACAGGACTTTCGAAGTGTGGAAGCTGGAACAGATTTTAAATGTTACTTACCTTCACATTTAGTACCAATTGCATATGTAAAAATGTTCTATACAACTAAACTTTTTGGTAAATCCAGTCTGCGGCTTAAATCCGCGTGCTGTGAACTGAATACAGCTTTGCGTTTTTTTTTTGCTGAAGCATATCGTTCTATTTTATTAAGGTCAGTGTCTGAATTCATTCTTGAAAACTGATCCTGAACACGGGGACCGTGAAGAACCCTATTCAACGACAACTCGAACATCTCCGGTGGCACCGGAGCAATGAAAGCGTTGGCGTGTCCTTTGTGCTGCGGTAAATAGCGCCCGCTTTCGGACTAATAAATTTCGTTATTTTACTGTTAGCCTACCGTTGTCAGTTTCACTACAGCTCTATACACACAACCCCACCCGGTGAAGATCCCGCTGGCTTGCACGACCCTAAATAACGGGAATGCTTTTCAACTATACAGAGTGCCACTTGTGTTTTCAGGTACTTTCAGGCAAAGTTGGAAAAAAGCAAAAAAATACCACAAAATTTATGCACTCTGATGTACCGTAATTGAATGTAGTAAAAAAAATGAAAAGGAAGCTGCTCCGTAAGTTGTCGCTGAAACCCACAAACACACTAACGAAAAGGACGCACCGGCTTTGGGGTATTGCAATTTTTTTTTTCTCAAGGTAATGAAATTGATAATTAATAGTCGGTCGTATTCGGCACATGCGAGACTTCGTGCGTTGGTGTTGAGAAACCATGCGTATCTCTATCCCACTGAAAGGTGAAATGTGTCAGAAAATACACCTTTTTCCTCGAGTACCTCGGCACCCAGTGAATAGGAAACGATTGTATTTGACTAGTTGTTTTTCATTAAAATGCGCGTCCCGACACACCACGGCGGGTTCTTTGAAGCTAATAGAGTTCAGTTTAGGCATAATTTGTTCAATGAACAAATTTGAATGATAATTAAATGTAACCGGGTCAGAAAGTTTTCCTCGCATTGCATGATGGCGCCCACTTGGAAAGAGGTTTTCCCTAGCGAACTCAACAAAACAGAGGCCCGCGGTGTTATTAATGTTTGTGCAAATTCTTGTTCATAACAAGTAGGTATCAGGTTTAAATGGTTGGAAAACCAGTTCAACAGTACTAACTTAACGCTTTCGGTCTCAAGTTGAGACTCTCAAAGGTAGCTTTTAGAGAAAACTTCAATATGTTTTTCGCTGTCATGAAGAGAGTCAATGAAAACTAATTTAAAGCAATAAATCAACATCAACTTGGAACATAATTGTAAATAACTTTCCATAGAGTAATCCATATTAAGGAGGAAGGATTCATGCGTTCATTCCAATTCAAACCACTGCCTAATATTTCAAAAAGTTGCTTTTGCTGTGTTTGTTTTTATAAGAAGAGTTTATTAGCAGCTTAAAAATGTTATGTATATGATTAAATAATGATTCTTTTTTCATTCGTTTATAATCAGATAAGCCCCTACAATCATATCTTGGTTTGTTTATTAGGTTAGAGAGTTAACAGATACTTTCAAATATATATGATTATTTGATGTAAATTTAGTACTTCGAAACTATTTTCATGAAAATGTTATATCTTGAGATTGGCTCATCTTACATCGGGATGACGAGTGTTTCTTACGCAAAACATTCCGACAAATACGATGAAACCATCAAATTTAAATTAAAATTGCAAAATCAATTTTAAAACACAAAAACAACCAATCTGGAAAGAGAAGAAAGTATAAAGTAAAATGTAAAAAAGAAAAGAAACAAAGTAATCGAAAGTCAAAAGTGACAAGATACAACTTACAAGTGATAAGAGATAAGTGACAAGTGACAAGTGAAAGGGTCAAGTCACAAGTGACAAGTGATCAGTGCTAAGTTGCAAGTGACGAGTGACGAGCGACGAGTTGAAAGTGATAAGTGAGAAGTGATAGCTGAAAAGTGACAGTTAAAAGTGAGAGTTGAGAAGTTACAGTTGATAAGTGGAAATTGATAAGTGAGAAGTGGAAACTGACAAGTGTGAAGAAAGAGATGAGAAGCGATGAGTGACAAGTAAGAAGCTAGAAATGAGAAGTAAGAAACGAGAAGGGATAAATGAAAGAAGAGAAGTGACAAGCGAGTAGCGAGGAGTGGGAAATGGAAAATGTAAAGTGAGCAGTGGAAAGTGAAAAGTGAAAAGTGAGAAGTGAGCAAAAAGAAGCGAGAGAGGAGAAGTGATGAATAAGAAATAAAAACAAAAAATGAGAGATGAGAAGTGTAAAGTGTAAAGTGAGAAGTAAGTATTGAGAAGTGAAAAATAAAAAGTGAAAAGCATGAAGTAAAAAGTAGGAAGTGAGATGTGAGAAGTGCGAAGAAACCTCTTTCTTCTTGCCTTCGCAGAAACGAGAAGACAGAAGCGAGTTTGGAAAAGCAATAGGTGAGAAGTGAGTAGAAATATGTGGGACGTAAAACGTGAAAAAAGGCAAATGAGAAGTGATAAGTGAGAAATAAGAAGTGAGAAGGGGGAAGGGGGAAACGAGAAGTAAGAAACGAGAAGGGTTAAATGAGAAGCGAGGAGCGAGAAGCGAGAAGCAAGCAGCGAGCAGCAAGAAGCGAAAAGAGAGAAATGAGAAGCGGGAAACGGGCAGAAAAAAACGAGAAGCAAAAAGCAAGAAGCGAAAAGTGAATAGTGAGAAGTGAAAAGTGCAAAATAAGAAGTGAAAAATGAGAAGTAATAAGTGATAAATGGGAGGTAAAAAGTAAAAAGTAAAAAGTAAAAAGTAAAAAGTAAAAAGCTAAAAGTAAAAAGTAAAAAGTAAAAAGTAAAAAGTAAAAAGTAAAAAGTAAAAAGTAAAAAGTAAAAAGTAAAAAGTAAAAAGTAAAAAGTAAAAAGTAAAAAGTAAAAAGTAAAAAGTAAAAAGTAAAAAGTAAAAAGTAAAAAGTAAAAAGTAAAAAGTAAAAAGTAAAAAGTAAAAAGTAAAAAGTAAAAAGTAAAAAGTAAAAAGTAAAAAGTAAAAAGTAAAAAGTAAAAAGTAAAAAGTAAAAAGTAAAAAGTAAAAATTAAAAAGTAAAAAGTAAAAAGTAAAAAGTAAAAAGTAAAAAGTAAAAAGTAAAAAGTAAAAAGTAAAAAGTAAAAAGTAAAAAGTAAAAAGTAAAAAGTAAAAAGTAAAAAGTAAAAAGTAAAAAGTAAAAAGTAAAAAGTAAAAAGTAAAAAGTAAAAAGTAAAAAGTAAAAAGTAAAAAGTAAAAAGTAAAAAGTAAAAAGTAAAAAGTAAAAAGTAAAAAGTAAAAAGTAAAAAGTAAGTGATAAGTGACAACTGACAAGTGACAAGTGATAAGCGACAAGTGAAAAAAGGAAAGTGATAAGTGATAAGTGACAAGTGACAAGTGACAAGTGACAAGTGACATGTGACAAGTGACAAGTGACAAGTGACAAGTGACAAGTGACAAGTGACAAGTGACAAGTGACAAGTGACAAGTGACAAGGGACAAGTGACAAGTGACAAGTAACAAGTGACAAGTGACAAGTGACAAGTGACAAGTGACAAGTGACAAGTGACAAGTGACAAGTGACAAGTGACAAGTGACAAGTGACAAGTGACAAGTGACAAGTGACAAGTGACAAGTGACAAGTGACAAGTGACAAGTGACAAGTGACAAGTGACAAGTGACAAGTGACAAGTGACAAGTGACAAGTGACAAGTGACAAGTGACAAGTAACAAGTGACAAGTGACAAGTGACAAGTGACAAGTGACAAGTGACAAGTGACAAGTGACAAGTGACAAGTGAATAATTAGAAATGAGAGATGAGAGATGACAAGTGAGAAGTGGAGAGTGACATGTGATAGGTTTAAAGTTAAAAATAAGAAATGAAATATAAAAGGTGAAAAGTGAAAAGTGAAAAACAAAACGTCAAAAGTTGAAGGTAAATAAAAAGTTGAATTTAAAACGTAAAACGCAGAAAGTTATCAAACGAGATCAAGAGATGGTGTATACTCAAAATTACGGCAGTTAACACGCATTGCGCTCTGATTTATCGTATTGCTGCATTCGAATGATAATTACACCTGTTTTTGCCGATTGAATGCATTTTCCGCAATGGGAAACTATATTTACTATAATTAACAAACTTGAAAACACTGCACAAAATATGAAACAAATAATGGTGCAGCCAAAATTAATACCTTAGCAGTAGCCAGGGCAACATTCGGCATTTCCGATAGGAGGTCAATGGTCATTTACTAGAGCAAATGCGCGATTTCAATGTTTTCATTATTTTCACCTACGTCGAGTATGAATTCTTGACAATTACCCCCGCAGGATACACCGATATTTAACAATTGTTGCTGGTTGTATTAGATTTATTCAGTTTTAGCCGAATGGAAATGCTATCACATTTATTGCAGCATGTGGTACCCACACAGTTTACCATCTAAATGTTCAATTAATTTCTATTATAGAGAATGTCGATATAGTTTACCGTAGACTAAAACTATCATTTCTTAATGTGGGTCATCGAAACTGCACCATAAAATTTAATTTTTGTTTTGTATGAAAATTCTGTCATTGAGTTTTGTGTGGGAGCAGCATCCGACGAATGTCCAACTTTTGTTGGTTGACGGTGATCATCTCATTGGGCGATAAATTACACGTTGAATGGGAGAATGGGAAGGGAACTGAAAATAAATTTTAAACTAATAAAGTGAAATTTATTCGCCTGACATGGAAAAATCAGAACGCGAAAAATTGTATCAGAGAGGGAAAAAACAGCTCCACACGCAGTTCTCTTCTCTGGTAGCGCGCTATGCGGGAAACGTTGTCAGTTTCCCATTTGCGAGCTGTTTTTTTTCCGATGAGCAGCCCGAGCGAATCCCTACGGCAGGCAAAAATTCCGCCGAATGAAAAAGAGAAAAAAAATCCGTGCCGGATTGAATGCGACTGATGAAATTTGATTTATAACTTAATCGTGCCATCGAATCTCCAATCCGCAAGGAAGCCATCAGCTGAAGTCGCAAGCGGGTATTTTACTTGCCCGCGGGATGTTTTTGTTTGCCGCGCTCAAATTATACCCGTGGGGTACGGACGAATTTTCAAAAGTTGAATAGAAAAAAACTTAATTTCGAAACGTTTCATCGCGCCACATAGTAAGCGGGGGCCTAGCGTGGTTAGTAACGTTTCCGCCAACCACGCTCGACGCCTGGGTTCGAATTCCACCGCCGACATAGGTGTCGATGGTTGTGAGGTGGCGTGATCCACTCACAACCAACCCAACTGGTCTAGATTCAATCCAAGCCGACACCGGGAGATTTTCTGAGGCGAAAAATCTCTGGGATCACGCCTTCCATCGCATGAGGAAGTAAAGCCGTTGGCGCCGGTCCGTTAATCAACGGGTCGTGAGTTAGGGTCCTGGGTGGAGTCGCCTCTCCGGGCGTCGGTGATTGGCACAACAACAGTGGCGGAACTAGACCGACGGGAAATAAGCGAGAATAAAAAAAAAATCGCGCCACACGGAGTGTTATAATTCCACTGTTGTTTTAGCGTTCGGATATTTTTCTGGTGGAGATAGTGCTCTAATCTATTTGACTTTGCTTAAATAAATAGTTTATTGAGAACGGTGACTCTCATCCGTTTTAGAGAGAAAGAGACGTACGAAAAATCACAAATAGATTGCCATTTCAGGGTTCTAAAGAAAACATTAAGAATAAACTGTCTTGTTTTAGCAAAAACTACAGTTATTTCAACCATCTTTTTCACTAATAGAGACTAGATTGTGCACGCAGGTTTTCTAACCTTTTACGCATTCGCGTTAAATTTCGGAGAGTATTTGAAAACTTTCTGCTCCCGTATTCTATTTGCGTTAAATGGCATTTGAATATAATAAAATCAACAGAACTGCGATAGAACAGAAACTTTTTAGTTTTTCAACAGCATGAACAAATGTGTAATGTACACTTCAATACAATTGCTTTAAATTATATTTTTTTTACATATGCTGAAAATATTTGGCATAAACATAATAAACTACGATGTACAGTTTATTTCATAGGCTCAAAAAAGCTAGGTGTCCAGTTGATTGAAGTCTCCGTGAACGCCGTTTCTGCACAACTCAAGTAAATCGCTTACTTTTAGGATTAACGGCGCAAACTGACCCATATTCTACTGCCACGGGAAGTAATACCACACACATAAATCTTCCCATTTCCCTATCGACACAACAAGGACCACGGTAAACCAACAATCCACTTCTCGTTTTGTTCTGTTGACTGATTCAATTCCGAGATTGTGTGGATTTCTTTTAATTCTCTGCCACTCTCCGCCCCCATCTCATAAGCTCTGGCATTCGCAGCGATTAAGGAACCGGGCGGGATGTCATACAGCATTGACACTAGTTTATTTCATGAACCATAAAGCAGCTGGCAGTGGGTAGACAGCTAAACAGTAATATTCCCCTGCAAAGCGTGGCAGAAAAAAATACACTCCAAGAGAGAAAGAGAAAATTCTATAAACAACATTGGCACATTCCGGACCAGCAGTGAGGGTGGAAGCATGGCACATTGGTTCCGTCTTGCGGATGCACCGGATGACGGCGGTCCTGTTGTGGCATGGTTCGATGTGTTGCAGCATTTACACCGAAAAGCACATCCGTCGACGGCGCTGCTGCTGCTGCTGGCTGTTGGCTTATCCCTGCTGATGCTCTTTTGTTGTGCAAAGCTTTTTTCTTCGCTCTAACGGTTTCCTTCCTTCCGAGAGCAAAGCTGGCAAGCTCGAGCGCATTGGCAAAGCGATGGAATGTGTTACTGTTACTATTTCCGCCAAGCACTTTGGGAAGCCACCACTGTCGTCGTGTCGTTGCTGCCAGATTTACACAGCCACGCATATGGTGCAAAAGGATTACGGGGAATTAAACGTTGGAGATTATTGGAGCGAAAAGTAACGGATTTTATTGGCACGTTTAGTCCTAGTTTGAACGGGCAAGTACTTGAGTGATGGAACCCCGCTGGGAAACGGTTTTCCGCAGTATTTTGTCTTCTTTTGGCGTTTTGCTCGAGGATTTCGTTCGCTCCAGTTGCTGGGATTATGCCGCATCTGATGCTTGCCAAATCGAAAATGTCGAATCCTGAATAACTGTAAATTTTTCGAGCTGCTTTCCGGCGAACAATTTAGTGGGCCGATAGCGTGATTGAAGGGCTATCCCTGTAGATTTATGAAACGTCTCTGCACTCATGCGGTTTTTCCTCAGTGCAATTCAATTTATTCCAACCACAATGATTCAACTATGTTGTTCACGGACTGTAAAATTTCGGGAAAAGGCATTCGGAAGCGTGCTTCATACGATTGGTCACAAGTGCACAGCTAACAATTAGGCACCATTTCAATTAGTTTCGCTTTTTTTAATTTCCCTTTTGAAGCGTGAATTAATTTTATACTGTTTATTCACAAATTGGAACATGGAATCGGCAAAAAAAGCTGATCCCATGCAGACACTGTGACCAATTGAAAATTGAAATTAAATTGGAGCAGACTACAATTAATTTATCCACACCATATTGCAGTAGACGCTGATTGTACAAAAAATGTTTATGTTTATTTTAATACCATCACGGGTTTGTGGAAATACTGTACCTGTAGTAGTTCTCAGTAAGTGGTTTTTTAAATGCATTGTTGATTGTAGGTGAAATTTAATTCTGGTGTCCCGAGAGCAAATGCTAGTTTTTAGAAATATGGTACAAATCTTCTATATGACGCTTAAATTTCGAGGCAAACTTCTCTGCCTGATTCATTTTTTAAAATTAAACAATATATTGTTTTGTAAATTGTCACGAAATTTATTACTGGCATCTTCATCGCAGGGTTTGCTTTATTAAAACATATTTACTAGAGAAAGATTATTTTAATGAACTGTTTGGGTGTCACTATAAAAGTAACATTTTCCTAGTTTACATTTTCTGTGCTTTTCACCGATTTTTGCTGAAACTAGACTTTTTAATATGATAAGTGAGTGCTGATTGATGAGGCGCTCGAAAACGAAACGGAGTCAACGAGCTCAGTTGCTTCTATAGGTGATATGTAATGTTTTTGAAAAATGAAGAATTTTGTATTACATAAACATCTGGAGCTAAGGTACTAATGACTACAGTATACAAATTTAAACTGAGAGTTTTAATTTTAGTGTTAGTGTGTAGTGTGTGTGTCTTCAGCAAATCAGGATGAAAATCCGGGCGAATATAAAAGAATCAGGTCAAATCAATTAATATTTGGTATCTACTTGCTTACTTACGCGTCCGCCCCGCCCCTGCTTCTTCTTCCGGTGTTAAATTCTCGCAAAGTGCAGGTTAATCTTGCCAATCAGAAGGCGATCATCAGACGTAATTTCGGTGCTTTGTTTATTCCGGGCATCAACCAAGAAGGCTCCGTCTCTATTTTTGACTAATACAGATGTGGTCCATCTGTTGCCACAGAACTCTACAAATAATTCGCCATTTTCGCTTATTTCTTCGAGACCATGACATCGAAAACTGAACTCGGCTTTATACAAAGCTTATGTTATGAGAATGCAGATTAACTTCCAACGTAACCCAAAACAGTTTCTGGAAATTCGTTAACAGTAAATGAAAGAAATCTCGCAGCCATTTTCACCCGCTCCCTCAACGATGGAGTTTTCCCTGAAGTTTGGAAGCAATCGTTTATGTTTCCCGTGTTCAAAGCTGGCGACAAGAAAAACGTAAGAAATCATCGAGGCATAACAAGCTTATCGGCTGCGTCAAAGCTATTCGGAATAATCGTCAGTGATGTGATCCGTAGCCAGTCTATAAGCTACATCTCTAATGATCAGCACGGTTTCATGCCTGGGAGATCTGTTACCACGAATTTGTTGGATTTCACTAGCACCTGTATTACTGCAATGAAGAACAAAACTCAAAGGTCTGTCATCTACACAGATTTGAAGGCGGCTTTCGACAAAATCGATCACAATATACTGTTGGCCAAACTGTCTCGTCTTGAATCTTCTTCGAGGTTGTTATCGTGGATTAGATTTTATCTGACTGGTCGTAAACTTCGTGTTAAAGTTGACTCCAGTGTATCTTCGAGTTTCTGCAATTCATCCGGAGTGCCCCAAGGCAGCAGCTTGGGTTCGTTGTTGTTTACGCTATTTTTGGGTTGCAAACTCATTTACGCCGAGGACTTGAAAATATACTTGGTGATTCGTTCAATTGCAGACTGCCACTGTTTGCAAAATCAGCTGAATCTGTTCACGGACTAGTACTTTCGAAACAAACTAATCGTGAGCGTACCAAAATGCTCCGTCATGACGTTCCATCGCTCAAAAAACCGATTATACTTGATTATTGCATTAACGGGACTTCACTCCGAAGGGTTGAGAAAATGAATGACTTGGGAGTCGTTCTGGATCCAATATTGTCATTCAACAACCACTACATCTCGATAATTGCCAAGGCCAATCGACAACTTGGTTTTTATTTCGAAAGTGGCCAAAGGCTTCAATGATCCATACTGTTTGAAGTCCTTGTATTGTGCGTTGGTGAGACCAAGTCTGGCAACCGCTTGTATTGTCTGAAATCCTGTTGGTTCGTGCTGGATCGATAGAATGCCTTCAGTTCAGCGAAGATTTATCCGACTGGCCTTACGTCACCTTTCTTGGCGAAATCCTCTAGCTCTTCCTGAATACGAACACGGATGCAAACTTTTAAACATGGACACACTTGAAAAAAGGTGTAGAATTCAACAGGCGTTGTTCGTCGTGAAGTTTCTCAATGGAGAAGTAGACTCCCCTCGACTACTTTCCATGCTGGATTTTCGTGTGGCTCAACGTCCTCTCCGGTACCGGTCACTGCTGCAGGAAAGATTCCACCGTACTGCCTATGCATATGATGCGGCGATACCCTCGATGATTCGGACTTTCATGCTTGTGGAGGATCACTACGACTCAGTCGTAGTCTAGTCGTTTTAGAAATAAGATTTCACGTTCGACAATTTTGTAAATTTTATTTTATTCATTAAGACTACTCATGTCAGATGAAATACAGACATATACAAAAGAATGAAAAACAAAATACCAAATAAATCACATGACGTGCTCATAGTCCATGTTATCGGTGCCGATCATCGCATTGAAGTCGCCAGTGAAGATCTTGTGGTGTCAACTTTTCCTGCTGAGCTAACATTAGTACATTCCATGTTTCAATTTGTTTCACGCTAAAAGTCCGTAATCTTTCTCTGCCGGCTTCTGTGTCGACTCAAACGTTTCGAAGACAGTAGGTGGTTGCCTAAGGCCTCCTATACCCGTAATGGGGCTGCCTCCAGGGAAGAGCATTCCATATTCAGCCGCTAGAAGCCATTAAGAAGCTGTTTACGTTTGCGGTAAAAATGAACAAAAATTGTCGATTTTTCATGGGTTTACCTTTGCACGCACTGACGAAACTACCCACGCAGCATCAATCATACTAACCCATGAGTTAACAGTACCTGGCGAACATGGACATACATGCCAAGAAGCGGAAGTCCCATCCACTATTCTCGGAGTTGCAGGCAATGACGCTGCTGCGGCGCCACTGTGGGGCAGAACCCAGAAAAGTCGCGACAAAACTCAAAAAAACGAAATTCAGTTTTCATGCCTCATTTTATTTTCTACTTGCAGTAGACATTAGACTGGGACACGGTTATATGGGAAAAAGCGATGGTGTTATTTTTTCGCTCCCATGCACTTTTCGTGTTCCTTATGGATCCTTTAACAACTGTGTAACTTTTCAGATCGATCGGTGAAACGCCCGATTTGCGCCCGATTCTTAAAGTTTCCATACGATTTTTATGGGAAAATTCACTTTTTCAAAACTTATTCTCTATAAATTCTCAGTTGGGTCCTAAAAATATATCAATACATGGTATTTGTCGGAAATTTTTCTGAGAAAAACTCTTCTGAAGACCGTAAGGCGCTACGATGCTTGTAGAAACAGCTATTTACTCCAAACTGATTGAATGTCAGGAAAATTTCCTACAAATATCATGTATCGATATATTTTTAGGACCCAACTGGGAATTTATAGAGAATAAGTTTTGAAAAAGTGAATTTTCCCATATAAAATCGTATGGAAACTTTAAAAATCGGGCGCAAATCGGGCGTTTCACCGATCGATCTGAAAAGTTACACAGTTGTTATGGGACCCATAAGGAACACGAAAAGTGCATGGGAGCTAACATTATTTTTTTGTCCCACCTTAGTAGACATGTTATCGACTGGAAATCATGATAATTTACTTTGAAAAATAATTCAGAAAATGTGCTATAATATTGTGAAAGTGAGGATTTACAAGGCTTGTGAAATGGAAGAAAAAAATTCCACAGATGATTTCCATTAGGGCATGCAAATACATAGAAATTAATTAGCTAACTCATATGATCCTCATAAAATAGAGTGTTCAAAATGCATATAAATTAATAGTCACTTAGAGTTAAATATCAAATCTAAAATTAGTTAAACTAAATCCTAATCTAAACCTAAAGCTAAATTCTTAAATTTATCTTAATTACATACGCTACAGTATACCTAAAAATAATTTAATTAATCACCCTAAAGATACGATACGATTATAATGAAACACATCTAAAATTCATCCACTGATAAGAGAGCGAGAGTAAGAAGCAATTAAACCTCTCGATACACGATCGCATTGTCACACGAAGATCGATCGATAGATAGGTGATAGATTATAACTGATAAAATGTAAGGAGAGTACCGAATAAACTCCAAAAAAAGACGGATCGGATTTTTGCACTCTACAAGGCCTGTGCGTTTCTTTCTACTTTGCATCGCCAATCGGAATTTGGCGAAAAGAAGGCCATATTATTCCGTGGTAGTTAAACTGCTGTTCTGGAGACCAGTCTGAAGCCTTTCTGAGCCGTGACCCCGTACACGGAAGAAAATCCTCCGAATCCTAGCCAGCAAACTGGCAAGCCCCAACATAGAGTATAAACTAATAGGTAATGTGATATTAAGACAGTTTTATTGAAAATAGGTACGTAGGAGGCATAGTATGTAAAACAAGTTTTTTTGCAATTTTCCCTCATTTTCGGCAATATGAAAAACATAAAGTTCTACGTTGTTCTACTATGACACTATTATTGTACTAAAATACAAGGTATTGGCTAGTACTAAACCAAAAATCAGCTGCTACTAGTTGCGACTTACCGAGTAATTCGAGTTTTCGCAACGATTGTTTTCATGTCAATTCATGTAAAAAATCGTTAATCAGTAGGGTCTGTATCGATGTTTTTCCTACAATAGGCTTTGCTGAATGCCGGTGTATGCAACACGACCATAATTGTGTTCGGGGGTCTTTCATAACTAACGTCCAGTAGTATGAAGACCCCTCAGAAATAATTAATAGTACTAGGAAACAGTTAGTTTGTTTAGTATCCATGCCAAATGGAGTAAAATATAACCAGAAGCGCTCTTAAAAAGGGAACATGACCAACTAATCTTTAATTGAACAATGTTCCTATTTAAAATATTTTGTCCCAAACAATAACATTAAAATTATATTTTATATTCTTTCTCAAAAATGATGACACATCATAGGTTGGCAAAAAACTATACAAAGGCAACTACAAACTTCCAATAATCCATTTCATGATGACTCGAAAGTTCAAATATATCAGAAATTGAAACATATGTACTTAAGTCCCAGCTATGATTCATTACTGTAATTTTGGGTTTCTGAATAATGATAATAATTGCATCTCGTTAACGGGCAGTCCTTCAGTTGTAATATGCTCGACGACTTTATGTCAATTGATGATATAAACAACTTTCCCGAAAAAACAAAATGGCTAGCACGATTTATTCAGAAGATAGTTGTCAGCGCCATCTGTAGAAGAAAAATTAAATCTGCCTGAATACATTTTTCAAAAAGATGTTTTTATGGTGAACAACATTGCCGAAGACATGAACACTGTGGAAACAACTGTTTAGGAGTTATGAGGTTTTGTCGCGCCAACGGACCAATTTGCCCCACTGTGCAATGGCAAAGCCGCTCTTCTTCCGCTTCGGACTGCCCCCCCCCCCCCCTTCCATTTATAGTATGAAGTGCCTGCTAGAAGTGGTGTCGTTCATCAAGAAATACCATAAGGGCAAAGACGTGGTGTTCTGGCCAGATCTGGTGTCGGTCTACTACTCGAAGCGATCGTTGGAGGAGATGGAGCGGCGATACCCGAATAAAGTAGGATAACAGCTCTCAGGGCATTTGAATAACAAATCATGGCATTTTTGGATTAATTTAGTTGTTCTCTGTTATCTAAATATGGAATATCATGTTATAGGATTTGGATTTGATAACAAGACATCACATCATGTTATCGTTTTGTTGTTCAACTTTACTCGGGTATGGCACCCAAGTCGGCGAACTCGCATAACATCCCCCAGCTGCGGCCCATCGAGAATTTCTGTGTAAGTCAACAATTTTGTCGCGAAAACGAAGGAAGAATTAATAAATAAAACGAAGAAAGAGCTTAAAAACATGCCTACACACATGTTTTCGTCTGGCATGGCGAATGATTCGGTTAACTGCTAAAAGACCGCTCACAAGGGCGTAGATTTTTTTGCAAATAAGCTAATATAATTACCTTTAATGGGATATTCACAAATTCAATTAGGCGTCGTACACAAATTACGTAACGCTAAAAATCTAGATTTAAGTCCCCCTCCACCCCCTCCCCACCTATGGTAACGTACGACATGACTCCCCCCCTAAAATTACGTAACGCTGATCAGTCTGACTCCCCTCCGAAATTTTCAATTTCGAGCAAACATCACAGTTACGTAACTGTCTCGGCTACCCCCTCCCCCTACGTAACAATAAGTAACGCAGACTCAACCTCCCTCCCCCCTCCCTTCATGCGTTACGTAATTTTTGTCCGACGCCTTATCTGTCGTAGATTTTTTTTTCATCGCCATCCAAAACCGCCCATTTTTTACTGCAAACATTTGCACCGCATCTCCATGATGAACAGGAATATTTCGACTAGAGCTACAACCTACATTAGTTGATTGGTCTTTTAAAAAAGTGTATACCGTAGGTGATCCCCCTGAGAAAGCCAAAGCAATCTTCATTTGGCTCCAATCATCGCAATCATCAACCTCGTCTGAACAAAACCGAAAAATACTATTTAGATATAATATTTGAATTAGTTTTAGCTTGTAAGATTTTCAAACTGTAAGATCTTTCTTCGGCAGGAGTGGTGAATGACCAAATAGGTTAAAACCACTCTCAACTAAACAAATATTAATTATCTATGCATATAAAAATGCAGCTCTGTCTGTCTGTCTGTTTGATTCATATAGACTTGTAAACTACTAAACCGATCAGCGTGAAATTTTGTATATAGGAGTTTTAAAGGCCGAAAAGGGTGACTAAGATAGTTCGACACCCCTCCCTCTTCTGGAAGGGAGGGTTTCCATACAAATGAAACACCAATTCCTGCACATCTCGAAAACTTAACAAATTAAACGGAACCAAATTTGGCATGTGGATGTGTTTAGGAGCAACAAATATGTTCATATTAGCTTGACACCCCTCCCTCTTTTGGAAGAGAGGGGTCATATACAAAGAACAAACAAATTTCGCACAGCTCGAGAACCAATTGAGCAAATACAACCAAATTTGGCATGTGAATGTTTTTAGGGGCAACAAATGTGTCCATAATGGTTTGACACCCCTCCCTCTTCACAAATTTCGCACAGCTCGAGAAACAATCAAGCAAATACAACCGAATTTGGCATGTGAATGTTTTTAGGGGTAACTAATATGTCAATAATTTTTCGACCCCCCTCTTTCTTCTGGAAGAAAGAGGTTCTATACAAATTAAACAAATTTCGAGAAATAATCATGTAAATTGAACCAAATTTGAAAAACAGCGGAAAGTAACCAAATAGCACCCATTATGGGTATTTCCGGAAGCGCAATGATGCACAGAAGCTACAAATCGACCTCAGACAACATTTTGAATTGTAAGATGGCAACTTTCGGTTTCTGGAAAACAGCCGAAAATGACCAGATACCACCCAATATGAGTATCTCCGGAACCAGAATCATGCAAGGAGCTTAAAATTGACTTCAAACACCGTTTTGAATTGTAAGGTGGCAACTTCTGAGGAACAGCCAAAAAAAGACCGAATAATACTCAATATGGGTAGAAGCCGAGCATCGACACTGGACACCTTTTTGAATTCAAAGATGACCACTTCCAGTTTCTAAAAAACAATCAAATTAACCGAATACCACCCAATATGGGTATTTCCTAAATCAGATTGATGCCAAAAAACCAGCCGAAAATGACCGAATACCGCCTAATATGGATAATTCAGAATTGAAGTGATGTACAGAAGCCAAAAGTCGAGGATGTTGTCATTCCGATCAAACCAATCATTTCGACCGATTTGTCTTTTGGTATTGGACATATCTTATGGCCGGTTCGTCGTGCATTTGCAGACTATAAACAAATCGCAAGGTTGCAATGAGTTTGGAATTTTTAAAATTATTTAATTGAAGACAAAAATGGACGGGACGAAGTTTGCCGAGTCATCTAGTGATAATAATAAATACTTGAGCACAAACCAAAACCTGAAAAAACATCACCAGTCCTTATAAAGACTACATCAGAACTCCATGAAATCCTTGGCAATTACTGTGTATAGGTGTTAAGGTGTTATTCCTAATTCCTATTCCTGATAACTAAAGCGGATGATGAAGAAACAATAGAAAACAAGAAACAGTGAGCAAAAGAAAATGGGGGAAAGAAACAAAAAGAGAATGAAAGAGAGAAGATGAAAAAGAAAAGTTTGGAGAAAGAGGCCGACAACAAAAAAGAGAAAGAGAAAAAAAGCGAGAAGGATGGAAAGAAAGAATAACATGCAATGGAAGTGGAAGTGAGAGATCAGATAAAGAAAGAAAGAAAGAAAGAGAGCAAGTATGGAGATAGAGAGAGAGAGAGAAAGAAAGAGAGAGAGCAGGTATGGAGAGAAAGAGAAAGAGATCATTTCGAATAAACGCCTTTAGAAATGTTCAAAAATTTGAAAATCCCATGTGAATAATACGTTCTGAAAAAAATTGTATCAAATTGTAATATAACAAAGATATAAACGACCTGCTTACACATACATAAGTACATGCACACGAACACATATACACTAAAGTCGCTTTTTACGCGGGGGACACTTGCAGCGCAAAAAAACCCGCGTAAATTCCGGAATCCGCTTAAAAACCGCGTAAATAGTGACCTTAGTGTATACAGACGTTGTTCAACTAGCCGAACTAAATCGAACAACACTTGGACCTCCGGAACATTCATTTTGCATTAAAAGTAAAATGTCTCACATGAAAAATACTTTTTGATCAATAACTTGAAATCTAAGCCACTAATCAAAAATCTGCTCGGCAGCATTCTGGGGGGGCACAACAGCTTTCATTGTTTTCTAGTGGAAACATCAAAATCAGAGCTTGCGTTCTGAAAGATACATACACACGAACAGACATTGCTTAGTCCGTCAGGCTGAATCGATTGGTTATACCACTCGGCCTCCGGTCCTTGGAACTATTTTGAGTGTTACGACCGACTTTATAGCCTTTGTGTTGGTATAACAAAGATACGAAGTTTAATTTTTCAAAAAAAAAAACTCCTTTTGACGTGGGACAACGTCTTTGTTCACTATACTGGGATACATTCTGTAAAATTGGAAATGAAACTGGCAAATGTTGCGTCAGATTTCAAACGTTAATAACAGCATAACCACATGATGGATAACAATAACCAATATGTTATTGGATAGATAAAATATACAACAAATTTGTAATATGCTAGTTATCACTCTAATTTCATTGCTAAGCGGTGAAATTGATAAAAAGTTTCAATGACAAATTTACGCGAATAATGAACCAATTACATGCGAGCATTCCTAGCACAGACGACGCGAATGGATACCAACCGTTCCCTGTGATATTCTCTGTATCAATATCGAAATAAAAATTGACAGAGTCTCCCTGTCCCAATAAGTCAAATTGTGTTTGCTTCCATGAGCTTAGACTAATATGATGTCTCGAAGGTAAAAGTTTTCCAAAAAGTTTGAAACAATCTTCATTCTCGAACAATTTCTGAACCTGCTTTCAGAACCTAATTAAAACTGATGTCTTGAAAGAAAACATGCCGGTAAGAGCAACAGTACCAGTGGAGTAAAGAACCGTCTTCTATAATTGCAGCGGTACTCTTCTATTCGTACATTTCAGCGGTACACTTCTATTCGTTCTGCAGCGGTACTATTCGCATTGCAGTGATACCCTCTTGTTCGTACATTTCTGTACGTGTGCAATCGAGGAAAAACTGCAATGCTGCTGTTGATGGTGATTGATAGTTTATCTCATAAATATGATTTCTATAAATTACTCAACAAGAATTGTAGTTTTTTGCAACGGATATTTATTTAATTTTATCTTCGATATTCACTAAATAATCGTGACCGGATAGTACGAACGAGTAAATTCCTAAATATATACATTTATAGAAGAGTAAGAGCCTGCGAATGCTAGTGATTTTTTTTGTTTATTTACTAAGATTCAAACAGAATCTCTTTTTACATTTCAAAATTATTATTAAAATTGCTTGAAAGAAACTTGTTTATAATTTTGTTTAAAATATATTCTTATGTTTGCCAATCAATGAGTAGTTGTAAGGGCTTCCATAATATTTTGAAAGTATGATTCTTGTTATAGATTTGATTCAATCAGAGTTAAATAAGACAAAACCATTTATTATTATAGCGTAAGTATTATTGGGCTTGGTTTTCGAGGATATAGAGGTAATTCTGACTTCGACGCATTACGAGAAATTCTTGGTGCTTCTTCAACAAGCACGATATGCTTGTACCTTGTCAAACACATGTTGTTTGCACAAAAAAATACTACAGCCAAAATATCGTCAGATATAAACGATATTGTTTCGAGTGTTGTTGAATATATTTCAAAAATTGATTTCCAGGGGAGGCTGAAAATAAAAATACGTACAGAGTCACTGAGCAAACACATTGATTCTGTCTGCAGACTCTGTATATTTTGTAACAAAAAATCCCCTAATTACAGTGTTTAGTCCCACGTCACCATTTCATACAACCCTAGGGTTGTAAACCTTGCTGTATTTTTAATATGAGTCAAAATAGTTTTGGGGCCATCCACATACCACGTGGACAGTTGGGGGGGGGGTTTGGCTGATGTCCACGGTCCATACAATTTTTTCAAAATTTATATGGGCAGTTGTCCACGGAGGGTTGAGGGGGGGGGTCAAAATCGTTAAAAATTTGTCCACGTGATATGTGGATGGCCCCTTATTTCTTTTTTATCTTGTGCTCAGAAAAGTTGTAGATAGTAGTGTTGTCGTTAAAGGAAAAAAAAATATACCATAGGCAAAAAAAATTCTTGCAAACAAGTTGAAAGAATTATTATAAATTTAATATTTCCAAAAGTCCACTTTCTAAAGATCTGTATCTTTTTTACCAAAACTACGCATTATTAGCTATTAGTACAAAATGACTTCTTTAGCGTATAGGAACTTCTGTCAGATGAAAATAATAATCAATTGAAATGGTTGCAAACTTTCCGAATAAATATGACGAACTGATTGAACATGTGATTTTACATAAAAACGAGTTTCCCTGAAAACTCTTTAACATATGGGTCATTCCAACATATGGAGTCCGAGGAAATGCATCGATCATCTCCGATTTCGACCAAAATTTGTGCGTCGATGTACTTTGGGCCGAAACTCATTAATACAAAGTATTGTAGCGATTGGTGGACCCCTCGACCAATGGGACTGCCTCTAATTTTTGCGAATTTGGCAAAACACCTTTTTTAATTTGCGGATATCTCGGGACCCTGAAGAGCTACAGGTGATATCGACATACCATTTTGAAGGGTTTTAGATGTAGAAACTACGTAGTTTACTTTTCTCGGCAGTGTTGCCAACATTGCATTTTTCTCAATTTGAAATGTAATTTGCAATTTCCTCGAAATACCCCCCTTCGGTTTTGATTTTGACCATGCCAATGTGTTTAGCAGACAATTTTACATAGGAATCACTTATCAGCAAAAAACAAAATGTTGCGTTCCAAAGATACAGCATTTTCAAACATGCAAGATTCAGGAATTTGAACGTTCACACGAAAACGTTTCTGCATAGAATGCTGCAATCGTGATGGTATCCTAGCAGTTTGTGTTATCGGAGAGATGTTACTTAGAGGAGCATCTGTTAATGATGTAACGCAAAAATTCCGTTATAGACTCAGAAAATTCAGGAAATGCTAATTTTGTCAAATTTTGACCGTGGTCACGTGTCAAATTTCGATAATATTATTTTTTTCAGAGGCCGGTTATTGAATAACAGATCATGACAAAATATGAGTTTGACTTGAGAACAGCCGAGACCGTGATTAAAAAGTGAAGAAAATGTATTAAAAAATATATTAGAAGCGAACAATGTCTCAGCGTGTTTAGTAAGCTAATTCTTTCAATAACTATTCTATTAACGTTCAAACATAAACGTTAATGAGATTTGAAATTTTTAACAAATGACTAAAATGAAAAAAGGTTCAAAATTCTAATAATGGATTTTGATCAAATAATGTAACTCATCCGTCTAGCTTATTACACAAATATTTACTGAGTCATGTATACCATTATATATCTTGTATACGAATTGGCCACAAAATGTATATTTTGCGGCAATAATGAACTAACAGTAGAGTACCACAGAAAACTGCATCTGCGCTAGATTAACTTCAAAGGCAAAACGGTTTGCGACGCGAAACTCTCAAGTTTCACATTACCGCACCCGTTGTCAGTGCAGCGATCCTGACCTCACTATTATTCGCCTAACCCTTGTTTACTCTGCAGAGAAGCTTGACAAGTCAGCCCATCCGCTGCACTGGCCGCACAAAAGACCGAACGAGCAATGTGTGGCTCACCGCAGCAATTTTCCACCGAATTCGACCATATCGTCTCCATCAGATGTCTATCGTCTGGCCGGAGTTGAAGAGCTCCGACCGCATTGTGCTGTGCAGCATCACGATGATTTTGCGGGTTATGAGACGCATTATCATAAAACCCTTCGCCAAAATGACAATACTCATGCACGTCAATCCATTCTGTGCCGGACCAGCAAAAGTGCTCGTAAAAAGTAAGCATGAATCCTTCTCACCTCGGCAAGCAAGGATACAAGCACACACAAACTGTTGATGTTTCACGATTCATCAATACTGTGCATACGGGGCATTGAATGGCTTTCGGAGGAGACGCATCGTACTTTGTGGTGAATTGCAGTAATCAGTATTGACTGGAATATTGGAACCACATGTAGCCGCACGGTAGATTAACTGAAATTGCGGCTTTCGATGGTTACCGATGGTTGGTTTCCACTCGACTAACGGTACTGCTACAAATCACAAGCTAGCCAAGCCTTTAGTTTTTCCGAACCGAATAATCGTAAAAGCTCCCACCTGGCCTGTTGCTCGGAATTAGAACCACCCCGGGGAAGGATGGTTCATTTCACGCTACCTAGGCCCATACCGACTCTTCATTGAACGTTTTTACACTATTATCATGGTTCACTCTGGAATCACCGAGGCGAACGGTGAACTACTTTTTTCTTGATATGCTGCAATTTGTTTTATCGATATTTTTGGAATATTATAAACATAATGGAATAACGCTGGGTAAATGGGATAGCTTTAACACGGTACAAGGTAGTAGCGGAGTAAAAAAAAACTTGCTTCGCCATCTCGAGAAGGCAAGTCGCAACTTTGACCAAACAAAGCTTAACCATTCCTCCCAAAACGAATGGGCAAGGATGGTTTTCCCAACCCTGCTACGACCGAACCCGCACCCAACGAACAAAACCAGCTCTCGCCACCATGAATAATCCTGCTGGAAACGGGTGTAGCAGAGTGCTATTATTTCCGGTACATGATCTCCGATGGAACAAGCTTTTTCCTGTATAATCTATTGTTGTCTATCGGGTTGGACTGCGCCGCCACGTGGGCGGGGATGATGTTCATAACGAAATAGCAAATATTTTCTGTACAATACCACACTCGCTTCGGAAGCTTACTTTGAGTTACTCTGTGGTTGCTGGTGCAGCTCAGCGCAGGATTTTAACATGCACGGGTAGAAATAAAATCTCGAAAACGGGCAAAATGACTCATGGTTTCATGATTTTGGTGTATTTTCATGGTATGAATATACACCATGAGTAAAGACTCATGGAATCATGAGCCAATTGTTCGTAACGCACCTCGTGCGTTACTGTTTTGCTGACATCATGAGCAATTTGGATTGAAACCATGATTTATGGGTCATGAAATTTAGCATTTGACTCATGAAATCGGGCGTTCAATTTATGAAATCTCCATTTGACTCATGGAATCATAATTCTGTCTTATGAAATCATGAGTTGCGAGTCATGAAATATAGCATTTGACTCAAGGAAGCGGGTGTTCGATTTATGAATTTTTGCTTTGGTTTGCTTGCTTGCTGTGGCATTAGTCACGAGTAATGCAATTTAGCATTTGACTCATGAAATCGGACATTCGATTTATGAAATCTCGCCTTGGCTCCTAGAACCATGATTTTGATTTATGAAATCATGAGTTGCGAGTCAGGACAAATAGCATTTGACTCATGAAATCGGGTGTTCGATTTATAAAACGTTGCTTTGATTTAGGAAACCATGAATTGAACTCATGATTTAATGGGTTCGCATCGGCAGAGCGAAACGTCAAAATTTTGTTTTATTTTGCTCTGTTGATTTTGCTCGTAGGTCGAATTGATAGTTCTGCAAGTTCCGCAACTTTATTTAAATAATAATCATCGCGTGTTCTACCTGTCCAACTAATCAAAAATACGCGGAAGTCAAGTGATTCAATACAAAAAGTAAGAATTTCTGAAATATTGTGAAGCGTGATTCGCAAATCTTGTAATGTGATGGTGCTTGATTGAACGTCTCCATTTCAGGCTGAAATGTATATGAAGTGCATGAAAAGAGTTCTCCGTTATACTCTACAAATTATCAAGTCAGATACGGGAGATTGTCGAGCTATATCTGGTAGCACAACAATATCGTTTAGTAATTCGATATACTATATACTATATATATATATATATATATATATATATATATATATATATATATATATATATATATATATATATATATATATATATATATATATATATATATATATATATATATATATATATATATATATATATATATATATATATATATATATATATATATATATATATATATATATATATATATATATATATATATATATATATATATATATATATATATATATATATACTATATATTCGATATTCGATTCAATATATCGAACACCTGAGCCAAAATGGGTCGTTCGCATGCCGAATGCAGAATATGTTTTCAAAGACAGTGTTTTTTACCGATGTATCTCAATGCTGAATGATAAATGGAAGAAAACACAACGACAACCAATGGTCAGCGGTTTCCAGAAATGGTAAACTTTAATCCCAAAAGTGATATTGTAATAAAGAAGCATGTTTGATGCATGAAGTTTATTTCATTGAAAAAAATAATATGTGTGTGTTTAGTAACAATAACAAATAAACAAGTAAAAAAAACAGTTACAACAAGTTACAATACAAAATTATGAAAAAGTTAGTTGCCAGAAAATAGAATTAGTTTTTTTAATGTTTGTCTGTTAGAAGGTTTGAAACTGATAATTTGTTTTGCATAAAATTTGAAGCATATGTTTAGATAACTGACAATTATTTTCTTTATCAAAGCAGCTCGGTTTGATGTACAGGTACTATAATCGGTATATAATTCGAATATGCTCTCGAGATTTAGCAGAGAATCTAGAGTGGATTCTACCAGATGATCAAAACAGCTTTCCAAGTCAAGATCACGTACTTCACCGACAAACTCCTACAAGTATATATGTATGAAATAATAATCAAAGTGTCTATAAAATTATAAGTAGGTACCTTGAATTTTTTTTCTGTTGCATCTATGATGCATTTAACGTAAGCCATCCTATCTTCTGCGACTAGTTTTACGCATTATGGTTTCAATTTTTCAACTTTAGACTCAAAATTTTGATTTCTCAGAAGAGTAAATCTATGTTTCACACTTCCTTCATTTCATACCACCGAGTGTTGATGCTTGTGAGTTTTATTTGCTCCCGTAATCATGGACACACACTCCTGTTTACGGTCTCATTCGCATGCACTCCCCTACTCGCGAGAACGACCAGCCAAAAATAGTTATTTCAAGACGCATCGGAATGGCGTGGCGCGACGCAATGGAGTGGCAAAAAACATATTTCGACAAGAGGTTTCGAGGTACGATGCTGGCCCAACAAGCCAGTCGTCGTATGTTCGAATCCCGGTTCAAGAGAGACTGTTGGTGATAGTAGCATCGTAGCGTTGGCCCCACAATTGTCCTGTACACTAACAGTTGGTTGCAAATTCTGTGTCAAATAAACAGAAGTTCGAATTGCGATACGGAATGTAGCACCAAGGTTTTGCTTTACTATTTTGGTAGTCCGATACCTTACACGTTGCAGCATTCGGTACTATAAAAAATTTTCATCCCTTACATTTAAAATTTTTTACTGGGTCTCGGTAATTTATTGCCTACTGAGTGCTCGGTTAAGAAATAAATGACAGCTGTCACATTTTTTCGTAAATCTCGGTTCAACCTAACTGAAATCTCGGATTTCGAATATTTTGTGCCACCTGATGATTTACGAAAAAATGTGACAGCTGTAATTTTTTTTTAACCGAGCACTCAGTGGTGCCATTCTCAGCAATGAATTACCGAGACCCGGCAATAAATTTTAAGTGTGCACCCTTGGCTGTCGGGGCACGAATCGAAACTGCTTGGCAGCATTTAAGTAATTGACAAATCGCATGCGTGAGTCGGTTAAGGAAGCATTTTCTGGCACATTTTTTCAAGCCCTCCTAGTCAAATACTTTTATTCGAGTACTCCAACTCGCATGTCTCTACACGCGAACGCGTCGTGAGTAGAAAGACAAAAGAGAATTTGCGAGCGGTTTCATGTTGTCTACTGCTCTGGCGAATGCGTAAATAACAAAGCGTTTCTCGAAAGTGTGTGTGCAAACGATTGGAGAAGTCAGAACAGTACAATGTCGTAAACAGTAATTTTGACCTTCCAAAAAATACTCCGTAGGACAAAATATGTTTTAAAGTAAAAACCCAAAAATATAATTATAAAATATACATTTAAAAAAAACACTTTTCAAAAATTCGATTTTCATTTCTTCGAAAACTACACGCAATGTGCAAATTTCTTTATAAAGACAGTTGCACAAATAAGAATGAAAAAAATTTCGAAAAATCAATTTTCAAAATTTTTTTTAGTGTAAATTTTTTCGTAAGGACAAAATTATTGTCTACAACTTTGCCGAAAATGTCACACCGATCAAATCTATCACTCTGGCTCTAAAAATATTTGTAATTCACCATACCAGTTTTACATAAATCGTTATCACAAATTAGTCGTGTTTCAAGAAAAAATAACTAATAGCACAAACAACATCTTTAGTTTATAGTAACAACATCTAGGAATTATAGGAACATCTGTGCAAAGTTTCAAGCAAATCAAAACTGGTCAATAAAAATAGTTGCCTTTTTTGTGCACCATACCGATAATTCTGGTTTTTTATTGTTTTATGTTTAGACAAAATAACCATCTGCTGCTTCACCTAAGGTATCATATGAGTCGAACAAACCGTTCTGGCTCTAACAATATTTCATGAGTTTTTTTCACTTCTGAAATTATTAGTTTCACAAAGAACTGACATGATTGGTTTCAAAAGTTTTTTTTTTCAATGAAGAAACAATTTCAAATGATCGATTATAGTTAGGTAAACTGTGTAAATGTAGTAAAAGCTGTTCCTATCTGATGCTTAAATATTTATAAGTTGTCATCAAAATGTCGCCTCAGATCCTCTAAGAAAGCAATATGTTAAACATCATGGACATCCTTCATCTAAATCATGTCAACTAATGTTTGACGTTGATGGTTGCTCTGAACTGGGCTCCTTCGCATTATTGTGGAAAATATCAACAGGGTCTACTTATAAAAAAGTTGGTCACTCAGTTATTTGTTCCTTGGTGCATATTGAAATTTCGAGCTCGTGCTGAGACATGGAGATGAAATCGAATTTACAATCGTCTATGTCAAGGCACACCAACATTTTGAATAAGATGTAATGAATGAACAAAAAAATTTTAACTCTTAATTGAGTATTCATCCTAAAAGGACAATTTAGGATATGATGCTGATCCCATATCTGTGCTAATCCCGACATTGAAAGCTGTTTTCGCACTAAAAATTTGACGGCAGACAGATTTTGATTGCCAACACCCCCGTTTGTGTGTTGCCAAATTTTTCACTGGTGGAATTGCCGCTACCGCACAAAAGCAGCGTTTTGTACCAGAAGACGTAATACCGCTACACTTACCGCTGACGCTACTACTCCTATAACTGTCTGCATTTGCGCTGATGCATGGATAATTTTCAATTGATTGCTAAAAAAACGACGGAAGTGCGTTGGAAACTAAACGGCTTATAAGCATAAAAAACACAAGTTTTGTCCCCTTTTCCGTTTTTACATTTTTATTTTCACCTCAATGTAGCTGATCTTCCAGAAAAACGTAGTTCTACGTAAGAAAACAAGTCTTTGTTATTCTCAACTTCAGTGATGTTCCAGTTCCAAATTTCCGCTAGCGAAATTTGTAAGAAAACCCGGTTGGAGAACACACAGACATTTCACTAATCTGCAGTTTACAGTTCATGCGAAGCGAATACAACCACCACCTAACGAGAGAAGCGGAGGTGATAGATGCAACCGAAAAACAACTTAAATCGATCGAGTTAGTGCCGCGGCTAGCAGAATCACGTACCACATCACCATTACCAACAGTATCTCACAGGCACAGCTGTTTAACTTGTTTTGATTTTGTTGGCTAAGCCCGCACATTATTTAGTTTTTCGGCAAAATAGGCACGAATTCTTCTATCGCCTAATTTATCTTTACAGGCGGGGCAAATAAACATTGCCTTCCCTAGGACGAACAAATCCTTATGGGCACGACCGTTAATTCCACAACTTTGCTATCCGATTTGACGAAAGACATCGCAGGAACCGCGGGGCACTGGTTTCGAATCATTATTAGGCAAATGACACTTGCCACACAGCTTCTTATCCATCAATTCTAGCAGCAATAACAACAACGAGTTTGCATTTCTAGCGATTGATCTCTAAACTGGGCTTGATGGAAAATACAAACTTTACGGCTAGCTATTTGTATACGAGCACTACGTAAATAACCAAATTATATTATTGACCTGGTATCAGAACTTGTTTACTTTTTTGTATCCTATTCGATCTCCAATCCGATTTTTTTCCGATCGTATGTTCTCTGCCACAGTTGTTTTAACCGCACTTGATATTACTGTGTTGAGTTAATTTAAGCGACCGGACACTCGTCATATGTTTTATAAACACTTTCACTCGCGAAAACCTTGTTTTGCACACCTATTAATCACGGTTTCTAAACTTGCAATCACTGAATATACCGGCGCGCAGTTTGACAGATATGTGTTACGTTTATAGCAGTCATGAGTCGTATTTATAAAAACGCTCTGAGTAGCTCATGGTATTCAGAATCCAACTTATGGTATCATGAGTCATGACTCATGATTCTATGAGTCCATGCGACAGCGATGTATTACGCTTTTAATAGCCATGAGTCACATTCATGAAAACGTTCTTCATAGCTTATGATATTTGGAGTTGAGATCATGATGTCATGAGTTATAGGTTATATTTTGTAGGTAAACGTCATTCATGATTTCATGACCTAAAAGGTCATGAAAACGGGAAAAGATTTTTACCCGTGCGGTTTGTGCACCCGCAACGGTAATGTATTTCAGCTGGGCTTTTGGGGGAAGGCTAAACAAATACCGAATTTGATACTGACCATGAAAGTAGCGCTTTGCACTGGTTCGTTTGTGCGATTCGCCACTAATTCTGATAAGCCGTCTCTGCCAATACCTGTGCAGTGGGAATAAAGTGATTTGAAAGTGGGTTTGCTATTTGTTTGGGGCATTTTCTGCAATTAATTCACAGCAAAAATTAGCCTTCGCAGCGCTGCTGCCTAAATTTAGTACCTCGATTGTTGAAAGTAATTTATTATACAAACGGTGACTAGTGTAATAAACTTT
This sequence comes from Wyeomyia smithii, assembly GCF_029784165.1. Classification (NCBI taxonomy): domain Eukaryota; kingdom Metazoa; phylum Arthropoda; class Insecta; order Diptera; family Culicidae; genus Wyeomyia; species Wyeomyia smithii. The sequence goes on from NC_073694.1 coordinate 43,731,852, forward strand.
GTAGGCGTCTGTCAGTTTGCTTGCTGCGTGTTATCTAATATTCAGCGCTCACACACTCACACAATTGGCCTCTTATCGTTTAAGGTTGCAGTGTATTTACCGATAATGTTTCAAACGTTGCTTTAACGATTCTCCATCCAGTGCCGCACATACTAACACGCTCTCATAACTGTTAACATTCGACTCAACTACCAAACAAAGCTCGTAATTCTAGGACACCGCACGGAAGCTTTCCGTCGCAACAGCCATGGCTGTTCGCAATATTCCCACGCTTCGGTAAGCGTTTGCTTGCTCTGTGGGTTGCTACTGTGCAAATATCAACTTGCCAACCGGGCACATCCTATCAGCTGTCCAAGGTATTGGCCCTAGAGCACTGTCGGATAAGCCGCGCACTGTTCGCATTCAGTTCAGGCAATTGATGCCAGTACCAAGGAACATCATTTCGATTTTGATTCCAATTTTCAGTTTCAATTCCGTGGCGGTTGTTAACAGTCCACTCCAGTGGAACACAACAGTTCGTGTGTGCAAGTTGAGAGACGCAAGCTAGTGAACCGAACGTGTGGGTCGTCGTGGTCGCACCGATATCGTATCGTCCTACTACATGTTGTGCTGGGAAGGGGGAAGTTATTATGATGCGTTTCCATCCTCACAGGATCTGCATGCCAACACCTTCATGCACTCGAGCCGGAAATCGAGTGTCCCGCTGGTAAGATTGGACCCGCTTCTAGTGCTGTGTTTATTCTAGAGAGCGTTATCTTTGAGTCTGTGCGAAAGATTGAAATTTTATGAATTTACTGGAAAAGGGAAGGTCTCCGATTGATGTTCGAAGTTGGCGGTCTACTTTTTTGTTTTCCGTTGTGGTGAAAAATTGCTAGCAGCTCAGTTGTGTAATATTTTTGCGATAGTTTTAGAGCAGTTCTAGATGAAATCGGTAATGACATGGGTTTTTTCATATTTGAAATAAACTTGGAATTTCTTTTCGACTAGAGCAATTATGAATTTTCAACAATTGGGTTGCTTAGCTGTACTAGTTTTTATTTTTCGTTAGAAAAAAGCTGTGTTTTGTGAGCAATACGTGATTTAAAAAAAAATAACGTTGTCCTTCGGTTTTCAAATCACGATTCCTGCTTGAAATCGCTTGAATGACAGCCAACAGTCATTCAAGCGATTTAAAGCGTTTTTTATTCAACTTTTTTTTTTTAAATCACATTTTGCTCGGAAAAATTTATTCTTTTATTTAATATATAAAACTCAGAAATTCGCATATAGCTTAACAACCCATTTAGCTGGATTATTTTTATTAAAGTATTGCTTCTTCGGAGGGCGTGTGTATTTTTAACCAATTCATCAAACAAAATAAATCTCTTAAATCAGGCCTGTCCAACCTTTTTGATACGCGGGCCAAATTTCACAATCCACAACAGCTGTCAGGCCAAAATTTTGAAAAATTTCAAATTTTAGCTAATTTTTAGATTTTGTACAAATATTTATTAAAATATCATGCTGGACTGTTCTAAGATTTTAAAATTACATGAGCTTGGAGAATCAATGAGAAACTTGAAACCATTGGCTTTTTTTTCCAGAACACGTGCCATATTGATGTCAAAATCTGATACCGAAGTCCGCAAACACGATTTTAAATTCTCGTCTGATAAAGATGAACGACAACTATTCTTTTACTGCCTCCATTCTATTGAAGTCGTGCTTCATTTTTGAAATGTCGATACGGATTGAAAGTTTCAACGTTAAATAAGTTTAAATTATACAAAGATAATTTGTATCATCACAAATTCCAATCCGAATAGGTACATCAACACGTGGGCCAAATGTGAAACGCGTTTCAAAACCTAACGCGGACCGCGACAAAAGAAGCCGAGGGCCGGATGTGGCCCGCGGGCCGTACGTTGGACAGCCCTGTCTTAAACTATCGATCAGATTTCTCCAGATAAGCTGTGAGAAATCAATTTCACCATCAATTTGAAGCATGTGGTTTGGAACCGATAAAAAAACATGATTCAAAAACTGATTAATATAGGGTAAGGAACGGCCTAAGCAGTGGCCCCTAATTTGAGCAGTCGAAAACAACGGGCTTCAAACTTCCGAATTTTGATCAATATCGACAATCTCAATGACGAGACCTCTGATGAAATATGTATCTTACGAATATATAAAATACCATTCAACACAATAGAATCATTTAATAAACATCAATTGATTGAAATAGCGTCCCTCGATTGGAAACTATAATTGATTCCTGTTAAAGTTTGCTAAATCAGTTTTACAATCTGAAAACAAGTGCTGGAGAGAGGAAGAAAATTAAAAAAACTGACTTTACACATTTCGTGTATTTCATTTCAATAAGGACTGTGTCGGAAAGTAATTAGCAACATGTATTTGTGAATTATATTCGAAAGGAATTAACAATTCTTTTTATGTTTTCAGTTTATTGAAGTTCAGTTCAGTTTCGATTAATGTCATGGCTTACTTGAATCAAAAATTTATCTTCTGATAAACGAACGCACTTTTCACCGAATGCCTTTCATCAAATTCTGCACAGTCACTTTTGTGCATTTTCTGGATGCTGCTGTGCATTTTTTTTTTTTGAATTCCTGCATGGTTTGGGATACTGTCCCCTCTTTCCTGAAGAACTGCTTCACAATTGCCCAGAATCGTTCAATTGGTTGGAGCTCCGGGCAGTTAGGTGGATTGATGTTTTTCTTGACGGATTGGATATTATGGTGTAAAAGCCACTGTAGAACAGATTTAGTGTGGTGTGCAGAAGCCAAATCAGGCCAGAACAGTGGGGGAGACTTATGCTGTTTATAGAAATAAGATGAATATAGGTGCACGAAGCTGTTGAGATGAATAATGGAGCGATAACCCTACAATTTCCACAGTTGTTAACCTATACTATGACAGAATAATTCGAAATGCCAAACATGCTTTAAATATGCATCGTTTGAGAAATCTGAATCTTGTTGAAAGAAGTTGGTTGATAAATGCTTTTATCCTATCGAAATCCTGGTACCTAGCTCAAATTGTTCCCCCAAATCAAAAACATTTAGCTGAAATGAGATCTACCGTAGGTCAGTTTTTATGGAAAGGTTTCATTTTCAAGACGAAGTAAAGACGAAGTAAAGTTGATCACTTTACTTAGATTATGACATGGGCGGAATCCAACTAGTGGACTCAGAATGCAAAATGAAGGCGCTTATTATCAAAAGTATTTTACAAAATGACGATGGAACTTTTACAGAAGACACTCTATTGCAATATTCTAGAATTCGTAGTCTATCAATTAATTTTAGTAACTGGACTGGTGTTGCAAATGATATTAAAGGTAGCACTAGCTTAAATACAACAGCTTCACTTTACAGATTTTGTATTTCTCAAAAAAATATAATACCCCAAGTATCGAACGATTATCCACAAATTGAGTGGAGTATTGTTTGGAAGAACTATAATTACAATTTTATACCTTCTGAAGACAGATCACGGATCATTGCATTTGGTAATAATCTTATCGCTTATAAAGAAAAATTAATAGCTTACAATATTGGAAGATTGAACAGTAGCAGCTGTGATTCATGCTTACAACCGGATAATAATAACCATAGAATAGAACAATGTCCACCGGCCAAAATTATTTTAGACTGGATTAAGAACGTCGTCCTGAGTAAATGCAAAATAAGTTTAAACAGATTAGAAGATATGCTATCCGTTGATATTGACACTAAGAGACAACGAGAAAAGGCAGCTCTCTGGTTGGCTATACGAGGAATTTCTTTTTGCTTCAAATGGTACCCAAACCCAAGTCTTTATGTAATCAAGAAAGAAATGAGAGATGAGATGGAAACATAAACATTATTTAAACAACAATTCGGAAACCATATGAATATTTGTTAAAAAGATCGTTAGAATTAGGTTAGGTTAAAAGTGTAAAGTTTATTTTTATTGTAATTGTATTAGTAATGTGGGGCGGGATCGTTGCCGAATTCGCTATTCATACCTGATTCGAATTCAAGCTCAAATCTTTATCGTCTGTGGAAGTGGGATGTGTTGGAAAACATACTCCCTTTCGCTGATCCTCAACATTTTTGACCTATTGGGTTGTGTACATTGTCGCAGACTAGTTTCGCTATCCTCCCTAGCAGCTACTTCATCTTCGGGTAAACACGCTTCTTTCTTCGGGTAAACACGACAATTCGCAGCATTGGATCCAGCGTTCAGTGAAGTTCCAGTCACCAAGCCACCAATAAGTTTCTTCAAATTTCTGGTATCCGTTTGTGCCACAGATCAAGACTTGCACGACGAAACCTGTTTGCTTTCCGCCGCCTAGTCCAGCTTGAATTGATTCTTGGAGTGAGTCCCTGATGCCACCACTCATTGTTGAGATTAAAAATCTTGCTATGGTTGCATCTGGTAAAGTTTTGTCTTCACGAAGTCACTCGTTATGGCGACCCCAGAATTTTCCAAGGCCATGATTATGGGACGGTGTTCGTCTGTAAGACCAGCCAGCCAAATCATACAAACCCAGAGTTCCGACAATTTGAATCCGATACCATTCAGCTGATGTGATATCGATATCACGTGATTTACCTATTCGTACATCGAGTCGCACGAATCCAAATCAGTCTTAATGAATTTATGGAGCAATCCGTTCTGCCGGAAGCGCAATCGAATATCTGCGGTATCCACGTGAGTTGGTGGTTTGATCGCTTCCTGACTCCGCTGCTCTGCGAGTCCAATTACTAACGATTTTGGTTGAAGTTTCGTACCACGAGGTCTATGATCTCGCAATAGCGGCCATCCTTCGAAGATTGCTTTCCGCTCGTGAGAATAGCAATAGATTGATGAAACTAAATGTGCACAAGCGATGTTTTTGACAAGAAAAACAAAGTTCTTTTGAGTCCATTACTTCGGCAGGTCTTTCACTACCTCCTTGGCAATTTGTCGAAACTAGAAGATTTTCGCTTTTACCGGATACCTGGGAGCTCTTGTCATATTTGTTCTCTTCTTGTTGTTTTGTTTTGTTAGAGATCTTACCGCTGATAACTTGCTATAAAATAGGTTTCAGTCAGTTTTCCCCGGAATCCCTGTATGCTTTTGTTTGGATTTCTCCACCAATATTTTTGCCTGTGATCTGATTAATAAATTTGCTCACACACATACCCATTTGATATTTTATTTGAAAGTTTTTCGCTGGAAAGGGTTATGTCTAGGAATTCTTGTCGTACAGTGTTTATAAAAGTTGGGTTACCTCGGTTACATATATCAGATTTATGCCCCGAGAATGGCTACAGTCCAGGCAGTGACCTTTTTAATAGATCGGGCAAATGAAACCTCCCAACCAGTCTGAGGGTAATTCTTCATCAGATCTCAGAATGGTTCAATGAATGGCATAATGCAGCGGTTCATTGCCGACTTTAAAGAGTTTCGGCCCTCACCCCAGTGGCGACTCTCCAACTCAGAATGAGGATGACGCAATTAAATCTGGGCCACTGCTACGCGGCCCAGCGACTGCTGTATCAAGGGATGGCGACCATATGAGCGACGGCCAGGCCCTCGGTTCAGGAAATTGTGTCAACTTCGAACTAGGATGAAGTATTCTACTGCAGTAGCTATTCTCCGCAGAGTTGGTCTACAGAGAGGTTCGCCCAGATGGTCGATCGTGTAATTGTGGAGCTAACGAGCCTAACGTCGTTGGTGGTGCCGGATGACTTCAACGCTTAGGCTGTCGAGTGGGGATATCGCCGCACGATTCAAAGGGGACAGATTTTTTTGGAAGCTTTGGCAAAGCCCATCTTGGACCTGGCCAACGTCGGCGCTAACACCATCTACAGCGGATACGTTGTAGAGCCGATCATCGACCGACGTGACTTTCGGCAGCACGGATAGCCGACCTCAGTACGTGCCTTCGTGTGAGGAGGATGCAACTCGCGCTTACTGCTGTGCAAAGATCGGAGTGCCAGGCAACTTCAAAATCAGCTGAAGCAGCGGTTTTCAACCTTTTTTTGTCCGCGTACCCCTTGGCGATATTTTCTAAACCAATTGTACCCCCTGGGTTTGGAATGTTCTCGAAAAGTGGGAGAGAGTAGTGGTAGTTCATGTTGTTGTAGTCTAGTTCAAGCTCCAAATTGAATTATGATTTGTTTGTTTGCTTCAGTCATGTTCTAAGAGCAAGTTTGAACAACAAATGAAGTATTATGAAGAAAGATTGCTTCGTTCACCATTACTCATCTTTCTTTCGCGTACCCCAGGTTGAAAGCCGCTAAGCTATGGTAACGCTGGAGATCGCAATATAAGCCAGGTAACAAGTTTGTTGCGACAGTGCCAACCCGAATCCGTGGGGCGACGGATTGTAACGACCGAGACCGTACCTCTGGTCAGCCCCGGTAAAGTTATCACCAGCGATTTGAGAGCGGATCATAAAGGGACTTTTCCACGCCATGAGACGAGTCCCTGGCGTCCGGTTATTGAGCACCCAAAAACAGTGAGTGACGGCAGCCGCGTAGAGATCGCAGTGGCGGTAAGAATAATGTACGATAAACTTGTTGAGATCGCAAACTCCCTGAAGGTGAGTAAGGCACCGGGTTATATAGAATCCCGAACCTGGCCATTAGGACAGCCATAAAGGTAGCCCCAGGATGTTCAAGGCGGCCGTGCAGATATGCTTAGACGACTGCCTTTTCCCGGACAAGTGGAAACGACAGAGACTGGTAATACTGCCAAAGACCGGGAGGCGGACTTTTTTGTATCATTGCCAGGTGACCTATCGGTATATAGACCAATCTGTCCGCTAGATACAGCGCCAGCTAGAATTCTACAGCCTATGTGCTTCGAAATCTTAGAGTACCGGTGCCACTGTACAAGATCCTACAAAATTATTTTCAGAATCGAGTGCTGGTTTACAACACACATGAAAGTCAGAAATGCGCACCAATCAACGTGAAATTTCGGTTTCCGAAATTTTTTTTTGATGCCTAATGACTTAAAATTGCATGAAACGTCGAGAATTGGTGTCATCAGAAATTTTTTTTTGCAAAAATCTGCTCTCTGGGACTTAGTCGTTTTTTCAATTGTGGAAGGCGGAATTCAAAAAACTCCCTTTGTTAGGAGTATGTCTTCATAATGTGTACAATTGAACCTTTTTCCATTTTTCAATTCACTCATTTTTTAATAGCCGATCATTTGCAAACATAACCGATTCCTTAAAAAATTAATAATAACTCTGATTTTTTTGGACAATATTGGGTCCATTTGACTAGAACCAGCGTCAGTTAATGCTGTGGCAAAAAACACCGCTAATTGCTGTTTTGACTGATATTCTGATTTCTTATGCATTTCACACATTTTTTGTGCGTAGTCAGTACAATTATTGTGCGTGTTAAACGCCGTTAATTCCGTTGATCTTCTTGTAGAAGCTCCTGCCTGGAGAAACATTTTCAAATATTATTTTCGAATTACCCTTCGGATGCCGAGAAAAAAAGCTTTCAACAACTAATCCTGCAAATTGTTTTACTGCTCCGTGTGATCAAAAAGATATTTAAAACAGGTCTCAGGAGAAAGATTTTCAGAAATAATTTTTTTAAGCTAATCTCTGTTTCAATCAACGATAAAGTTCATATGAGTAGGGCCAGATGGATCAATTAAATTTTACACTATTTTTCTATCACAAAATTCTCGGATTTTGAAATTATTACACCAATTACGATTATGTTTAATTCGAGGGCAATTACGGCCAGTCCAGTGATACCATGATTTTTACAGTGCTACTCTAAATTTTTACAATTCAGTTTTCTGTTTGTTTTTTTTTTATAATAAAATTGTAAGTGCCCTTCCAATCCCAATATTTTAATGCAATCGGTTTTTTTTCGGTATTTCTTCAGTTTGTGAAATGTAAAAAAAAAATCATTTCTTTTATATGGGAGGACTTTACGGCTTTTACTAATTTTTTTTTTTTTTCAAGCTAATATTACCGTTTAGTAAGAGCAATTCCATTCCTCGTGGTCCATAGGTGTTAGTGTAATGTTTAGCTTACATAACCACATACAACAAATTATAAAAAGTATTTTTTTTATTAGTGCATGATTTATTATTTTATGATTTAATGAGAGCCATACTTGTTAATTTCAGTTTTCTATACTTTTCTCTATCAATCATTCTATACTTTTATCTATCAATTATTTTATACTCCTCTCTATCAATGAAATAAATTAAAATGGCCGCTTCATTTCATTGCTTTAAACGAATTGATTTTTATTGAGACAATTTGAAGTCTGTTGCCAAATCTGCAAATCGAATTGCAACTCAAGTTGTGTCAATCACATCCCCATAGCAAGGACAACATAACTCAAAAAAATCTCCGAGTACGGATTATAAAACGTTACCTGCAATGGCACCACTATCATGAATATATTACCAAAATGTAACTGACCTTAATCCATTCGAAAATAAATCCTGCAGCTCGATATCGAGCAAACATTCCATCAAACCGCTACTGGATGGAACGGACAAGATAGAACGCTGCGCTTCAGCTCCCCTCTTCCCCAATCCCTGGTGCCCCTGGTCCTACAGTATTGTGTAATCGAACAACCGTATCTGTTGTCAGCATAAGCCTAGAACCATAAAACACCACATAAACAGAGCCCGCATAACTTGATTCTTTATGCAATACAGCGAAACTAACCCGGAGCAAATTCGAACCACGGAAATCAGTCGGGCCAAGCCTGGCGAATTCATTCCGGGCCCGAACGTTGTTGGATTAGGAAGCTTTTTTCCCCGAACCTAGTACCAATTGCAGTACATTTAGTGCCATGTGAAAAAACAAGTGAACAGCAGAGTAATGGTTGGATTTACTACCGACTCTGTCCGAGACGGGGTTTATCTGTGAAAAAAGTCGAAACTCCTACTTCAACGCTCTAAAACACGTGGTGTGGTAGCTGATGGCTTACGAAGTGCAAGTAATTAGTTTAGTATTATAAACTAAGTAGATACATTCTTACCTGCTGCAACGGAGTGCCAAGTTATCCAAGGTCATAGTTCTATTTTAAGCGTTCAACACCTTGGCGGGTCGTGTCGTGTGGGAGCAAATGTAGAGCAAAAGTCTGAAAAAGTCATGGCACTATCGAAGTGCTAGTCGGCGCGTGATTGTTTTATCAATTTTTCACTTTCCACTTCTCCCGGAGCAGATGTTTGTTTCGCTAACTGGCACCGAGGGGCCCTGCAGTGACGCTGATGGTTGCAGCTAGACTAGAGTAATGGCGTGACTGATTTTGACAGTTGAATAAACTAGGGACTATAATATGTAGAGCACACGATTCAAGGGTATTTTGTTTTTGGTTAGCATAACGAACATAGATTTACTTTATTAAAAAGTTTTAGAATAATAGCAAAGCTATATTCTAAAGTTTTTACTTCATCATCGAATTTTCTTTACTTTCTGAAACATACGACTACATTCCGATCGTATTATTTTAAGTGCATTCATACATTTATGTAATCAATGACATTTTGCTGAATTGGCTCTTAAATAAAGGGAAACCCAGAAATTCTCAACTCATAAAACTAATAATATGGTCCCTGACGGCAATAACTAAGAACGTTGTATATTCTGTAGATAGCCTATTAAAATTTTCATATGATAAGTGCATCGATTAATTCAACTCGAAAATCGTACACCTTTTTTCCTCGCGTCAAGTGGCGAAGCATCGCACTTTCACTCAAGAAGAATTCGCAAACTCCGTCGAAATTACGTAATTTTCGATTATTTACATCAACGAAAATTTTCATCAGCATTTTCCAACACCCTCAACAGGTGCTCTCAATCTCGCGTAGTGCCAGAGCTGATTGAATTTGTTTTCCTGCCTTTTCTTTTATGCGCCAAAGTAATGCTCTGATTGAAAGCCATTTGCATAGAAAATGTTTCATTTTCATTTACCATCCACGAACCCCTCGTTGCTTCTTCCATTTTATTTTTTTTTTTGCTCAACAGCAGAACTGCCATTTCAACTTTCACTCCTGTTTGCTTGAAAAAAACCGTACCTCTGCATGTGACGCTCCCACTCGGAGTAATTGGAAAGTCGCCCGAATCGCGAGTGCTGTGGAATTTTTCTCGCGATGAAATTTGCTACTCTATCAGCAGGCAACAGAGAAGCGCCATCAGTTTAACGAGCAAATAAATAAATAGAGCCAATCACCTGGGCGACCGTCCCTGCGCGCGCCAACCATCAGGACCCTGTGGAGCGTTTTTTTTTCTCTGCCCTATGTTGCGCCAACTAAACGAATCGAAAATGGGGTCAATTTTTCTTTCGGTGCCTGTGTCGAAAATGGGAAAAGTCAAGCGAAAAACTTTTTATTTTCAATTTGCTGCCTTCGGAGCAAGCACACAACGGCCCGACACATATAATCGCGGCGTGGGAGCAGGGTGAGGCGGAGGTGTAGGTAAGCCAAAGCGAAATAAAATCGGACAGTTCATTCATAAATAGTACGTGTGTGCGATCGAAGTTTCGCAATTTAAAACTATCGATCGGGGACCAGTTTTGAGGTGAACTTTTTTAATATCGTAGATTTTTATCAGGTGCCATTGGTGAAGAGGGAAAACTTGTTTCCGGCACTTTTTTTTCTCGCAGGAACAAGCAGAAATAAGATAGACACAATCTCGATCTGCAGAAATTGATATGCAAAGTTTCAAATGGAAGATGTGGCTTATTCTGCTAGGAAGCAGGAAACGTTGTCGAGCCTTGTTTGCTAAAAACTTTGATGATTATTCTGATAAAAGGAAACGGTTTGAATATGATTGAATGTTGGTTGAAAATTAAAATTTTGAATTGAAATGATTCGAAACGTTAGCGAACGCGGATTTCTCAAATCTCTGTTTAACGCAGGCACGAGAAAACAAATAAGTAACTGTTTTGTTTCAAGGATGTGATTAAAAAAGGATCTAGTCTCATCCTACAATCGAATTCAAAAAGTTCAAGATTTTAGATGTTGAGATTTGAGGGTTTAAGGGTTTCAGGATTGGAATCTTTTAAGACTGGATGATTTCAAGATTCTATGATTTTAGAAAATATGGATTTTAGGGATTTTTAGATTTAATTTATTGTGTTAATTTAAGTTCTTGCGGCTACGAAGCTCCCTTAGCCAACTGTTTAGTGTACGGGACAATTGCGAAGCTAGCGCTACGATCCTACTGATACTGACAATCTTTTCCGAACCGAGACTTGAGCCTTGTTAGGCCAGTATCGTACCTCGAAACCATCTGGGGTTTCAATAATAAAGATTTTAATAAGGTCAATTTTTGGATTCTATCATTGAGAATCTTTGGATTTTAAGATTAAGGAATCCCAAAATTTTTGATTTTAAGGATCCTGTGGTCTTAAAGATTGTAACTTAAGGATAAAAAGTTTTAGGATTGAAAATTCAAAACTTTATGATTTTAGGATTTTGAGAATCCTGGAAAGCAGGATTTTAGAATCTTGAGGTTTTGAGATATTAGGATTTTCGTATCACTGGACTTCATTATTTTGGATTTGAGCGTTTCCATGACAAATGACCTGAGTTAACGCGAAAATTTCATAAATTATTTGCAAAAAGAATACTTTCACAGGTGGCAAATTTTTAGGATTTAAGAGCAATTTTTTAAAAATGGTGTATGCATTTTGGCATTGATTTTATTCAAAGCATCGCTACTCAGAAAGCCTTGGTTGTAAATAACAACTGCTTGAAGTGAATTTTAGGGAACTGATATTGCTTTAAAAAACTGTAAAAATAAATTATTAGAAAATACTAATAACACTAAACACTTTGAAAAAGAGATTTTTATTATTTGATATTATTTCACACATTAAATTCAGGATGGAGATTATAAGATAAATGTTCACTGGAAAATTAAGATTTGAAGAATTTTAAAAATAAAAATTTTCAAAAAAATAACAATGAACGACAAAACTGAAAAAAATGAGTTGAGTTGAATGTTTTTCTACTAACTTTCTACATGCATTTGTTTTTAAGATATTTTGGAATCAAGTTTAAAAAATTTGAGCGCCTCTTCCGTAAGATATTCATGTTTCTCCAGCAACAAGCAGAGATTCATTAAAATTTATGATTATTATTGCACAATTATTTTTCTGATAGCAAAATGATTTTCTACCCGGCACTTCTACCTGATAAAGGGCATCGGCGTACAAAAACTCAGGATTCCATAAATGAAATGAATAATTTGATGATGATGGAATCACGGGACTTTTGGATTTCGGGATTCTATGATTTCAGAATTTTAATATTTTAGGATCAAAGCATGTTTAGATTTCAGGGTTTATAAAATTTAAGTACTTTTTGACATTTCAGGGCTCTGGGGTTTTGGCATTTTAATTTCAATTTCAAATTTCAATCTTAGGATTCTACGATTTTAGGACCATAGAATTCTAGCGATAAAGAATCTGAGAATTTTTGGACCAGAGGACTGCAGAAATGAATGATTTTAAAGTTTTGGAATTATGATTTTCGGATTTTGAAGTTCAAAAATTTTTAAATTTAATGATTCTGAAATTTTCATATCCTAAAGCAAAGCCTTGGTGCTACATTCCGATATGGAACTCGACCTTCTGTTTATTATACACAGTCTTCGCAGCCAACTGTTAAGTGAACAGGACAATTACGGGGATAGCGCTACGATCTACTGACACCAAAAGTCTCTCCCGAGCCAGGACTCGAACCTACGACGACTGGCTTGTTAGGTCAGCATCGTACCTCGAGGCCGGCTGGGAGGGTTTCATATCCTAATATAGGGACATTCAATTCTAGTATGTAAGGCTCTCATTTTTTTGAATTAGACACTTCAAGCATTTTCGGATTTAATGGCTTTAAGAATTTATTGTTTTAGAATGTTAGAATTTCAGGATTCCATGAATTTAGTATTAAAGATTCACGGATTTTAGGATTTCACAATAATCAGGATTTTTGTTTTCAAATATATAGGGGGAAGCAATTTTGTAATATTTTGATTTGAGGATTCCATGATTAAAGCATTTTCAGAGTTAAAGATTTTTAGATTTCAGTAGTTAAGAGTAGGAAGAATTTTGAATTTCGTGGTGTTGAGATTTTAAAATAAATTATTTCTTCAGAAATCAAAGATTTTAATATCTAAGAATTTGGTGATGTAAGAAAATAAAAATTTCATGCTTTTTAATAGTACAGGCCAGACTCGATTATCCGGAGATTTGAAAAACATTTTGCTCCGGATAATCGAAACCTCCGGATAATCGATGTTTTATGTTTTTTTTTTAAATTTTCAACATCTCTCATCTAAAACAGTGAGTTTTCTATTATAATATATGGTACACAATTCATGTGCCGACCAAAAAAAAGGTGTTTAGACTATTGGCGGCGTTTGTTATTCATACATACGTAATGATAAATTATGTCATATTGATTATCTCCAAGATGAAAAAACGAAATAAAACCCACCATCAATTCAATGAACAAAGTCAATCATAATGACATGAATGGACCATTAAAAAGACAATTTTTTCTTCGAGAGATTAGGGAAAATATTTTCCAGAAAATATTGATTAAAATATGATTTGATTTATGTATTAATCTCTTTTTGTTATCTTAAATATTAAGAAGAATTGAAGAGTTACATTTACAGACTCTGTTCGATTTTGACAACACTTATGATTTTTTTTCTTTACCTTAAGCTACCCATAACGACCTAGACACTCGATATGGTCACTAATGAGCTACTTTGCGGATTTCAAGTCGTTATTGATTTCGCTTGATGAGTTTTGGTTCAATAATCTGGGAGTATCCGGGACAGGCCTGCTTGTGGTTCTAAGTACTGCATTGATCATGGCCACAGGAATATACGGCCATAAATCCAAAACCGGTTGACCAATAGCGGTTGTCCTCTTTGGCAACAAAAAACTATAATACCTTGCTTTTGGAGATTGTTGAGTACGAATTGGAAGGACGACGAGAAAACTGGCAAATATGAACCGCCTACACAGAACAGGGCTTTTACCGTTACAATTTTCAACAATCCTGAACCACCCAATGACCGGAAGACAACAGTACGTTATAGAAATACAGAAAAAAAAGAATATTCCGGATAATCGAACCATTTTCTCCGGATAATCGAGTCCCGGACAATCGAGTCTCCGGATAATCGAGTCCGACCTGTATTTTCCAAAATTTTTATCAAATCCGATTGTTACAGTATTTGAATTTATTTCGATATTTTGGTTACCAGAACAGTCAAATTGCTTCGAACAAATTTTTCAAAATTTAAACACTAGATAAAAATGATCAAACTCCGACATTTTAAAATCATAGAACTGTAATATTTAAGAATTTTGAGTTTGCTGGAATTGGAGATTGAAGGATTTTATAATTTCAGGTATGAGAATTTCACAATTATATGTAGGTACCAAAGCTCAAAAATTATACAGTTTTAGAATGTGGACTGTAGATTTCAGAAATATCAAAATATTAGTAGTTTTGGTGTACGTGTTTTAGGAATCTTGGGCTTAAGGATTTTAGAGTTTACTTTTGGGATTTTAGGATTTTGGAATTTTGCGATTAAAAGTCTTTGTAATAATGCTATGTTCAGAGTTTCGGGTGCTTACTTATTTCTTTGGCCGACGGACCGTTACCTGTCTAGGGCCGAACGAATTAGAGATGTCCAGCTTCTTCTATTTTGAGAAGCCATTCCCCAGTTACCTCGTATACCAGCAGATCGTGCATTTTCTTTCACCGCGCATATCCACCGAGTGCGAGGCTTACCACGAAGCCGATAGCCTCTTCTTGGTTCTCTGCTGAAGATAGTTTTGGCAGCTCTTTCGTCTGGCATTCTGGCTACATGTCCAGCCCACTGAAGCCTGCCCCGCTGTATTACCTTCACTATATCGGCATGTTTGTATACCAGGTACAACTCGTGACGCTCAATAACTTCGAGCACTCGTCGATCAGCTTCCTTCAGCGTCTATGCTTCATGTCCATAAAGGGCCACCAGGAGTATCAGCGTCCTATACAATGCTAGTTTTGTGCGAGTTTGCAAACTATGGGACCTTAGCTGGTTACGTAGGAGTTTGCAGCTGCAACTCGTCATTTCACTTCACAGTTCATATCGTTGTCACATGTCACAAGCGTACCAAGATAAACGAATTCATCAACCATCTCAAATCGTTCCCCATCTATCTCCACTTCAGCCCCAACACCACGGGAACTTCCACGCTCTCTGCCAGCCACCATGTACTTCGTTTTGGCAGAGTTTGTGACAAGTCCCAATCTCGCTGCTTCCCTCTTAAAAGGTACGAAGGCCTCCTTCACGGCCTTACGATTGATACCGATGATATCGATGTCGTCCGCAAAACCGAGAAGCATGTGAGATTTCGTGATGATCGTACCGTTTCTTTCCACGTTTGCTCTTCGTACTGCACCTTCAAGAGCGATGTTGAACAGCACGTTGGAGAGCGCATCCCCCTGCTTCAGTCCGTCCAACGTTACGAACGCGGCTGATGTCTCGTCAGCTATCCTTACGCATGATTTCGATTCCTCCAGCGTCATACGACTCAATTTAATTAGTTCCGTCGGAAACCGTGTTCCAGCATGATTTGCCACAGCTCGTTTCTTTTCACTGAGTCGTATGCCGCCCTGAAGTCCACAAACAGATGGTGAGTCGGTAAGTTGTACTCCCGGAACTTATCGAGGATCTGTCGCAGGGTGAAGATTTGATCCGTCGTGGAACGCTCTGTCGAAAACCAGCCTGGTATTCGCCAACAAAGGATTCCGGTAACGGTTTCAATCTGAATAACAGGATACGGGAGAGCACTTTATATGTGGAGTTGAGCAAGTTAGCATTCAGCCGTCGTGCAGTGCAAACCTATATTTTCGATCTACCGCTGTCTGAACGTCTATTTCAATAAAGAAAAAGATAAGGGGTCTAAAAGCTTGATCGTCAGAGAAAGCTCCCCTGAGAGAATGGATTCGTTAAGAACACACACGTTCTATCTGGACATCCGAGGAATTCGGAACGTCAAACACAATCTGGTGTATGATTTTATAGCTGATCAATTACAACTAAGTGCGAGCGATGTCAATGCAATCCAGTTTGACCTTACGGAAGGAAAAGTGTATGTAGAGCTTCGGAGCCAGGAAAAGATGCAAGAAGTCGTCAAAAAGTTTGATGGAGTGTTCGATCTAGTGTGCGACGACAAAGATAACAAGTCATACAACATGCGATTGAAGATTGAAGATGGAGGAACGGACATAAAACTTCATCATCTTCCACCACGTATGCCCATGGAGATGATCTGGCAGCACATGTCGTATTTCGGAAAAGTCAATAGCATCATCGAGCAAAAATGCAAGTCAGCTAGATTCCCCGATGCATCTAGTGGTGTGCGAATCGTTCGCATGCAAATTAAGAGGACAATTCCCTCGTACATCAGTATTCAAGGCTACAGCACCTACGTCACCTATAATAATCAAGTACACACATGTCGTCACTGCGGTAACATTATGCACCGTGGTAGAAGCTGCGCTGAAAACCGAACGCTTATATCGGCAGAGCAACGAAAACAAATATCATATGCCGATGTTACTTCTGGATTCACTGATCCTAAGCCGAACATGCAAGTAATAACCACTGACGAGGAAGATAACCAGGAAGAATCACCGCTGCAGTCTGATCTACCTATAATAACAGACAAGCAGGATGATCAACCTAGCACGAATTCACAGCAACACAATAAAAGACCGGCGAATAACTCGAATGACCTTGAATCTGGAAAAAAAGGTAAAAACTCTAAAATAGTTCTTGAGTCCCGAAGTGTATCCTCTGACTGCAAAGATAAAAAATCAACTAACGCTTCTGGAGCCAAAGGAATAGGATCTCACGTAAAAATCGTTAGAGAGAATGAGATATCTGATGACGAACAACAGCTAATCCTACTCAGCAACCATACAAGCAGATCAATAGTACAGACTCGAGCATCAGTGACTCCCAGAGAGGCAAGTAGAAACAAATACATTCAACCACAAAAATGAACACTCTACTCGATCAATCGTTTACTTTCTCAACTATTAACATTAATGCTATACAAAACAACACTAAACTACTAGCTCTCTCAGCGTTCATTCGGGCAATGGATTTAGACATTATTTGCATGCAAGAAGTCGCTTTTAACGATTTTGATTTCCCCGGCTATGACGCAATTTACAACATAGATGAACGTAACAGAGGCACAGCAATACTGGTTCGACAGGGGATTAGAATAACCGATATTCAACGCAGTGAAAACCACAGGATAATGTCTGTCACTATACAAAACATAGTAACAGTTGTTAATATATATGCGCCTTCCGGCTCGAACAATAGAGGATTGATAGAAGAGTTTTTCAATAGTTCCTTGCCACCGCACATTTTACATCATGCTCCATACCTCATAATTGCAGGAGATTTCAACTCTGTCATTGATGTACGGGATTCAACAGGAGCTTCAAACTTCAGTTCAAACCTGAGGAGATTTGTACAGATTATGGATTTAACAGATTGCTGGAGAATTTTCAATAATGGAACAGATTATACATTCGTCAGGGGTCAATCTATGTCGAGAATAGATACAATATTTGTCAATCGCCCAGTTGTAGATAGACTCCGCTACTGTAGAATTCAAGTCAACTGCTTTAGTGATCACAAGGCTGTTATAATGCGGCTTGCTCTACCTGTTAACACAGAAGTGCGTGCAAGGCCACCGTGGAAATTAAACAATGCTTTACTGACGACACAAAATATGCATGAGCTTTCATTGAAATGGTCCTATTGGAAACGATCCCGTCAAAATTACGCATCTTGGGTAGACTGGTGGGTAGATGTTGCGAAGAGAAAAATAGTCTCTTTCTTCAAATGGAAACGAAATCAAAGATACCAAATATACAACGACACTATGAGCTTTTATTACTCATGTCTTCGAAGAACATATACAAATCACCAATTAGTCGACTGTACCCCAGAAATTAATCGGATCAAAGCTGTTATGCTAAGGAAAGAAGCAGAGTTTAGGAACAGTTTCATACAAAGAACCCATCGGCACATGGCGAATGAGAACATATCTATCTATCAACTTTACGATCAGAGAAAACGACAGGGTGCATCTAGAATTAACAACATAAGTGTCGGTGACCAACAATTAAATGAACAACATGCTGTTGAACAGCACGTCTACAACCACTATCGTACACATTTTGCTACTGAAGAAGTTACCAGTCAGGGAAATTTCCAACCTTTGAGAACAGTGCCTGGTAACATGCAAGACAACAGTGATCTGATGGAGCCAATAACAGAAGAGGAACTGCACACGGCAATCAAAACAGCAGCAGCAAAAAAAGCACCAGGGAAAGACGGATTGACTAGAGAATTCTTCCTGCGTGGGTGGGAGTTTTTAAAAACAGAGCTTAGAGAAATTTTCAATGAGATGATGAATGGCAGAATCCGCGATGAACAACTACAGGGAATAATTGTTCTTGTAAAGAAAAAAGCAAGTGACAACACCATCAACTCATATCGACCAATTTCCTTACTAAATTCAGATTATAAAATACTAAGTCGTATTCTCAAAGAACGCCTAACAAAAATTACACCTTGTCTTCTATCAAATAATCAAAAATGTAGTAATGGTAGTAGAAATATTTTCGAAGCTACTTGTCTGATACGGGATGAAATAGGAGAAAGTAGAAGAATGGGCCAATGTGGTTTAATAATAGCCTGTGACCTGAGTAACGCTTTCGATCGTGTAAGTCATGACTTTCTGTTCCAAACTTTGCGAAGAATGGGAATTAATGGAGCATTTGTAAATTTTCTAACAATAACGATGAGAAACGCAAAATCACAATTATCACTGAACGGTAAACTTTCAGAATTCTTCGATGTACAGCGCTCTGTGAGACAAGGAGATCCCTTAAGTATGACTCTTTTTGCCTTGTATATACAGCCGCTCATTGACCATTTGGTAGCCATTTGCAATGGAGACGGAGAAGCAGTTACAGTCTATGCAGATGATGTGTCCATAGTATTAAAAGATCCATCTAAAACACAAAGAGTTATAAATGCATTCAGAGAGTTTGAACTGGAGTCAGGTGCAAAACTGAATATGAGAAAAACTATTGCAATGAAACTGGGAGCACAATTTGAGACACCTGAAGAGTTAGCAGTTAGTGATCAGATTAATATCCTCGGAGTCACATACAAAAGAACCTTGCAAGAAACCATACAGCATAACTGGGACAATCTATGGAGGCACATGAACGCTCTCCTATGGATGAATCGCTCAAGAAAAATTGATGTCAAACAACGGGTATGGCTGATAAACACATTTATATGTTCAAAACTGTGGTACATGTCATCTATTTTCCCACTTCCTGAATCCGTTGGGAAGCGAATTAAGCAGCAGATTTCACTTTTTATATGGCATGGAATACAACATCGAGTTAAGTATGAACAAATTATTAAAAACAAACGGAATGGCGGCTTGGGACTACATTGTCCGATTATAAAAAGCAAATCGCTACTGCTAAACCGATTTTTGCAAACCAAAAGACAGCTTCCATACCAGGAAGGATACCTTCGCATTGTCAATAACAGAAGGGAAACCGCCAGCTTAATACGAGACTTACCGCACATCAAAGACATACTGAAGCTATATTCGCGAATGCCAACACAAATCATGACAAACCCGACAGCAAATGCAGTTTACAACGATCTCCTTAATCGTCTGCCTGATAATAGAATTGAAAATATCATCGATCGAGATTGGAGGAGAGTTTGGAGAAATATAAGTCACAAGGAATTGTCTTCAGAAGAAAAAACAGCGTATTATTTGATTTGTAATGAGAAGATGGGACACAACGCATTATTATTCACTGAAAATCGTCGTGCTAATCCAAATTGTAGGGTGTGCGCCACCGAAGAAACAATTTTTCACAAATTTGCAGCGTGTGCAGAGGTAGAAATTCTATGGCAACATGTTAAACGTCAAATAACAACTCTGCGAGGAAGAACTACAGCATTTGTCACTCTACAATACCCTGGACTACAAGGCACACGGAGAACAGCAATGGGCAATATTTTGAAACTATTCATAAGATACATCATGTACATTAGAGATACAATTCCTGAAAATTTAAATTTGATAAGTTTAAATAATTATTTGACTATACATATATAAATTAGAAATTGGACAATAAAGCAAAGAGGTTTTATAAAAAAAAAAAAGTCCACAAACAGATGGTGAGTCGGTAAGTTGTACTCCCGGAACTTATCGAGGATCTGTCGCAGGGTGAAGATTTGATCCGTCGTGGAACGCTCTGTCGAAAACCAGCCTGGTATTCGCCAACAAAGGATTCCGGTAACGGTTTCAATCTGAATAACAGGATACGGGAGAGCACTTTATATGTGGAGTTGAGCAACGTAATGCCTCGATAGTTACAACAATCCAAACGATGGCCCTTCTTATAGATAGGGCATATGAGGCCTCCCAACTAGTCATTCGGCATTTATTTATCCGCCCAGATCCTTAGAATTATCTGGTGGATCGCATAGAACAGCCGCTCACTTCCCGCTTTTAGAAGTACGGCCGGGATACCATCCTTCCCACCGGCCTTGCCGTTTTTCAGCTCACTAATCGCCTTTTTTACCTCCTCCTGTGTTGGTGGCTCCACAGCTTGTTCGTCACTCATAATCGTAATCTTGTTCCTGCTCTGCTCATCCGGCTCCTCACCGTTCAATAGCGCCTGAAAATGCTCCTTCCACCTGGCTGCAACCGTCGGTTTATCAGTAAGCAGGTTGCCTTCCTTGTCTTTACACATGACCTGCACTGGGTAATTCCTGCTTCTGACTCTGTTGACAGTTCTATAGAATATCCGCACGTCGTTTTCAGCATAGCTGTCCTCTGCGCTGGCGAGCACCTGCTCCTCGTATTCGCGCTTCTTCCAACGGTGGATTCTATTTTCGGCAGCTCTTGCCACCCTGTCTCTCTCTGTTATGACGCGTAGCCGCAGTGAGCATGCGGCTCCTGGCACAGTTATTCTCATCTGTCGCTCTCTGGCACTCGGCATCGAACCAGCCATTAGGCTGTCTTCCACGCGTCGTACCATCTACCTCTCTCGGAGTCGTTTTGATGGCGTCGTGGATACTGCTTCACAGCCCATTTATGTCTTCCGCTCCTTCCTTCTGCTGTTTTGCGATCCGTTGATCCAGCTTTCTGGCGTATTCTGCTTCTGCTGCCACGCCATCAGCTTTCAACCACTGAATGTTGAAACGCGTTGTCCTCTCTGTGCGAGATTTCAGCTCGTTCGACAACCGTGAGCGGATCTTACAAACGAAGAGATAATGGTCAGAGTCAATGTTTGGTCCCCGAAAAGATCTAACATCAGTAACATCCGAAGAGATCCGACCGTCACACATAGGAGTTAATTCGTTTAAAACCTGATCGAAAGTGAAAATTTCAAAGTAAATCAACTTTGTATTCTAGTGTTTCATTTTGAAGCGTGATGTATGCTTGATCACCTGACAGCTCATCAACATCCATAAGTTATGTTTACGGTCTTAACGAGAGGTTTAAACCGACCGCAATTCAACAGTTTTTTGTGCATGATAATGACGCTTCGATACCGTAAGCTAACATATAACGTTCCGAAGATAAACAAGTGATTTTTAAATTAAACAACGATGAAGATTGTTAAAGAAGGTTAATCGAACAGAAATGTGTACTTAGCATGTGTGCTAGTCTCTCCAAATACCTAGGTGTTTGTCAAAATCAATATAATTAAACCCAAAATATTTGTTTTTATAAGTTAACTCAAAATGGGATAAGTTATGTTTCTGGCAAAATCTGGTTGAACGGCTTATATTACTTGAAAGTGCTAATATTTTTGTTTATAATGGTGAAGAAAAACCTTCCCGATGCTTCCGGTTTCGTGTTTTATCGCTATGTGAAAATAATCAAGAAATTCTTATTTTTTCGTTTCTTGGATAGTTGTAGCCTTGGTTACCCAAATGAAACTTTGTCAAACGACTGAAATGTGTACTGAAAAGTCATTTCATGATAAATTCAAGTATTTGGATGAATTTTGACCCGGTTATGATTGAATTTAAATTTCATTATGAGAAATGTCATCCATCACTTTGAGGTGGGTTACTCCATGCAAAAAAATATTCAAATCCAATCATTAGTTATTATTATCACAATATGATACGTTTTCAGTGGAAATTTTTTTTTAAATAATTATTTAAATAATTATGTTCTAAGTGTTGCACTGTGCGTCAATCAGTACGTGATCGATCTGGGAGCAGGCTTCTCCGTTTGGATGCCTCCAGGTGTGTTTCCAAATATTCAAACGTGGATAATAGGACATAAGTTTATCAGCCTCAGGCCGTTTCTTTAGTTGACGAGTAAAGGCTGTGCCTTTCAATAACCGGACGGAGGACGGAAGAAAACCTCCCTCCCAACCTGGTCGTTTGCATCTCCGATGATGACATTTACGCCGTGTTTTGGGCACTCGTCATAGGTTCGTTCTAGCTTTTCATAGAACTCATCTTCGAATTCATCGGATTTGTCGTTTGTCGGTACGTAGGTGTTGATTCCACTGAATTTGAAAATTTTTCTCTTAATCCTCAAAACGCATATACGGCTTATCTACGGGCCTCTACCGGATGACTTTTGTTTTCTGATTTCGCAGCACTACGAAACCGATGTCCCGTTCCGCTGCTTTGCCGCCACTGTAGTAGATGTGGTACTTAAAATAAGTATGCGCAATAGCGTCTACTGCACTAAATTCCATTTCTCCGGAATTTGCTCACCGAACCTCCTGAATCACTGCGATTTCGATTCCGTGCCGCTGTAGTTCTCGAGCAAGCAAGCCAGCTCGCGCCGGTTCATTGAAATATCGGACGTTCCAAGTACCCAATTTCCCAATTACCCAATTACCGTTTTCTGTTTCCGTGTTCGAAGCCTAGGTGTCGATTGATCCGTTCCATATTTCTGTTTTCGTTATTCGTGGTGAGGAAAGATTTCGGTATGCTACCTTACCAGGGTCACGATACCTACATCTTGCTGATGAAGCTGCCATCTTAGGTGTAGGTGGTGGGATACAGCTTTTCATGATTGAGGGTCTCAAGTTACATCTATCTAGCCGTTTACAAGCCAGTTTCGGGTGCTAGGATATATGATTTAGTTTACAGGATTACGGGTTTTAAAGAATTTATAAATTTTGGAATTTCAATATTTTGGTATCCTTGGATTTCAGAATATTTCGATATAAACCTCGTTCGATTTTGGCAACACGTCCAATTCTTTTGTGTTGCCAAGACTCTGCTTTGACACTGCTTTGATCAATGTATTGCCGGAACCGGATCCGGCCATATATTTGGCACCAGTTGACTGACTCCAGCCATCCTTCTCGGCTTTGGGATTTTAGGATTTGATGATTTTAGGTAGTGAAATTTTAAATTTTAGGATTTGCTTATGTATAAATATAGAGATTTAGCAGTTCAGGTTCCATTCGGTGTTTTAAGTTTTTCAGAACTTGAGAATTTTGGGGTTTAAGGGGGTTCAAGCAAGTTTTTGAAATCATAGAATGTTCTGGTTCTTCTATTTTAGTATTTTAGGACGCAAAAAAATCATTTATTTGAAATTTAATGTTTTTAGGATAATGTGATTTGAGGATTATAGGATTTTTCGAGTTTACGACTTGAGTTTTCTGGAACCATTTAGGATTTTTGGGTTTTTGATTTCAATGCGTCCGGAATTATTTTTTTTTTGCTGTTTATTTTAATTACTTTTTTTTTTCGGAATTTTATCTTCATTATCCCTTTCAACACATTTGTTACCATCGAGTTACCATCTGTACTTTCTGGCATGTTTTGGACATGTCCGAGTCAAGTGAAACCAATCAGTGTTGAATTATGCTTTTTTGCTTCTCGAGAATTCTCTCCTATTTTCCACAGAAATGATTTCTGGTTACGCCACTTCATCAGTCCAGTAAGATAACGAAAGAAAATTATTATTTTACATTCGTTAAAAGCAAATTTGAGTAAAATTATCTCGACACTTCGAGAGTTTCAAGTTCTCTTAATTTCAGGATTCTAGGGTTGTAGGATTTCAGATTTAGTGTTTGTTGTATTCTCCAATTGAGAACTGCAGGATATTAAAATTAGTAATCGGGAGTTTTAGTATTGTACGATTTTGGGACTTTGAGACTCAAGGTTCCCAACATTTTATGTTTTTCATAAATTGAGAATTTTTGTATTTCCATGTTTTACGAAATTGAGATTTATTAATTCTAACGTGCCAGTGATGGGAAGCTTTGTAGCCGCATAGTTACAGAGTCCTTCAAGGATGGCTCCTTCACAAAAAAAACCTTTATCTAATCTGGGAATCTTTGATGTAAAACTTCGGAAATTTTATCGACCTAAAGCATGTTAGACACTGCAGTAGCTTGCTTGAAGCGATGATAACGTCGATAAAGAAGATCAAGAAGATAAGAGAATAGCAAGTCTGAAAGAAGACAAGTACCACGCAACAGCTTACTTCTCGATAAGTGACACTCCAGGAAGAAAAAAGTACGGACAGCAAAGCTCGTTCGGACAATGCTACAAAAAATTTAAAGATACCAGTCGCACAAAAAAATTTTTTCGCTATTTCAGAGTTTGAGAATTTATTACTGCAGAATTTTAAGATTTTCAATGCTGTTATCGAGAAAATCCGATCCGGTAGGTTCCCATCTTCGTATTGAGAGTACATAAGACAGAAAAATTGTGTTTCTTGGCATGCTTAACAAATTATTTCGACAAGTTCATTACCGACCAGGACACAGTAAATTTTATTATTAAACTCCGAACACTGATAAAAATCGTGCTTTTGAATTATATACTTTTTAAACAACTTTTCCCACGTAATATCAACGTTTTCCTCTTTCTCAGCCGTGGAGTTCAACAACTCACGCCACCCACAACATGGAGCAAATTTCCGGTCCTCCGGCGCGAACCGGAACCTGCTATCAAACGCCGCGCTCCCATCCGTGGCGTCCAACAATGGGTTACGAGGCGGTACAGGTTACTCCGCTGCACGAGCAACCCGTCACAAATGTCCTCGTAGCTTCTTCCTACTCTCCGTCGGCCATGTGCTCAGATCCAGTCACATTTCCAAATCTTGTGACCGGCTTCGAACGTAACCCACAGCATGCTGCCCGTGCTGCTCTCTACACCCGCTACACACCGAACGAGTGGACGACCTCGAACGTTACCACCTACGCCGATGCGGACAAAAATCGCAACTACGCCGAAAAAGTTCGCTCGGAAGCGGTTCGACTTATGCGCGAAACGGACGAAAAAACCTCTCAAGGTCAACGAGATGCAGCCAGACGATTGGGCGAACGAATAACCGACATAACATTCTGGAGAAATGAACTATCGACCGAGCTGGAGAAATTGATTGCCGAATCTGCCCAGCTCACGGATACGAAACGAAATGTTCAAAAAGCATTGCAAGATTTGGAACCGCCACTGCATATTGCCCAAGAATGTTTATACCATCGCGAGGGACGCAAAAGCATCGAATTAGTTCACGATCATGTCGAAAAGAGTTTGCTAGTTGAAGTGGATAACCTGCGATCCTGCCAGGAGAAGCTATCTCAGTTGCTAACTCGCATTACCAAACAGTTGGCCGATTGTCGGGCAGCTCAGCACTCACTGGAGGACGATATAAGCCACAAGGAATCGGCACTAGGCATCGATTCATTATGCCATCAGGTACGTACGAGAGTCGCAAACGATAAATAACTTGCACTTATTTGGATGTTTGCCGTTCTAACAACCATTATGCCATCGACGTGCAATCAGCGCTTTCGAAATAGCGAGACTTAAACAAGCATAAAACAATCCACAAATCACCAATAAAATGATCGTCACTCGCGCGGCCAGTACGAAACATCACCGGCTCACGACCTAACAGCTAATCAAATCCTCCGTAATTTATCTCTCTCGCTTGTCTCGTTCACAGCTGAACAACTACAGCCGCGGGATTAATTACTACGGTGGTATTGAAAAATATGATCCGACTGTTAGCACGCCCGGCACGTGGTCCGGTTCGAGCAGCACTCGCATTAACAAGTAATTAATTTGCTTCCTTTCTCGCACTCTAGGATCATCTGATTTATTGTGGGCACTGCAGCACTGACCAGAACCGATTGTGACTCCCTTCCCACCAACCCCAACCGTTTCACATGCGTTTATTTGTTTACCGCTTCCAAATCCTTTTCCCCAAAAAAAAACTACGGTTGTAAACCGCGATGCCATTGACTACCCTATCACGCACTATAACTGTGGTAATTTATTCGTGCACATTAAAGCGCATTTTTATAACAATCGGCTTTGTTTTCTTCCTGTGCCACAACAATCCACCACCAGCTCCCACTCGGAACGGGCCAAATCCTGCCAGCTGCGGAGTGATGCCGAATCGCTGATCAATGCGGTTGCCACATCCGTTTGGGACTGCTGGAGCAATACCAACAACGCGTTCAACAACCGCTCGTCCGAAATGCTGGAGGCAAAGAGCAAAATGCAGCTGCATTTACACAAGGTAGGTAACGTGGTGGTTGATTAGGATGTTAGTTTTGGGGGGTAACTTTTTACTACTGCAGCAGTTCACCGCTTGACCTTATCCTTAAAACGGGACAGGAGGGTGTATCGATTTCGCCTAATTTGTTATTGACTGTTTTATGGTTTATAATTACATTGGCTTTTAGTTGTTTGAGAGTTTCGTATATTAATTTAGTTGATGAGAAGTTACTAGGGTCATTGGCGCTAATTGTGATTTGGAAGAAGTAATAAGCTCCTGGGTCATTCCATCTCAATTGTGCACATTTGGTACAAACGTGTCAACGACCATCTCAGATTTGACTCAAAGCTCGGAGAATTGTTAAAATAAGGTCAGTACGCAAAATCCCAACTTTGGTACCGATTGGACCACCCTCCGCTCCGTGATGTCTAGAAATAAACTGATACAATAAATACTGATACCGCGCACATTCAACGAGTGCGAGGTCTGCCACGGAGTCGACGGCCTCTTCCTGGTTCTCCGCTGAATATAGTTTTGGCGGCTCTCTCGGCAGGCATTCTGGCCACATGTCCAGCCCACTGGAGCCTGCCCCGCTGTATAACCTTCACTATATCAGCATGATTGCATACCTGGTACTACTCGCGATTCATGTGTCTGCGCCACACTCCATCTTCCAATTTACCGCCAAGTGTCGACCACAGAACTTTACGTTGAAATACTCCGAGTACTCGTCAATCAGCTCCCTTCAGCGTCCATACTTCGTGTCCGTAAAGCGTAACCGAGAGGATCAGTATCCTATACAGCGCTAGTTTAATGCGAGTTTGCAAACCAGGAGACCTTAGCTGGTTACGTAGTCCGTTGAAGGCCCAGTTCGCAGCTGCCATTCGTCGTTTCATTTCGCGGCTGATATTGTTGTCGCATGTCACAAGCGTACTAAAATAAACGAATTCACCAGCCACTTCAAATCGTTCCCCATCAATCCCCACTTCAGCCAAAACCCCCAGAACTTCCACGCTCCCTGCCAGCTACCATGTATTTTGCTTTGGCCGAGTTAATGTTCAGCCCCAACCTCGCCGCTCACCTCTTAAAAGCCCTGAAGACCTCCTACGCGGTCTTACGGTTGATACCAATGATATCAATATTGTCCACAAAACCAAAGAGCATGTGAGATTTCGTGATGAAAGTAAAAGCTTTTTATTAAAACATACATATAATTCGCGTTATAGCCCTGTGATTACAATACAACATATAACAAGCAACAAAAAAATTGCCCGGAGAAATTTAAACACAAACCTCGTCTAAACCTTCCAATGGAATCCAAAGCCTGTTCTGATTTGGTTTGCGCTGGTCTTGTCTTTTCTTACGTTGTTCCTTAGTTATCATACGCCTTTCAATATGCTCGACACCTCGTTCTTGCATTCGCCTGTTGTAACTCTGCAGGGAGATTATCCATTTGTGATTCTGAAAAGAAAAAAAAAGAAAAATATCATCAAATATAAACGAACTATCTTCAGCATTAATTAATTCACACTCTTCCTACAGACCCAGCAGGAAATCTTCGACGTCGAGAAACACATCGAGTTGCTGCGCAAAGCAATAAACGACAAATCCAACCCGATGAAGGTAGCCCAGACTCGATTGGAAGCTCGCGCACATCGTCCCGGCATCGAGATGTGCCGGTGAGTACCCTTGAACTTCCAAACCTTCTTCATAACTCTAAATCCTTTCTTTGTTTCTCTCTCCCTGTCTCCAGTGACAATGCCCACCTTCGCCTGGTGGAGGAAGTCTGCCACATCCAGGATTCAGTCTCCACGTTACATCGAAAACTGCAGGAAGCGGAAGCGCAACACCAGCAACTGCTCAAAACAAAGTCCCAACTGGAGAACAACCTCAAGCAGAAGGTGGACGCTCTGTTTATCGACCGGGAAAAGTGCATGGGATTGCGCCGCTCGTTTCCGGTCAACAACACGATCAAATATTAACTGCTTCGGCCAACACTCCGCCGCTGACAGCATAAACGAAACTAACTGCACCGCACGAAATCGTATGCACCTAATTATGATTGTTAACCAAATTAGAATAGCCGCAATAAAGTTTGACATTGTCTTGCTACTGGAGTCGGTCACTGTATTATATCATGTTGGGTGTGCCAGTCTTTTGCCGGACAAATGAATCACTAGCAGTTTGGAAATATATATACCTATTTTCCAAGTTAGTTTTTAGCTTGAATTATTTTTTTTTTCTAGTGATGTTCAGTGGCTTCGATACCCCGTTCATAGTGAAATGCGCGCAACATCAACTGGTTCTTCTTTTAACACCAAACCATTGTTCCAAGTTTAAAAAGTGAAAATTGGGAATAGAAATTATCCCACGCACATGTCAGAAATCTGATTATGATGATCTTGCGTTTGTTTGTAATTTCAAGTCGGCGTACGATTCAGTTAAATGGAATAAGTTATGGCGGGTTACCAATAAAATGCTTAGGTTCATTCATGTAACGTCAGGAAACAGTTAATAATCAGTAAGTGGAGACTATTTCGAGCAAGTGCCTTCTCTGTCTGCAAACTGCGTACTCGTATAGTACAGCTTTCAAACATCTCTTACTAGCAACCAAATGTATGACGTCAGTTTTCGCTTACTGCCATACACCGCTGGACTTTTGGAGAAAGTGCTTCAACAGCCGATGAAGACCTTCTACAGACAATCGACGTGGTTTCCGAACGTTAGCTTGTCGTCGGCCATAACCCACAAGAGCTTTAGAGATCGATGTGATGGTGCAGTCTCCGACTGTGACCACCGTCTGTTGCTCCGAATTAAGGTTGTTCACAACCGTGGACGTGAAGGAAATGGAGCAGCTGTATCGTTCGCAAGAAACACATAAATTCTACAAGAAGCAGAACGCAGCCCGCGCCGGTTTTGTACCGCGAGCCGAGATGTGTCGGGATAACGATGGAGGAATCTTGACGGATGAACGTGAGGTGATCAACAGGTGGAAGCAGCACTGCAATGAACACCTGAAAGGCGCAGAGGCAGATGACCAAGATGGCAGGAGGAACGACTTCGTCAGCACAGCGGATGAGAGAGACATTCCGACCCCTACGATAGGTGGAAAAGATGGCATCGCAGCGGAGCTTATCAAACTGGGCTCGGATAGGTTGGCTTCCTGTCTGCACCAGCTGATAGGATCTCCCAGATCGTCTTTCGCCGTCTCTCGCCGCTAGTAGGGAGGTTTGTTGGAAGTTATCAAGCCGATTTTGTGGGTGGGCGATCGACAACGGACCAAATCTTCACGCTGCGGCAGATCCTGCAGAAGTGTCGCGAATGCCAAGTCCCTACGCACCACCTATTCATCGATTTCAAGGCCGCCTACGATACTATAGACCGTGTAGAGCTATGGAAGATCATGGACGAAAATGGTTTCCCTGCAAAACTAACAAGACTGATCAAGGCCACGATGGATGTATTTTTTTTTCCGTGTTGGGTATTTTTGTCACTGCGACCAATTTTTGATATTTTGTGACATATTCCCCCTTTTTAATTTTGCTTAGTCAGGATAACGTATCACTATTGGAAGTGGTCGTTATAGTCTGGCCAATTGCATTAGTCCAGTCCGGTATTATACTTCGTATGAAGCGCACAACCGTACTGGGATTTGTTCTCCAGATTTCAGAGGGTTCCAAAAGACCTCTCTCGAAGAACCTATATCTTTTGATGAAAATTGCCGGACATCGGCATAACAGATGTTCCGAGTCTTCTTTTTCCATGCCACATACTCGACATGTATCATCTTGAAGTTTTTTCATAACCTTCAAATGATAACGGCTCGGACAATGCCCTGTTATTAAACCAGTATACGTGCTTAGATCTTTTTTTGAAAGATCCAGTATTTTACGAGTCATAGAAACGTTCGGAGTGATGAAACGTTTCGACTGCCTACCGATGAAGGTGTTTGTCCAGTTGGATTCCATTTTCAGAGTTTCCCATGCTTTTAGTTCCATTCTAAGGGAACAAGCGGATGGTCAGCATAGTTGCCTTCCACGATGGATGGTGTACAGTGCTGTGTGAAGATTTTGGGTGCATTATCAACCCGTTTAAAACACGCAAGGGACTTCGACAAGGCGACGGTCTTTCTTGCCTCCTGTTCAACATTGCGCTTGAAGGTGTGATGAAACGTGCGGCCTTTAACATGCGGGGCACGATCTTCAATAAATCCAGCTTCACTGACGACGTGGGCCCTGTCGGAAAGACGTTCCAGGCGGTTGCTGAATAGTGCACCAAACTGAAACGTGAGGCTGAAAAGGTTGGATTGAAAGTGAATACGTCAAAGACTAAGTAAAGTATCTGCTAGCAGGAGGAACCGAGCGCGATATGGCGCACATAGGCAGTAGCGTAATAATTGACGGAGAAGAGTTAGAGGTGGTTGACGAATTTATATACCTCAGATGTTTGGTAACGTCAGACAACAACTGCAGCAGAGAAATCCGGAGACGTAGTGTAGCTGGAAGTCGTGCCTACTACTGACTCCACAAGACTTTGAGGTCTGGTTAACTTCGCCCCCGTACCAAATGCACCATGTACAGGACGCTTGTAAGACCAGTAGTCCTCTACGGGCACGAGACATGGACAATGCTCGAGGAGGACTTGTGAACAACGTGTGCTTAGGACTATCTTCGGCGGAGTATGTGAGGATGGCGTGTGGAGGCGAAGGATGAACCACGAGCTGGCGCAACTCTACGGTGAACACTGTATCCAGAAAATCGCGAAAGCTGGAAGGGTACAATGGACGGGGCATGTTGTAGGAATGCCGGACAACAATCCCGCAAAAATGGTGTTCGTCTCGAATCCGGCCGGTACAAGACGTAGAGGTACACAACGAGCTAGATGGCTAGATCAAATAAAGCAAGATCTTGGAAGTGTGGGACTCTCAAGAAACTGGAGACAAGCTGCTATGGACCGAGGACTTCTTATTTCATGAACTGCTAAAATATTTAAAAACGGGTGATAAATGACTGAGTTAAAAAAAATTGTATGCGCTGTGGTCCAAAAACCGTGTTTTGACCATAACTTCAGATTTTGGGGGTGTTTGGAAAATTTCTAGTATGAGCGCGAATGTTATACTCAACAAGACCTACGACCTACACTAGGTCACTTCAGAAGTTCTACATCGCTGTACTGCCTATAATCGCATACCAGTCCCATATGGATTTTCATCGTTTTTGAGTTAAATATCAGATTCCTTCTATTTCTTGCTTTACTATCGATTGAGGAAACAAAAAAGTATGTTTTATTTGAAAAAGTCAGAAAAAACAGTAAAGTCAAATTGTTCCATCTTGAAAATAACCGCATATCAGTCCCAGCAAATGGTTTTCCTGAGTATGACCCATATTTTTTATTAAATTCATATAACAAATATTTGTTATGAGTGCAAGGTTGTTTCAAATAAATTCCACACAAAAGGTGATTAGTTTATACTTGAAACTAAAACTGCAACTTTTTCGGAAAGTTCGTTCCCGAAAGGTTATTGGTTTCGTCAATCAGAGGGATAATAGCCTTGAGCAATGCTGCTTCCTGTTGGGTGTTAATTACCAATGGAAGATCTGCTCTCTTCAAATGATTATTCAAATTGAAATTGTCAGAATTCAGGAGAAATCGTTTTTAGTTGCTTAGTTAAAAACAACTTTTACCTTCTTTCATCGCCGTCTTCTCCCGTTAAGTCACTATTGTAATGAAATTGGAAACTTCCCTTTCTCAATACCACCTTTCCGATATGCTAAATTCACAGGCTATTGCGAGGTAATTTTATTCAGCACGTACTGCGAAACACTGAAGATGTAAGACATCTTCTCTTTAAGGGCTTGCGCAGCATCGCACCACTCGGTGATTTCGTCCAGGTTTTTAAGCTGGAGAGTCACCTCCGAGGTAAGTGCCCGAGCTTGCTCCTTTTTGCTTAGGACCTGCTCAGCTACCGCCTTGTAGGGAGCGCCTTCGCATCCTTTTCAAGAACAATCTCGCCAGTGCGACATCGACAGATGCTCCGTACATCCGCATATCAGAGTACTGAAACCCGTCAGTCTTGAGTACGAGGGCGCCTGCTCCTTCGCCTTCTTGACCCTTGGTAGGCGTTCCTTTCCTACCACGGCAACCCATTAGTTTCCCGCAGTCGCCATTCCGGTCGACGTTCCAGCCCTTGAGCCTGTTGGTGTGCTATCTTGCAAGGCCCTCCGTAGCGCAGATCGCAGCGAATGAGGGGACATCGGTCTGAACCTGTTTAGAGTAAGTTGCCCTCCTGGTCCTCGCCTCCTTTTCATATAATTAATAATTCTGCCACAGATTATTTATTTTGCATCGTTGGCCAGGGCCTGAGGCGGTAGTTTGGAGTGTGGAATTGCGATTGGACCTACTTGCGTGTCCATAGTTCATCGAGAAGACTACTGACAAACTATTATCATTTACTAGATTACTACGAAACATTGGCCCTCCACTACATGAGAGAGTGGCTACTTCACTTCCAAACCCTAAAGCTTTACTAACTTTACCTGGATATTGGATAACTTTTTGTTCTGGTAGTGTAGTGTTAATGGAACGCTTTTGGCATCGATTGGGGCGGTCGAACTCGTCGCTATCCGAGTCTTACTCTTAATCGAAAACGATGGACTTACCAACATTTTTTTGGAAAGTTCGAGTGTAATTGCGGTATGCGAAACAAATTCATCACTCGCTGGCACCACAATTGGAACCGGAGGAATAACTGCTGCAACGGAGCAGTTAAAGCTTCTGCAACCGTCCACCGAGGTTGGAGTTGAGGTGGATCCTAGCCCCCGGCCTACTACGATAGCAACACTGGATGTGGTCGGATTAGAGGAGACTGGAACAGGAATTGAAGACTGTTGAACTATTGCCGATGAATCGATCGTTGCCGTGATGCTACTGGATGGCACTACGCTTGTAGCGCTGTGCCGACTTCCTGATCGCCTAGCCAAGATTCTACCTTCTTCCGACTAGTTCGACTGCCCAGTCTCGATTTCCTACTTGTTCCGTCCTCCGAACTTTCCGCTTCCGCCAGTAACAGCTCTTACTTATTCCTAAAGAATTTGTCCTCTATCTCAGCTAGTGGTCCTGGGGGCCGCTTGTGCTGCTTCTTTCTCCAGGACCCTTCGCATTTGCAGGGCCTTCTGCTCCTCTATCAGCTCCAGGTTCAGCTCGATTCGAGCCGACCGCTTATTTGATGTTGAACGACCGATCGACTATTGAGGCCGGTATACGGACTCCTCTTGTAGGCACTGGTCGCATTTCCAACTGCGGTCGACGTCAGCGATGGAATCCGTTACGCCCGCATATCCATAGTGCACCCAGGCTGCGCAGGTATCGCATCCGACTAGGTTATCTGCTGTATCCGGCCGCTTGCACTTCGTACATCCGTACTGGCGATCCATTTCGACTCGTCACCGGAAAATCTTTGAAGAATGTTCGGTATGGGAAAGGGAAAGACGTCTTGATAGCAGCTTACTTGTGTACTGTTAGTTACAATTTTTCGGTTCCTTAAATGTATTTTACTGTCTCACATTTTCGTATTTTTCTTCCCTTTTAATCCGAAACAAATTTATAAGAATTGTGATTTTCGTGGTGTCTTTTGAAGCTAGTCAGATCTACTTTCACGTACTTATGAATCAGCCGTACTAATAATGTAGGAGCTATAATTAAGTTTAAGTTTTAATCCAGTATGTAAGCCTACTGCATGTATTTTTAATCAATTGCATGACTTTATATTCACCTTATTCACTGCATGAACTATACTTATATCTTCTTACTAACCAACACCATAGTTTTAATTCACTAATTTTACTAATAAGGGATTTTACTAATTTTCTTAATAAAAGAAAGTTTTTTCATAAAGGGTTTCAATATGCTGCAATGGCTACTGGCACTTTACTTATGATCTGTCGGTTTATGCTGCATGTGACAGTTCCAGTGGTGGGCACCGCTAACCGAAAATTTGGCGACGCTAATCGCTAAGCCGCTAACCGGAAAATTTAGCTCGATAATTGCTAAACGCTAAACGCTAAACCCAAATTAGCGGAACTTTCGCTAATCGCTAAAAAATTATAAATATGTAAATAGTCATATCGCTATATTTATTGCTCATGTTTTGTGAGATCTGGACCACTTTGATCTTTTGTGGTAGAATAAACGAAAGCAATTACTTTTCAGAGCTATTTACAATAAGAGGTTCACAAAACAGTGGTCATACTTTATTTTGTAAACAAGGAGTAACAAAAGTTATTCAGCTTGCATTAAAAATATATGCTTTTAGGAATGTTTTCATAAAAGATTAATTATTATCTGAATAGAAAAAGTAGAACCAAAGTTGTCATAATTTCAAGCGCATTGCAATTTACAAAAGTTCTTGGTGTATCAAAAATTCAATCTAGACCTTGAGCTTGTTCTTCAAAATGCTCCTGTGGCTTGTACGATAACTGGAACTCCATTCTAGGGTAAAAAGACTGACTTGCACTTGTGTCGTAAAGAGAGAAACTCTAAACAGTTAAGACAATTGAAAGTTGTTTAAATTAAACAAACGTTCCAAAAGTAATTTTCGCAGTAAAGTATGTTCCTTTTTCGGGCAATTTACGTACACCATCAGCAATTCACATTTTTTTTAATAGTTCTTGTGTCGCTTCTCTTCAAAATTTAGCGAATTAGCGATTAGCGTTTCTAAGGCCAAAATTTTAGCGACGCTAACAGTTTCGCTAACCAGCTCAAAAATTAGCGAAATCGCTAAACCGCTAACTGAATATTAGCGTCGCTAATTAGCGAATTAGCGAAAAAGTGCCCACAACTGGACAGTTCTAAACCACGTTGTTGCCGTCTGATGTTTCTCTCGCTGACATCTATGCTGTTTCGCCGTTACAGCTGGGGGTGATCCCAGAACTCACTGTCCTGTGTGGAGCGTGCGTCTAACGTCCGTAACAAAGATAATGGAATATAGAACCAGAACGTATCAGTCTCTGTAATGTCTGACAGGGAGGGGAACCTGATTTCCGATGAATCAGAGGTGACCTGGCGTTGGAAACTACATTTTAGTGTGCTGTTGAACGGCGAGGAAAACAGAGGCGACGAAAAGAACAGGATGGATATTGAGAATGATGGACAAGCTGTGGATTAACCATCCACGGACGAGGTGAAGAAAGCAGTTAAAGAGCTGGAGAACTGCAAGGCAGCTGGGAAGGACGGCATTTCCGCCGAGCTTCTCAAAGTCGTGAGCGAACAGTTGTATGATGCCAGCCATCGGATCAAGCTGAAAGTGTGGTCTGATTAAAAATTGCTTCAGGACTGGTTGGAGGGTATCATATAGACTATGCTCGAACATGGTTTTCCAGCAAAGCTAATGATTGATTTGTGCCACCCTTGACGGTTCCACATTATGCACCTGGATAAGCAGTGACTTATAGGTCGCTTTCGTGACGTTGGTTGGATTGAAGCAGGATGACGGGCTGTCGAACTTAAACCCGTACGAAACTAGCACTCTGATTCCCCCAGAGGCCCTCTATGAAGCGTGGACATTGAAAGAGGCTGCTCATCAAGCTTTTGGTGTTTTAGAGCGTAGAATCTGGCGGACAATCTTTGGCGGTAGACTAGAAAATGATGTTTTGCGCAGACGCATGAATCATGAAGTATACCCGGCATACAAATCGGCGTATACAACAGAGCAACTGGGTATGTTGTTAGAAATCCGGAGAAACGACCAGTGAAGCAGAAAAACCGATAGAGACCGTCGATTTCAGGGTAGACCCCATACTCGTTGGATGTGTATTATCGACGAAGAAGCCCGCAGCCGACCGAGTGACATGGCGACGTATTTTGGATTCGGTCACCGTAAAAGTAAAGTAAGTGTAGAAGCAGCAATATATCAATTGTGTTTTCGGAGCCAAACAAATGTAGCTGCGACCGTTACGCGTTGCTACTGAGGTATTCGGACAGGTAGAAAATTGCTCGAAACTTATCCCTAGACGCATTCGTTCATTGTCAACTTTATTGGAGTACTTTGCCGTTGATCGAAGCGAATCCAGCTCATCATCTAGCGATGCCTAATGGAAGATCGCATCCACATCCGGTGCGCCCTTGGGGTGTTTGAATTTAGGAGGCTTTTGAAGTCTTACCTTATTGCTTGCCGGAGGACGTTGGCTCTGTAGCAAGGATTCCTGGTAGTCCTCCTCCTCCAACCGCTCGGTGATGTTTAGCGTCAGACGCTTAACACTATCGTGTTCTTCCTTGATTTTTTGCTCCTGATCTTTGAGGTAAATGGCCAGCTGGCTGTCAGAGGGAGCTTCAAAGGATTTGTATTGCTGCTGTTTACCCTTACCGCGAACCATCAGCATAAACGGAACCGTATCGACTTTTTCTTGGTTTTCCTAAACAACAGCAACATAAAATGAATGTCTCACTGCTTATCATCCATAGCATTACACTTACCTGCAACTGTTCATACGTTTTCTTCGTTCCACTGCTTCTCATAGTCATCGGAATGGGAATGTCTTTTGTATTCAACTTCACCGGTTCCTTCAATCGCTCTAGGAAACTTTCGGTTGCCATCCGTTCAAATTCCTTCTCAAATTCCATGTCCTCGATTGTTTTTTCCGGAGGGGAAGGTTTATCCGGTACTAATCCAACGTTCATACCATCCTCATCCTCGTCCAGGAGCTCATCTTCCACCGCCTCTTCATCATCATCCCGCTGGATCCGTGGATTCTCATCGTCGTCATCTTCCGAGTCACCAAACGCTTCCGAGGTACAATCTTCCGTAACGGTGTCCTCTTTGTCCGTCTCATTCTCCTGTATCGGTTTGAGACTGCTTCGATCATCGTCTTCCTTCACGTTGAACAGATTTGGATAAAGTTTTTTCCGCAGACCTTCGACCGCTTCTTTGGCCGTTTCGAAACTAGTGAACAATTTTAATTTTGGTCGAAGGTTTTTGAAACATTCCTGCGATGGATTAGAACTGAATTTTTATTTATTTTAAATCGCTTCAAATACCTACCTTGTACATGTGATCGACCAAGATAGGAAACAGGTCTTTACTCTCCTCACTGGTGAATACTGGGTCCGATTTTTTGAACCAGTAATAGTGCTGAAAGAATATCAGAAAGTAGTCCATTCGCTTTCGACTGGACGCGCTGGTAAAGTATTGTCCGCAGGTGTCCAACAGAACGCACACCAGCTTCAAGCGAAACAAACTACCGGGTGGATCCACATCAGACGGAACTTCGTGACTGAAACTCACACCCAACGAAATAATTGAATAAAGCGTGTTCAAAACATTTCCCGACTCAACTAGACGATAGTTATACAACTCGCCCAGGTATTTAGCCATTGCTATTCGCCGCTGGGCGAGTTTCGTGTCGTGAATTTCCAGTCCCGCTCGGATATCCTCGAACACGGCGTCGATCACTTTGACAACCACTTTCTCCTGGTAGGAACTTAACCCCGATACTAAGTCGGCCAAACTGCGGATCAAATGGTACCGAATGCAGTAGGCTTTCGATAGACACTTCACCGCATAATTTTGGGTATCGTGATCCTCCCAGTTTAAACGTCGCAACAACTTGATCATTTTGTCCACGTTAGACTTGTTAAGCTCTTCGAAAATTAAATGACGAATGTAGGTGTGAATAAGCGGTCGCACCTTACGCTGGATCCGCATGCCCTCCGGCTGTTTGACTAAATAATATGCCGTATCCACTTGCTGGGCGTGACGACTGTCCATCGTTGTGTTCGTTTTGAGACGCATCATCTGCTCTAAATAGACGTTGGTGCGAAGACGACTCTCTCTGGAATAGAAAAAAATATAAAATCTGCAAAAGCACCTTTTCAGATAAAAAACTCACCTACTATTGTACAAATAAACGCCACACACTTCAAGAAACGCGCATGTCATCTCGATGTGGTGATGCTGAAAGTTGTGCAGCAAACACTTTAAGCAGAAAAGTGCCTCAATTTTGTTGTAAATTCCGAACTTGACCAGTTCGCCGATATATCGCACCACTTTGATCTTGGTTTCGATGTTGATCTGATCTTTCTTCTTGATCTGATACTTGAAGTCGACTTTCAACATCTGGCACAACTCGACTGCGAGATCCGGCGAAACCAGATTAAGAATCGCCACAAACCGTCCATACATCGGCAACAAGTCTAGCCGGGTTCTCTGAACCCCAAACAGTACCTTAACCAGCCTTTTACGGTTATTTTTCGTATTCAGATTGAGTAGAAAATCAATAGCAGCGGAATCGATGAGCTCCGTATTGACACAATTCTGAAGATTCGCAATAAACGCCTCGAAGTATTCCCGATTAGCATGATGATGGGGAGTACTGGGAGCCGTTGTTGATTCCTCTTCCACGTCTGCTGTTTCCGAAAGCTCAGATAGTGGTACTTCCTGACCATCGTCTGCATCTGCC
Source organism: Wyeomyia smithii (assembly GCF_029784165.1). Classification (NCBI taxonomy): domain Eukaryota; kingdom Metazoa; phylum Arthropoda; class Insecta; order Diptera; family Culicidae; genus Wyeomyia; species Wyeomyia smithii. The sequence continues at coordinate 43,770,919 of NC_073694.1, forward strand.
TCCGGTTCCACCTCCATATCTAGCACTTCTTCCGTAATGGCAGGTTCATCGGGAATCACTTCTTCTTTTTTACCGCAATAATTAGGCAAAAACTGTCGTAAATCTGGTAAGTTTACATAGAAGTTACGCGTATCTTCATCTCCCCAAGGGTCCAAATTGGCGAATTGCTCATCCACCACACTATCAATGACAGTTCCTTCCGTAAGACTGGGTTCAACCTCAACCGTCAGTTCCGGCAGGCTTTCATTCAATAGATCTGCCATCGTTTCCGTGGAAGAAAGTAACTTCTCATAGCTATTCTGAAGCATTTCGATTTGTTCCTTCTTATCGCTGGACACTTCTCCCTTCGATTCAAGCATCCTTCGACGGGATTTCTCCGCATACTGCAACTGTTTGTGTTCATTTTTTAAATGATCGCATAGAGTTTGATAATAGTCCTTTAGAAGGTTTCTCAAATTATTCTGCTTGTCAGCAGGCAGCAGATTCGAACTGGGTACCGGAATAGAGAATCTTTTCGACAACTCCTGCACCCGTTTTGGAACAAGTCCTGCATATTCATCTCCACAATGACGACAAAACGACAGTATAATAGATAAATTACTGTGTTCCTCCTTATCCTGCGAGATCAACGCGGTCAAACATTGCCCTAGTAAAGGTAGACCGACTTTGTTGGCGAATATTCCTACGCTAATCAGTTCTGCATAAAATCGCAAATCGACTCGCATTTTGCTGGGATTTCCAATCTTTTCTCCCGCTTTCACGTGTAATATTTTCTGCCAACTCTCGTGAAAACTTGTACTGAAATCGGCGTACGTCTGGTGAAGTTTGCTGCACAGCAGCAACGCTGGACTCACATCGCTCATCTTCAGTTTCGCTTCCACAATCGCTGCACTGACCTCGGATATGTATTTGGTCAGATTTAATCCGGCCATGTCTTTCAACAGCCCGTCTAGCTGAGAGGCAGTAAACTGTTTGAGCTTTTTCACAAACGCAGTATTCTTCTTCAGACTAGAATCACACTTGGAGAAGTAAGATTCGGGTGGCCGATCAGGAGCAACATTCTGAAGTCGTAAAGTGCACTTCTGCTCGTACTTTGCGCTGAGCTCCGTAATATAATCCATTATTTCTTTTCGGTCAGCTTCATCATCACCAGCAGCGGTATCGCCTTCGGCAGCAGAACTTTCAACGTTTTCCGGAGATATTTCTGAATCTGGAGAAACCTCCATCGTAAATCTAAACTGTGACGACCAGCTAACCAAAAATCGGATCCTGCAAACGCACTGAAAAATGTTTCGAGATTTTGCAAATGTCAACAAAGCAGACTTTTGGTATTGTACAATTGCACCGCTTAAATTGCACCAGCACATCGCCACTTATGAATGAACTGCTATTTTCGACAACCAGAGGGACGCTTATCGTTTTTTACCTTTTTTGCAAAAAAGACTGCTGTATTTGTAAATATCATCTGGAGAATTTTAAACTATTTCTCGCTATTTCTGGGACGTCTAACATAATGTCGGCTATCTGTTCTGGATAAATTTACCTTTGTTTCGTCACTACACAGCATATTTTTGAAATAGATACCTCCATTGTGGTTGAGATTCTCCAGGTTTAGCGAATACCCGCATTTTATTTTTGCAAAATCTTTCCCATGCGAAAGGAGTTTTTCCGGTAGTACCAGCACGGTATTTAGTTTTTGATCAGCCGTTTTGTGTTAGGGCTGAAATGTATACTGCGACACTTTACCGGTAAACAAAAAGCAAAATAACAAACCCAACCTATGAAATATTAGTCAATCGGAACAGACTTACTGTTTCCACTCACAAAAAATTGTAAATCAATTTTTTGCAATATGTAAATTGTATTTACAGTCACGTCGCGATGAATAGTTTGCTTTACGCTTATTATTCTTTACACTTAAAATATTGGTCAATGGAAGTATTTTTTCGCTCACGAACAAAATACCATGAATTTTTTTATTCATTGCTCATAATGTAAGCAATCTCACACAGATATTGCGTTCAAGTATGCCTTATACATGGTAGGTTGAAATGCCGATGACTTCATAAGCAATTCTCATACCTATTATTTTTTTCACCGCTTTAAATTCAACGAAATTGACGTTGCTGCTCCAAACGTAGCATTCCAAGCAAAATTGCTATTTGTTTATGTTTTACTCATCAAGCAGCACTAACACATTCGTACGTAAATAGGATTTAATGGGGGCAAAGAGGGCAAATGCTCCAGGCCTACAGGCCCCCTAAGTTCTGGGCCAGACATGAACACAGAGTGGAGACCTTTTTTTCTGCTCGTCCCCTTCCAGCGAAGCGTTAAGTAATGTTTCAAAATTTAAAGCTTTCTCACCTCTAGATTTTTTTAAGAGAAGAGGGTCTCACGAAAATATCTGCCCTAGCACCTAAATCCGGCCCTGAATAGGTTTGTATATCATTGCACACACAAAATAACCTCACTTTTGTGCGGGTTTGTTTACAAGGTGTTAGATTTTTTTCCATTCACCACTTAGTGATAGGAATGAAAATGAATGATACGAGTACGAAAAAGATCGGACAACTCTCCGCCTATGCGAATTCGTTACTACCAGGCAGTAAAAAGCGCTATGCTTAAAAAATCAGGTCTATTGGATACGTACGAAGAACGACATCCCATCTTCGATGATCGCATGATATAGTGATATAGTGGATTATTTGGTCAATAAAGTTTCCCCAAAAACTGGAGTAGCACTCACCGAATTTAAAATGTAGAGAAAAACACATTTATACCTCCACCGAAAGTTTTCCTCCAACTAGAGGGCATTGAACCAAAGTTTGCTTAACCCTCTAGTGCCCAAGTTAATTTTCAGACGGACTTCGAAAAAATTATGAATCTCTATAAACATTTTATAAGTATTGATTTAAGCTTTTTAGAGGTGTAACTGAAGACCGTCTAAAGGTGATACTGGGCACTAGAGGGTTAATTTAGCACTTAAGCGTTTCGCGGTGTAGCTACACTTTCCGGTTTACACTTTGCAGCTTCAAATACAACTATTTCTGTGTAGCTACACGGTAAGAGTCGAAAACCCATTAATTGGTATTGTTGTATCCATTTTTTTCTGTCATATGCGGCTGTCAAAAGAATGGGTAAATTTAAAAATGTGAAATGGGTAAAATTGTACGCATTTGAAAGAGATGTTCTTAGAAAAAAAAATGGGTCATTTGTTTACCCATTAATGGGTGAAAAAATACTTCAAGCGTCGTTTTAGTTTGCTCTGTCGATTTGTTCGCACGCGTTACTTCTACGATCTGTTTTGTTTATAATTTGTCAACAATTGCCATGGAAGGACTTTAAAAGTGATTCGATACTGCGTCGTTTAAGAAGTTGCAAGGTAAACAGTATGTTATTTCAAGTATTGAATTTTACAAAGTGAGATTTTTTTTATATTAGGTCTAGAATGTTCACTATCCGTCTGGTATTGGCTTTGTTGCAGAGAATAGCGATTCTGCCATTTGATGATACCAGATAAAATACTCCTGTTTTCGTAAATAAGATTCGTTTTTGCAAATAATTAAAAATAATTGATTTCACTTTCATTTCTTTTAATTTTTTTTAGTGATAATCACAAAGTTTCCGTTTATTTAATTTATTTTATTTAATAAAATTTCACCCATTTCCTTGAGAAAATTCATTTCTCAAAATGAGTGACTTTGTACCCAGTTTTTGACTTTTAATCGGTTTACCCGTTAATGGATAAATCGAGTTTACCCACTAAAAGGGTTGGCTCACTTTTTGGCGAAATGGTTGAAAAAGTACCCATTAATGGGTTTTCGACTCTTACCGTGTACATTAGTATGCGTAATAATGGGGATAGCTATCACTTTGTTTTGTTTTGGTCATAATCGCCAATGTTAATTTGTCTCGTTTCCATTTCATATGTCCATCTCGCAATTGTGCTGGAAAGAAATTTACCTGGCACTTTCCCACGTGGAACGAAAACCGAAACAAACCAGTTTTGACACATACGTGTGAATGAGTTGGTAACTCCCTACACTCTGCTTTTTTCGGGTGTATTCCAGGACTAAAAATTAGTCAGAGACAGAAAAAGTGTAGTCCGGAAAGTGAAATAGAACATTTACGATGTCAAAAGTGTAGTCCGAGTGTAGCTACATCGCGAAAACGAAAACGACATAAGACTGACAACTTTTCATTGGGTAACATAGTACCAATCTCGAGCAAAAGCTCATCCCATCAAATTGAATACCTTACTGAAACTCAAAAATTGAGTAAAGCAGTGTGAACTTTCCCGTGCGAAAGAAGTTTTTCAGGTAGTACAAGCACGGTATTTACAATCATTTAGGCGGTTCTGGATGGTTTTAGACGTCACCTTTAATTCAAGTTCCGTTTCGATGGCTATTGATGTGAAGAATGCTTTTTTTACGAATTTCAATACTCGGAGGTCATTCCTAGAACTAGTTTTCCTTTTCACCCTCGTGTTTCTGATTTATTCTGGCATTTAACAGATTTTTTAACTATATTCTGTGAGCATTCGATGATTTATGCCGTTTTTAGAAAGTTTCATCTTCATTTTGTAGTTTTTGATCAGCCATTTTGTATCTGGGCTGAAATGTGCCTTCACCGGTAAATAAAAAGCAAAATTATAGACCCTTATGAAATATTAGTTTATCAGCACAGACTTACTGTTTCCACTCATAGAAAACCGTAAATCAATATTTTTCAATGAGCAAATTGTATTAAAAGTCACGTCACGATGTAGAGTTTACTTTACACCTATTTTTTTTTACTTAAAATATTGGACAATGAAAGTTTTTTCCGCTCACGGAAAAATTACCATGAACTTTGACAGATAGCATTCCCCTATTTTGCCCATAATGTAGGCAATCTCACACAGATATTGCGTTCAAATATGCCTTATGATTGGTTAAAACGCAGCTGACTTTATAAGCAATGCTCACATCTATTATTCTTCCACCACAACATAAAACGGTGAAAACGTTTTCTAAGGGGACATCTGCATTGTTTTTAACGGTATAAACATAATACTAGCAGCAGCTATCATCAGTATAATCTTCTTAGGACGAAATCGACGATTTTGATTAATCAATATTTCGATTAAAACACCGGGTATACTTTTGATAATAACGGCACCAGTATATGTCTAAGTCAAATGCAAAACAATCTGATTACAGACACTCATTCGTAAATTCACTCTAAATGCAAAATAAAAAACTCTTTCCGTTATTTATATTGTTGCAACTATCCATTGCTACTACCGGGTAAAAAGCAAAGCCTTTTTGCTACATGCCGTAATTGGGTAATTGGCTTTAATTTGTTACTCAAAGTCTGCCAACTTTAGAAATCCGCCTTGAAGAAATTTGCTTGAAATGAAAATAAAAAATAAATTTCTGTTGAATGTTGCAAAAATTTGTACTTACCGTTTAACTTATTTGGTGCAAAAATATTTGGGACGTTTTCAAGTACCAGGAATTTGTTTCTCAACCTCCGGTCGTTCCTAAACAGTAAAAATTTGCTCGCCATTATCAAACAACACAACTTGTAGAGTGACATCCGAAAAGTAAAATGGCGACATCATAACTACCACATCATCCAAAACTGCCCTAAAATAAGTTCAAGTGTTGTTACCTACTCATTTTTGAGGTTCACGCAGTAATGTCGCAGTGATGCAGATTTTTTACCTACTACCTTTAACATTTTTAGTGTGTATACAAATATAAAAGCCATTTACAAACCGACAGGTGTCGCGAAACCTATTAATGTTGATGTTGCTTGTACGTGCGTTATGCCAGAGTTTCAGTGCTTCCTGTAGTAATTTCATTCACACTGAAAAAAAATCACACGTTCGTGCCAAATGCTCTTCACACATGAACACCATTGAACCAAACCAATCATTTTAACCTGAGAGAGATGCACCAGCTGGCTTTGTTTTTATTCTCATGAATGTCATCGTGAACCAGACAAGAAATGCCATTGGGAATTGGGAGGCCTGATGAAATATGGAGAGTATCGTAGTCGATGTAAAGTTATCCGGCTTTTATTTTTTCTAGACAATTTTTAAAATAAATATTTCTGAAAGATAAATTATGTAGGTTCTATTAGTTATAATGTCAGTGCTCATTATTACGTGCAAGAAAAGTGACATTTCGCTTCACAGCAGTGTTCACACCAAGTGAACCTTTCGGTTTATGATTTCTTTTTAGCTGCGTACTGTCCATGAGAAGAAATTTCATTGCCTGATTCAGTGCCTGAATTTTACATGGGATTGAGATAGGAAAATGGATTTCTTTTTAAACTGCATACTCAATGATGGATCACGATAAAAAAATCGTCAGTATGATCCCTAGCAAAGTTGAATTATAAATTACATACACTCAGATAAGTTTGTTGTACTGTTTTTAAATAAAAATAAACCCAGAGGCGAGACATTGTAAGCACGTGTAAGTATCAATGCTTTACGCATACTGTAAGTAGTTCTTATAAGCATTGAATAAAAGATTTCAAAATGTACTTTTCAGCAGTTTTAATGAAGTGTTCGTATAAATGCTTAAGCAACGATGTTTTATTTATAAATAATTGTTTTCCACTATGCTGGATTTAAAAACATCCTATTTTACTCCAGTAATAATGATAAAACAGGTCTAACTTCTGCGCCACCTTCTCGTCGTATATGGAACTAATTTTGTATCGATATCATCAAAATTGACGTGTCTTGTCTCCGGCTCCAGGAAGGTCATTTTGTTTTCCACTTTTGCTCTCATCAACCATTGTGCTAAGAGCCTTTTATGCGGTGCACCCGGATAAATCGGAAAATTTAAACGTTCAAAACGACGATCCGCAAGTGAGTAGGTACAGGGAACAAGCCCTGGGGGCCTGAGATCTTGAAGTACAGTAATTATGGCGAAAGGAAGCGCCTGGCTGGCGCTAGCCGCATTTGCGTTCATCGGCTGTCTCCATCAAACCGCAAGTGTCGATCGGAATAATTTCAAGGCATGCGATCAGAGCAGCTTTTGTCGGTAAGTATAGGTTTTTACTAATTTTACCATGATAGAATTTGTGGTGCACTCGGTTTTCGTTAATTATAAACTATATATACGCTATAACAGTCGCTTGCGACAGTCGGAATCCGAAATCAGCAAATTCGAAATACTTCCGGAAACGTTGCAGACCTACAAGCAGTATATTCTACTAGATTTGCAACACGCGGAAACGAAACATTTGTACGTGCTAAAACTGGCCGCTGTTAAAGGTGGCTTGTTTCATTTTCAAATCGACGAAAAAAGTCCCCTGAGCCCCCGTTATCGGGTCACGGACGCACTGTCTAAAGAGCCAGAGTATGTCGGTTTGAAGGTAGAAGAAAATTCTAGCACGGAGGTTATCATTTCGGCGGAAGGAGGATCGAACAAGGCAGTAGTGAAAGTTGCTCCGCTCAAAATTGAGTTCTATCGGGATAACACACTGGTGCTCGTGGCCAACTCGAAAGGCCTCATGAAATTTGAGCATCTGCGTCGAAGGGAAGTGAAGCCGGCCGAGCAAGCTGCAGATGACGGCCAGGATGTTCCAGAAAATGCTGTGGAGGAACCTGTAAGTGTTCATTGGATTTCATTCGAAATAATCTACATCTCTTTCTTTCCTATTGCCAGAAGGAAGACCCTGGTGCTTGGGAAGAAAACTTCAAATCGCACCATGACTCCAAACCTAAAGGTCCCGAAGCGTTGTCTATGGATTTTAGCTTCCCCCAGGGTAAGGTGTTGTATGGCATCCCCGAACACGCGGATTCCTTCGCATTAAAGCACACTGCAGGAGGAAAGAGTGATCCCTACCGTTTGTATAACTTGGACGTTTTTGAGTACGAACTGGATAACGGAATGGCTCTGTACGGTGCGGTGCCTGTTATTTACGGAACGGGTCCCGGTCGCACGACTGGAGTATACTGGCAAAATGCGGCTGAAACATGGGTGGATATTTTCGTTCCAGAACAGGAGAACAATGTAATGTCGTCAATCGTGAATTTCGTATCACGCTCCAGCCAGGAAGATCCTCCCGCAGCCAACTTTATCTCGGAGAGTGGAATAATCGACGTATTTGTACTGACGGGTCCATCGCCGCTGGACACCTACCGCCAGTTTACCGATCTTACCGGAAGAGCTCCACTTCCACAGCTGTATGCGATTGCATATCACCAATGTCGGTGGAATTATAATGACGAACAAGACGTCACTTCGGTTTCGGCTAAATTCGACGAACATGACATACCAATGGATACGATGTGGTTGGACATTGAGTTCACCGACGGTAAGAAATATTTCCTCTGGGACCATAACAAGTTCCCGCACCCGTTAGAGATGATTCGTAATTTAACGGAACGTGGCCGTCATCTGACTATTATTAACGATCCTCACATCAAACGCGACGGAAGCTACTACTTCCATAACGATTGCCTTGATCGTGGTTATTACGTGAAGAATAAGGACGGTAACGTGTACGAAGGTTGGTGCTGGCCAGGATCGGCGAGTTATCCAGACTACTTCGATCCGGCGATTCGCAAATATTATGCCGACCAGTTTCTACTGGAAAACTTTAAGCAGTCAACTGCCGAAGTGGGCATTTGGAATGATATGAACGAACCGTCGGTCTTCAACGGACCGGAAATTACCATGCTGAAAGATAATCTGCACTTCGGTGGCTGGGAACATCGTGACGTGCACAACTTGTACGGTCACATGCACATTATGGCGACATACGACGGATTAATTCGTCGTAGCGATGGTATTAAACTATTACTATATTTTAAAAGCAATTGCTTATTTTGAGTTTTTTTTCAGGAGCTCTACGGCCGTTTATTCTATCTAGATCTCATTTCGCGGGTAGTCAAAGGTACGCAGCTGTTTGGACCGGTGATAATATGGCGGAATGGGGTCACTTGCAGGCGTCGATCAAAATGTGCTTGTCGCTAGCCGTTGCTGGTATCAGCTTTTGCGGTGCCGATGTTGGAGGATTTTTCGGCAATCCAGATAGTGAACTTTTCTACCGCTGGTACCAGGCGGGTGCATTCCAGCCGTTCTTCCGATCTCACGCTCATATCGATACGAAGCGACGCGAGCCGTGGTTGTATCCAGAGGATGTCAAGTTAGTTATCCGGGATGCTATTCGCAAGCGTTATCGACTCTTACCACTTTGGTACACGATGTTTTATGAGCATGAGCGCTCTGGTTTGCCTATCATGCGGCCAATGTTGGCACAGTACCCGTCGGATTTGAAGTGCTACTCTATTGATAGCCAGTATTTGCTTTCGGATAAACTTCTGGTTGCTCCGGTGTTGAAGGCTGGCGAGTCGAAGGTGGAAGTGTATTTCCCTGCCAAAGAAAACGGCGAGTCGGATGTCTGGTACGACACAGACAGCTATCGCATGTACGCGTCTGTAGGTTTTGAATCGATTTCCGTGGATAGCTATAAAGTTCCGGTATTTCAACGAGGCGGAACTATTGTTCCACGCAAAGAAAGAATTCGTCGTGCTGCAACGCTAATGAAAGACGATCCGTACACACTAGTTGTTGCCCTAGACAAGAATGGAGCTTCTAAAGGCACTCTGTACATTGATGATGAAACAAGCTTCGAATACCGCTCGGGTAAATATCTCTATTTAGAGTTTGAGTTGAAGGATAACGTCCTTAGCAGCAAGTAAGTAGAATTGATGTTCTCAAAAAAGTATAAGAACTATAAAATATCATCTATTTTAGAAAAATCGATAAAACTGCCAGTTACGCTTCGAAGAGCTGGCTGGAGCGGGTGATACTGGTCGGCCTTTCTAAGGTACCCAAATCGGCCACGTTGCATCAGTCGAATGGAGACTCGGTCACGCTGGATGTTTATGCCGAGGATGGGGCAGTTGTTGTTCGCAAACCCGCCGTCTCTATGCTTGATGGTTGGTCAATCAAACTAAACTACTAGATCCGGTGCAGCTCAGTTGCTCGGTTAGATGTACGTCCTTCTTTTGCCCTGACTGATCATGATAATTCAAAAGCAGTAGAGAAAAGTATTCCTGTTTTCATTCAGTGTAGCATTTTATTTCTGTTCAGAAGTGATATAGTATGGTAGTAAATGACTTCATCTGAATATTCAAAAAAATATAGACGAATTCGATTCAATTATCTGTCTGTGAAGAGCGATTCGAAGAATTTAATTTTTAAACAAAAATGAGAGTTAATCAGATTATAGAACTAGGAAACAACATAGATGTTTGGTACCTTAACATTCAATCCGAAAATTTTATAGTATGATACTGGACTAATTGGAGTTCTTTTTCCTGTATGGATTCATCACTGCGACCAGAAACATTGATCTTTTGTAATCTCGTGTTTGCTGTATTCTGGACATATCACTACTGAGAGTAAGCGACATGATTATCATGATTCGTGCTTGTGTGTATGCCCTTCCTTTTCGCGCTTACTATCCCAAGCCTCGCTGCCTCCGCGGCCAATGTAATCGCCAATTACAATTCCCTGGAGTGGTTTCAACTGAGTTTTTGTCAAGAGGTATTTGTCGAGGTTTTGTAGAATTCAACATGAAAGAAGGGTTAATGTGGAGCCTGAGAATAAACCCATGATTGAGTCCGTTGACATCAAATAGTCCTGATCCTGCTAAGATTCGAACCCACGACCACCCGTTTGTCAAAGCGGACTTTGTATCCTTGCGGCTTTTTTCATTACGCCAGATCAAATTTTATGTATTTAAAGGTTACACAGTGTAACTAATGTTTGCACCACCCCAACAAACACGAGAATGTGTTTTCACAGGTGACGCATCAACTATTATCGAGTCGTATGCTTAAAGCTCGAAGCCATTGATAGTTTAAATTTCAACTCAGTTCCACCTTAAAGATATTTGGCAATTACACGAATTTCGATTTCAAAAATTTTATGAACTCATCGGTTCAAAAACTGAAACGTTTATCGCTTTGAGGATCCAGTTCCGATTGAGCCCGAATTTCGCACGAAATAATAATAAGAAATAATGAATTGAGAGGTGATAAACAAAAAATAAAAGTTTGCAAACCGAATAAGTAACCCTGACAAGCATTACCTGGAACTCGTGAAATTTCCATTGAGAGCCGTTCCTAAACCACGTGGTCATAAAGAGGGGGAGGGGGGGGGGGGCGGTGGGGAGGTCAACCAAAAGACCACAGAGGGTACGGGGGGTATAAAAAATAAAAAGTGATCAAAATATGACCACGTGGCTTAGGAACGGCCCCTTAGATGAAGCCAACCCTGAGGCAGTTGATCAGTCCCTACAACACTACTGTTAAGGCTGTCGATACTTTGGCTGAGCTGCAGGTCTCCACGGGTCGACGCTTGGCGACCGTCGAGCCCATGCACGCGTTGTGTGTGCTACCACCAATAGGTGTGTGATGACATCGATTAGTCCCGGACCGGTAGCGGTAGCTTGCCTAGGGAGTGGTGGGGTTTCGGACATTGGGTCGCCGATTACCCGTAAAAGCCACGGCCACCCGTGAGCAGCTCCGACGGAGCGCGTAGTGCCGATCCTATCACCCAAATGCAATAACCCGCCTATTGGGACCGATACCAGTAAGGCTCCAATTATGGTGTACTGGTCGCTGTGTTTTAGGATTTTGAGATGGAATACGGTTTTATACCACGATGTTGGGCTGGCACCTGCACCGAGCTCCTCAGTAAAGTCGTGTGACAACGACTTGAAACGGCGAGGTAGCACACGGTCGCAGGAGTCTCCGTCTCGTAAAACCTGGCAGGCCTTCCAGTACGTTCCGCGAGCATTACCTGATGGGAATCAGGCAGGAGTGGAATCAGATTTCCCTGACTTACGCCGGTCGGGAGGCGTCTTAGTTGCTATGGGGCTATGATGACCTTCACCAGCCATGACCTCACTGCTCTGGCATAGGCCACCATGGGACCTAATAGGCGACCACTCCACCATGTTCAAGGATAGCGGCTGGAAGGGGGACCCAATTAGCAAAATGTTTAGAAATAAATACGATGCGAAGGTGATGGAAGGGGTGGACGGATTACTAAACCCATTTGTTAGGCGGGGCATCGAACGGTCTCCACCGAGACTTGCCGGTGCCGGCAAAGGCGGCGCACGGGTTGGTACAACTTTTGCGACACCGACAGGGGAGTTCCGAGTTGGGGCAAAGGCGGGTACGCCTAAGGCAACACCAACCGGAACGACAAACAGTGGCGGTAAGGTGGATATACCTAAGACCGCCAAAGAACGGGAACAGATCTCCGGGGCTATGTTACTTTCAGCGGTAGGAAGCCACATGGATAAGTTCACGAGTGTAGAGGCTGTGTCTGTACGACTTGATGAAATACTCAACTTCACGTAGCATCATTTCGGAAGACTTGAAGCAATGTCTCTTGTTGCTACGTGTGAATATCTGCAGTGCGAAATCCGAGTTTGCGGAAGCCCTTAAGCGGGTTAATGATGCTGAACACAAGGCACTCGCGCTGGAGGCAGGGCGTAATCTTAAGCCGAAAAAATGCAACTGTTTCTAAACGATGGGGGAATCGGCCCCCAGGAAAGCTAAACGGGGGCGGTTGTCCAAAGACAGCCCAAGAAAAAACTAACTGGCGGTTGTCCAAAGACAGCCCAAGAACAAAAGGCGGAAAAAGCGGGAACGACCGCAATAAAAAGCCGCATGGGTTGAACAGGAGGAGCAAGGGTGACGCGCTCATTTTCAAGACGGATGCGTCTAAGTACGCTGAAGTCTTGAAGGCCATGAGAGGCGAGGCCAAGCTCAAAGACTTGCGCGCGAATGTCACGTCAATTCGTCGGTCCCGTGCCGGTGAGATGATCTTTGAACTCCGTAAGGAGACAAAAGGCAAGGGTTGTGCCTATAAAAAGGCGGCTCAAGAAGTCCCAGTCAATATTTTCATACGTATAACAATGTTTTGATTCCAATATCCGCACTCATATATATCATATAAACTCGCATTTGATGCACAAAAACAGCATATGCGTACTATTTTGGAGGCGATATACGTACTGAGGAATAATGGTATGCAATTAATTGATATACGTATTTATATACGATAATTTCCGATTGAATGTGATTTGTTTCACACTTTAGTACAATTCTAAGCCTACAATCGTAAATCGGTTAGACTCCAGCATGATATACAATCAAAACTGAATTTCTGCGCATGATAATAAGCGTGGTATACGATTTCGACTTCGTTAAGATATATTTGCGATAATTTACATACATTGATATACGATTTGTTGTTGACTGGGGTGTTAGGCGAGGATGTTCAAATCCTAGCTCTCACCACAGAAGTGACTCTGCAGCTTAAAAACCTGGATGAGATCACCGAAGGATGCGACATAGCACAAGCCTTTGAGCGAGAGTGTGGAGTGGTTGTGATCGCGGAGGCAGTTCGTCTCCGTAGGGGCCCGGCAGGGACCCAGGTCGCTACCATAGAACATCCACTAGCGGAGGGCACAAGCAAGGTTGCATATTCAATTTTGGGGTATCAATTCCATGCCGATAACTCGTTCCACAAGTACAATTTTGCAATATGATGTACGACAAACTTGTAGTCCATAAGTAATGCTACAAGTTTGTCGAAGAAAACAGTGCTCTAACTCTTACGCCTAAAGTGTTAGAGCCAATATTCAGCGGGACATTCGGCCAATATTCGCGGTGAATATAAAAATATTCACCGCGAATATTGACTGAATATAGCACTAAATATGGGCTCTCACACTTCAGGAATAAGAGTTTCAGCATTGCACTATTCAATTAACTTGTAATACTGCTTAGGGCCTACAAGTTTTTCATACATTGTTTCTCAAAATTGTACTTGTGGAGCGAGCTATCGGCACCCGGCGAAAAAGCACCTAAAAATTGAATATTCAACCTTGGTAACAAGGCTCTGAAGGTGGGCCACGTTGAAGGTGAGTTGGTCGGTCTGCCCCCTGGACATCTTTCAATAGCCTGACGTTTGCTTCAAATGCTTTGAGCCGGGGGAATAAATCCTGGTCGTGCAAAGGGCCCGACAGGTCCAATTTTTGCCGCCACTGCGGTGATGTAGGTCATAAAGCACGGGACTGCGGCGCACCTCCCAAGCACGCCATGGGAGGCCCCAAGAGTCCGGCTGCACGGCTGGCTACTAAACCGCAGGTTTGAGGGTGATACAATTAAACCTGAATCACTGCTATGCGGCGCAGCGGTTGCTACACCAAGCAGCCTCTGAGTCGCTGTCGGACGTGATCATGGTCTCGGACCCCTACCGCATCCCAACCGGAAACGGTAACTGGGTGACGGATAAGTCTGGGAGGACAGCCATATGCACGACAGGCAGGTCCCCGGTTCAGGAGATTGTGTCAACTTCCAGCGAGGGATACGTGATAGCCAAAGTAAATGGAGTATTCTACTGCAGTTGCTATGCTCCGCCAAGTTGGTCTACTGAAATGTTCGCACAGATGATCGACCAAACAACCGCGGAACTGACGGGCCTAGGGTCTTTGGTGGTTGCGGGCGACTTTAACGCTTGGGCTGTTGAGTGGGGAAGTCGCTGTATAAACCAGAGGGGCCAGATTTTGTTGGGAGCTTTGGCAAAGCTCAACTTAGACCTGGCTAACGTTGGCACGAAATGCACCTACAGCAGGAACGGTGCGGAATTGATTATCGATGTGACGTTCTGCTGCCCGGGACTGATCACGAACTGGAGGGTGAACGACAGCTACACGAATAGCGTTCACCAATTGATCTGCTATGAGGTAGGCGTGAGGAAGCATGCAGCGAGTAGGGCCAATGCCCATCCTTCTGCGGCTGGAAAACATCGCATTTCGATGCAGATGTATTCGGTCAGGCCATTAGATGAAAGCACGAAGGGGGTGAACCACACCCGGGTGCGAATCATCTAAATGCAATGTTGTCATGGGCGTGCGACGCCTAGCGAGGGTAGACCACCGACATACTGGTGGAACGAAACGATAGCCGGCATACGTAGTGCATGCCTCCGTGCAAGACGGAGGATGCAACGTGCGCGTTCCGATGAGCAAAGAGAGAAACGTGGTGCCGCATTCAGATCAGCTAAGACAACGCTTAAGTTTGCAATCAGAGCCAGTGAACAAACCTGTTTCGAAAGACTATGCGCCAGTGCCAATTCGAACCCGTGGGATGACGCCCATAGGATCGTTATGACCAAGACTAGAGGCGCGCTAGCCCCGGCTGAACAATCACCAGTGATGCTAGAAACGATCATTCAGGGCCTCTACCCAAGCTACGAACCAAGTCCCTGACCTCCGGTTGACGAGCCACCACCAACCGTGAGTGACGGCAGTCGTGCAGAGGCAGACGATGCGGTAAGGGTGACAAAATTTGGATTGATCGAGATCGCAAACTCCTTAAAGATAGGCAAGGCACCGGGACCAGATGGAATCCCGAATTTGGCCATCAAGACGGCCATTAAGGAAGCCACCGGGTTGTTCAAGGCAGTCATGCAAAAATGCCTTGACGACTACCTCTTCCCGGACGTGTGGAAGCGACAGAGGCTGGTGCTGTTGCCGAAGGTCTAGAAACCACCAGGTGACCCATCGCATACAGACCAAACTGTCGGCTGGACACAGCGGGCAAGGTCCTTGAGAGAGTAATCCTCAATAGATTGGTGAAGTACACAGAAATACTGGAGCTAGCGCACAATAAGACCAAGGTCATCTTTGTAAATAATAGGAAATCGGAGAAAGAGGTGCTGTTGCATACACTGTCGCCTCAAAACGTTTTTTCTGGGGGTCATGATCGATAACAGGCGCACGTTCGGGAGCCACGTCGATTATACCTGCAGGAAAGCTTTCATGGCTGTAGCGGCGCTATCTCGCATGATGGCAAACAGCTCAGCGGTCCGTAGCAGCAGGCGCAAAGTCCTTTCTAGTGTGACTACGTCCATACTCAGGTATGGAGGGCCAGTGTGGTCCAAGGTCTTGGGTACCACGTGCCATCGTGGCAAGCTCGAGAGTACGTACAGGCTAAAGTGCCTGAGGGTCGCGTGCGCATACCGAACAGTGTCGTACGAGGCGGTTTGTGTCTTGGCTGGAATGATGCCCATCAGCATTATCGTCAGAGAGGATGTAGAGTGCTTCGACCAACGCGACACAAGGGGTATACGCAACACCATACGGTCGCTTCCAATGGACAAGTGGCAGCGGGAGTGGTCCAACAAAGGGTAGACGGACACACCGACTCATTCCAGAGTTAGCTTGCTGGATTTATAGTCGCCATGGCTGCTTTAGGCAGTACCTGCATAGGTTCGGGTATGCCGAGTCCCCTACGTGCCCCGTATATACGGGAGAGGATGAAAACGTGGAGCATGTGTTCTTCACATGTCCGCGTTTCGAACGGATAAGGCACGCCATGCTGGCAATAAGTGGGATGGACACCACGCCAGAGAATATTGTGCGAAGGATGTGCGAGAATAGGGTAATCTGGAATGCGGCCATCAACGCTGCATCACAGATCATAAATGTTTTGCAAGGCACCAATCGACGGGAAACCATTGACATGCCCCAGTCAGTAGCTAACTAACTGGCCTACATAGGTTGCTCTGCTACCCAGACAGGTGAGTGCAAAAAGCACGACTGGCCCTCTTCCTGAAGTTATGCATAAGGGCGGTCCTGGGGAGACCAAGGGCTTTAGCTGTCCAGCTTATGGCTGCTCAGCATGGGTAAAAGTAGGCTGTCGATACTTACAAGTTTGCAAACTCAAAACTACGCACCTACTGTTTTACTGACCGCGTCGTGGATAGGCTTAGACTGCCCGTTCAAGTCCACACCAGGAGTTACTACTCCGCAATTACTCCTTTATTTGATAGCCTCTGGATGTTCAGGTGTATCTTTTTTATTAATCCCGATTAAAATTCGCTGGATAGCCGGGCCAGACTCTAACCTATCGCGAGATAGTGATCTAAATCGACGGTCGGCCCCCGAAAAGACATTTGAAAAGTTCTGACCGTTGATCGGCATGTGGTCGATCTGGGAGCAAGCTTCTCCATTGGGGTGTCTCCAGATGTGCTCCGGAATGTTTCATCGTGAGACTACTACATGTGGCCATTTCCCTAGCGCAGCGAAGATCACCAGCCTTAAGTCGTTGTCGTTAGTGGTGGAGTGGAGATATTCCCTACCAATAACGAGACGGAAGAATTCCTCCTGCCCGACTTGTGAATATATATCTTCGATGACGGTTTATTATACCGTGTTGTGAGTTCCGTACGTTTTCCGAAGGCACTTATCCTTAACGTCGTAGGAATTATCGTTTAACGTTGATCAGGCTGCCCTTAATCAGTCGTGCAGTCGTATAATGGCCTTCCACCTGATGCCACGCTTCAGTTGGTCCCCTGGCAACACGAATCCTACGCCCCGCCGTAAATGTAATAGATGTGGTACTTAAAACAAGTGCCGGCGCTTGAGTCTACCGCCATGAATTCAAGTTTCCTGGTTTTTAGCTAACGCACCAGCCAAACAGGTACCTCCATATTGCCTTTCCCAGTTCTTGGGCCAAGACCAATTCCAATTGTTGCGCTTTTTTCGACTGCCTAGATCTGTACCGGTTGTTCCGATCCGATTTTTGATTTAATAGTAATTTATTTGTTTCAGCATGCTGCTTTTCTAGAGCCACGATGCCTAATCTGGCGATGAGGCTATCATCTTATGTATAGCTAGCGAGACACCGCATTTCAAAGTTCAGCCATTTGCTAGGGATCAGTCGCAGTTTGAGCTGCCCGTGACATGGAAAACGGTGCTAATCCAGTTGTTTATGTGATTGTTCGTCTGCTACGATGAATGTTTCTTTTAGCCGATCGACAGAGATTGTTGATTGCTTGCCATTGATGTTGACGATGAAAACTTTCTTCTTCTGACGAAGTACTCGGAACGGCTCGTGGTATGGTTGCGTCAGTGATATTTCTCAGCGCCAATCTTCACAATAACGTACCTTTAGGTGGTTATTTCTTATTGCAGGAATATCGATGGCTTGGCGTGCTTGCTTGTTGAAGTTGGACGGAGATTTGATATCTGCTTTTTTAGGTCGATGACGAACTCTGGTACTATAATCTTGCTGGTAAAGGGTAGGTCCATAGGTTATTTCTGCGACGGATGCTTGTATGTTTTCCTTGAGGGCGGTTATCATTCCGAGGAGTACGATAGGCAATACTTCTGTCGACTTTGAGTTTTGGTGGCACATGATTGCGGCCTCGAGTTGACACCATGGCGTCTGGATAGTTCTCGGAGAAGCTCGGACTCGAGCTGCCTTCCAAGGTCCGTGGTAACATTCTCTGGAACTCCGAATCACGCAATCTATTCGTTGAAGAAACCTCGGGCGACTGTGACTGCAGTCATGTCGTGAATTAGGATCACTTCAGACCAGCGCTTGGATTTGTCGATCACCGTTAGACAATGCGCATCTGGATGGTTGATGCTTCGTTGTGTTGAATGACCTTAATTTCAAACAGGAGATGCAAAGAATGACGAAGTTCTTACATTCACGTTGACCGAAGGCTAGACATAACGATCCCTCACGAGATGAGTTATCGCACAAACACCAGGATGAGATGCGCTGTGAAGGTTGTGGATGATCTACCTCCAAAAATTCTTCGACACAAACGGTCGGATCCTAGGAGTAGAGGTATCGCAATATACCGGAATCGTTGACAACAGAGATTGAAGTGCGTGGCTAGTCGAGGAACGAATTGAGCTCGTTATCATATCGCTGCTGTTTGACCATCAGCTAGAAATTAATCGTATGTAGCAAATTACTCTCGATCGTAGGTGCTGCCTTTTTGCTTGCTATGCAAAGGTATTTCGTCATTTCGAACGTTGCGTTGTATCATTGATTGGAGAGCTTGATGGTTTACTGTGGCTGTTTACTGTGTTTTCAGCTACTTCGGTACTACTGGTCATGGAAAGATTGTGATGTGACCTTGATGCGTATGGTTTTGATGACATCTTAAGTGATCAGGTGACCAAGAAAAAAATCGGATTTGCCGACCTGACACGTGAGTTGTTCTTTCTTAGGCGCTCAAACACCAGGCGAAGATGCACCTTGGGTTGTTCGATGTTATTGGATGCGATATAAATGTCATCGACGCATGGGAAAACAGGGCTAAATTGTCTGCCCTGCATTCGGGAGTCCGAATACCATGAACTCATAATAGAATGTCTTTTGGTGCAGTGGGGATTCGGTGGCCCGCTGTAGATCAATGCACGAAAAAACCTTTCTGTTGTGGAGGTACTGATCAGGAACTCCTCTTTCGCTTTATTCCGCTTATCGTCGAAGACGAGAGAATACAGGCTGACTAGCGGTGTTGATTTGAAGATGATGATTTTCGCTTTCGTGGGACGGTGGTTAATGTTGAGAATAGTGACGTCTTAGTACTCGGATATCCGCAAAGGGCAAGTTCACGCCGGTGGTGATGGTGGTGGTGATGGTTGATTTGGAGACGGCATTGATGTTACTGATTTCCAGGCGAATAGGATTCTAACCAACAAAGCAGGTTTCCGCAGAATCTCAATCGTTTTTTGCTTCGGCTAGATCATCACTCAACAGGGCTATTGAACACATAAGTAGTCAAGCAAAGCGATTTGGCTATTAAAAGCTTGAAAACAACGTACAGTGTGAAAAAATTGCTGTAACTATGTCATATTTTGTCTTCCACTCTGCAAAAACTCTATGATTCTATCCGATTTGATCGGTTTGCTATTTCCAGAGTATTAATGAACGGAACACTCCATTCTCGAACAAAATTTGCAACCCGTTTGCTGCCTCAAGATCTATATTAAGCAACAGATAAAGGCTATCATCTCTTGAGAAACAATCCATTGATTGATGACACAATTATCATTTGACGCCAAGCGTCTATGCTAAGTGCTTGAAATTATCCGTTATCAGTGCGACAGAATGGGATAACATTTACTCGTATGACTACAAGTTGTGCAGAACGTTTCGAACCGCTGTCCAGTGAAGATGGTTGTGCGTAACACCGCATTTTTAACGTTACTTTTGTTCTTAGGCTTCTTAAGTGGACTGTTTGGCGTTAGCCACAGTACATTCAAAACATGTCAACAAAGCGGTTTCTGTCGGTAAACAAATCAAATTGAAATTTTATAATTCTTACTATTAGTAATCACATTCATATATAAAAATTCACTCATTCACAGACGTCTACGTCGTAACGCATCTCGGGAAAGTTCATTCGAGCTACTAACGGACTCATTTATTATGACCGGAAATGTAATCCACATGGATCTGTTGGATACAGCCAACTCTCATCTCTACGTGCTATCACTGAGTTCTGTTGGTGACCAAATCATTCACTTCGAAATCGACGAGAAACAACCACTGACGGCCAGGTATCGCGTAGAAGACGCTCTCGCACAAGAGCTGGTACCTCGCACACTCACTGTACAATCTACGAGCCCCACACTGGTGATAACGGATGGAGTTAAACGAGTTCAAATCCAGCCATCGCCATTCAAAATGGATTTTTACTATGACAACATTCACTCGATCTCAGTGAACTCCAAGGGTTTTCTTGCTATGGAACGATTACGAAAAAAGCCTGCAAATCCACCGGAAGGTGAATGGGAGGAAGAGTTCAACGGATTTGTGGATAGCAAACCCAGAGGACCTGAATCATTGTCGTTGGATTTAACTTTCCCGCAAGCTGAAGTCTTATTCGGAATTCCGGAGCATGCGGATGATTTCAGTCTTAAGAACACAGTGTCAAAAAGTGGTGATCCTTATCGTTTATATACTCTGGATGTATTCAGTTATGAAATCAATAGTACTATGGCACTTTATGGTGCGGTACCAGTTCTCTACGGTCATGGTGTGACGGGTAGTGCTGGAATATTCTGGCAAAATTCAGCGGAAACATGGATTGATATTTTCATGCCAGACGCACCAACAGCCAACTTTATTTCGGAAAGCGGCATTATAGACGTATTTGTTATGTTGGGTTCTTCGCCGATGGAAGTATTTCAACAGTACAGTTTTTTGACGGGAACGGCCCCCTTGCCACAAATGTATACCTTGGGATACCACCAAAGTCGGTGGAATTACGACAACGAATCGGATGTCGCCATGATCGACGCTAAATTCGCAGAGTATGAAATTCCATTAGATAGCATTTGGTTGGATATTGAATACACTGACGACAAACGATATTTCACCTGGGATTACGTTCGATTTCCCGACCCGTTACGAATGATTAATAATTTGGAGGGAAATTCGCGGCACCTAACAATAATCATTGATCCCCACGTGAAGGTCGATGATAATTATTTCTTTCACAAGGATTGCACCTCCAATGGGTACTACGTAAGAAATAAAGGACTTAGTGATTTTCAGGGTTCTTGCTGGCCAGGCCTTTCGAGTTATACTGATTTCTTAAACCCGGAAGCCCGCAAATACTACGCAGATCAATATTTATTGAGCAATTTCAAGGAGTCAACGCGTACGGTGGGTATTTGGAATGACATGAACGAACCATCCGTGTTTGATGGACCTGAAGTTACTATGCAGAAGGATAATCTACATTTCGGAGGTTGGGAGCATCGGGATGTGCACAATTCTTTTGGCCATTACTATGTGATGGCTACATACGATGGGTTAGTGCGTCGAAGTGAAGGAACCTTGCGGCCATTTGTGTTGAGTAGATCACACTTTGCCGGATCTCAACGCTATGCGGCCATTTGGACTGGTGACAATATGGCAGAATGGAGCCATCTTCAGGCTTCGGTCAAAATGTGTCTTTCGGAGTCCGTTGCAGGACTAAGTTTCTGTGGCGCAGACGTTGGAGGGTTCTTCAATGAACCAAGTGAGGAATTAATTTCTCGCTGGTATCAAGCTGGCGCATTTCTTCCGTTCTTTCGAGGTCACGCCCATGAAGATACGAAGCGTCGGGAGCCATGGCTATGGCCAGAGCAAGTAATGCTAGTTATTAGGGATGCCATTGAGAAGCGCTACCGATTGCTGCCTTTTTGGTACACGTTGTTTTACGAACATGAACGGTTTGGTGCACCAATTATGCGTCCATTGTTGGCACACTACCCACGAGATTCTCAAACATTTGGCATCGATAATCAGTATTTACTTGGCGATCAATTACTTGTGGCTCCTGTGCTGGAGCCAGATCGATCCAACATAGATGTTTATTTTCCTATGAAAGAAAACGGTCAATCCGATAAATGGTACGATGTCGTGACTTATCGTTCTTATGAACAACCTGGATTTGTTTCCATCCCAGTGGATAGTCTCACAATTCCAGTATTTCAGAGAGGTGGCACAATAATAGCCGTGAAAAATCATCTACGAAAATCATCCATCCTAATGAAATCGCTTCCTCTCACGCTAATAGTGGCACTTGATCGAGACGGGTCAGCAACGGGAACTTTGTACGTGGACGATGAAGAAAGCTTTGAGTACCGAAACGGAAAATATTTATATTCGAAGCTGGAATTCGCAAATGGAATCCTATACTTTACGTAAGTTTTTCAGTGAAAATAATGCTAGGAAAAATTACCTCACTTGAAATCTTCTTCTAGTAAATTGGACGTGGATTCCACATTCGAAACAACGATGGTGATTGAGGAAATAATTTTGGTTGGATTCAATGGCAAAGCTAAATCTGCAAGCGTTCACAGTTTAAATAGAAGCACTGAAAATGTGGAAGTAAGTGATCATGAGGGCATGAAATCGATAGAGCGTTTAAGCTTACCTCTATCTAGTGACTGGAAAATAGTTCTATCTACACTGTAATCAATCGATTATTTCAGAACAAAAAGTAGTTGAGCATGAAATTAATAGAGGGTTTCCGTGGAAAAAAATGACGATGTCTTTTAATTCTTAAAGAAATTCTTATTCAAATTTGCGTAACATAATACGATTATTAACCTAACTATTTTAACTTTTATCGAATCTGAGTTAATATATAAAGAATGGTGTGAGCGTAATATTGAGCCTCTGAGGGCAGCCTTCTTATTTCTCATCAAAATTTATAATCTAGGAAAAGGTAAAAATTGCAGACTAGAGCAATTGGTATGACAATTGGAAACCTGGTTGTTCAACTTCTTAGTTAGAAATTCGGTAGGTACAAAGAACTTTCACAAAATTTCTCAGTTGTTGAGTTCGCAGCAATTAAATAGGTATGTTTTATCCGTTTGGTATAAAATAGGTAAACTGAAATAAAACCAGCGAGATATAGAGCGTTTTGAGAATTGAGTCATTTCTTCACTAAAAACACGTCAAACGCGTACGTTTTGAACTTCACCATGAAAAATAATCTGACAAGTACGGAATGAGCTGAGCTGAAAACAAATAAATAGAAAATAAATAAATACAAAACAAATTAACAAAAATACTAATAAAAACAGGGATCGCGATCCCTGGAGCGACTCTTTCGTGTTATCTCTATGATATCTGTACTCGATATTGTACTCGAAAAATCCAACACTTTCCAGCGAGTTATTCATATATTAAATAAAAGATTGTAACTTTTTAAGCAAGACGGTATTTAAAATGATATCGTCTGTCGATTTTCAAATGAAGAGCAAAACCGCTCCGAATCTAGAGTTGGTACAAGTGCTGCCAAGTTTCAAAGCTGCGATGCAACAGCATTTATTTTCATTTTTCAAAAAAAATGAGGTGCCTATCTATTTTGATATCAAAATCATTTGATCTGAGCCAATCGGTGGCAAAAAGTTGATGAAGTAGATAAACATTTACACCCTCAACTCCATAAACAGCGCTAAAGTAACAAAGCGTGTGGGAAATTATGCCAGTCAATATTATCGTTGTCAACTGATTGGAGCTGCGAGCAATTTTTATTTTTCGGACCAATCGAGCTGGCGGCGGAAGAAAGGCGAAGACAACCGACCCCAAAACGGCAAGGAAGGTGAGAGATTACATCAAGTGCAATCCGAAGCTTCAATTCGGGACGAGACCGAAAAGGCTAAATCTTCCGATTCTGACTAACAAGTATCTTAAAAACTAAAGTCTCGCTAACCAAAACCAACGAATCTCCTTACTATTTTTTTGTTATTATTAAAATGTCACGGATGTTTTGAGCATTTATTAAATATACTTACTTTTTACTTTTACTTTTTTGGCTAACGGACCGTTCACCGGTCCAGGGCCGAACGAATTAGAGATGTCCAGCTTCTTCTGTCTTGGGCAGCCGTTCTCCAGTCTCCCCGTACACCAGCAGATCGTGCATCTTCTTCCACCGCGCACATCCACCGCGTGCGAGGCCTACCACGGAGTCGACGGCCTCTTCCTGGTTCTCTACTGAAGATAGTTTTGGCGGCTCTCTCGTCAGGCACCCTGGCTACATGTCCAGCCCACTGAAGCCTGCCCCGCTGTATTACCTTCACTATATCAGCATGTTTGTATACCTGGTACAACTCGTGATTCATGCGTCTGCGCCACACTCCGTCTTCCAGTTTACCGCCAAGTATCGATCGCAGAACTTTACGCTCAAAAACTCCGAGCACTCGTCGATCAGCTTCCTTCAGCGTCCATGCTTCATGTCCGTAAAGGGCCACCGGGAGTATCAGCGTCCTATACAGCGCTAGTTTTGTGCGAGTTTGCAAACTACGGGACCTTAGCTGGTTACGCAGACCGTAGAAAGCCCTGTTCGCAGCTGCAACTCGTCGTTTCACTTCACGGCTCATATCGTTGTCACATGTCACAAGCGTACCAAGATAAACGAATTCGTCAACCACTTCAAATCATTCCCCATCTATCTCCACCTCAGCACCAACACCACGGGGACTCCCACGCTCTCTGCCAGCTACCATGTACTTCGTTTTGGCAGAGTTAATGACAAGTCCCAATTTCGCTGCTTCTCTCTTAAAAGGTACGAAAGCCTCCTCCACGGCCTTACGGTTGATACCGATGATATCGACGTCGTCCGCAAAACCAAGAAGCATGTGAGATTTCGTGATGATCGTACCGTTTCTTTCGACGTTTGCTCTTCGTACTGCACCCTCAAGAGCGATGTTAAACAGTAGGTTGGAGAACGCATCCCCCTGCTTCAGTCCATCCAACGTTACGAACGCGGCTGATGTCTCGCTAGCTATCCGTACGAACGAGATCCCTCCAGTGTCATACGACTCAGCTTAATTAGTTTCGTAGGGAAACCGTGTTCCAGCATGATCTGCCACAGCTCGTTTCTTTTCACTGAGTCGTATGCCGCCCTGAAATCCACAAACAGATGGTGAGTCGATAAGTTGTACTCCCGGAACTTATCGAGGATCTGTCGCAGGGTGAAAATTTGATCCGTCGTGGAACGCCCTTGTCGAAAACCAGCCTGGTATTCGCCAACAAAGGATTCCGTTAACGGTCTCAATCTGAAGAACAGGATACGTGAGAGCACTTTATATGCGGAGTTGAGCAACGTTATCCCTCGATAGCTGCCACAATCCAATCGATGGCCCTTCTTATAGATAGGGCATATGAGGCCTTCCAACCAGTCGTTCGGCATTTGTTCATCCACCCAGATTCTTAGTATTATCTGGTGGATCGCATAGTACAGCCGCTCGCTTCCCGCTTTTAGAAGTTCGGCCGGGATACCGTCCTTCCCAGCGGCCTTACCGTTTTTCAGCTCACTAATCGCCTTTTTCACCTCCTCCTGTGTTGGTGGCTCCACAGCTTGTTCGTCACTCATAAACGTCATCCTGTTCCTGCTCTGCTCATCCGGCTCCTCACCGTTCAATAGCGCCTGAAAATGCTCCTTCCACCTGGCTGCAACCGTCTGTTTATCAGTAAGCAGGTTGCCGTCCTTGTCATTACACATGACCGGCACAGGGAAATTCCTGCTTCTGACTCTGTTGACAGTTCTATAGAATCTCCTCACGTCGTTTTGAGCATAGCTGTCCTCTGCGCTGGCGAGCACCTGCTCCTCGTACTCGCGCTTCTTCCGACGGTGGGTTCTATTTTCGGCAGCTCTTGCCACCCTGTCTCTCTCTGTTCAGACGCGTAGCCGCAGTGAGCATGCGGCTCCTGGCACGGTTTTCTCATCTGTCGCTCTCTGGCACTCGGCATCGAACCAGCCGTTAGGCTGTCTACCACGCGTCCTACCTACCACCTCTCTCGCAGTCGTTTCGATGGCGCCATGAATACTGCTCCACAGCCCATTTATGTCTTCCACTCCTTCCTCCTGCTGTTCTGCGATCCGTTGATCCAGCTCTCTGGCGTATTCTGCTGCCACGCCATCAGCTTTCAACCGCTGAATGTTGAAACGCATCGTCCTCTCTGTGCGAGATTTCAGCACGTTCGACAACCGTGCGCGGATCTTTCAAACGACGAGATAATGGTCAGAGTCAATGTTTGGTCCCCGAAAAGACCTAACATCTGTAACATCCGAAAAGTGCCGACCGTCAATCAGTGATCGATCTGGGAGCAGGCTTCTCCATTTGGATGCCTCCAGGTGTGTTTCCGAATATTCAAACGTGGAAAATAGGAGCTACATATGGCCATTCCTCTGGCCGCGGCAAAGTTTATAAGCCTCAGGCCGTTTTCATTGGTTGACGAGTGAAGGCTATGCCTTCCAATGACCGGACGGAAGAATTCCTCCCTCCCAACCTGTGCGTTTGCGTCTCCGATGACGACTTTTACGTCGTGTTTTGGGCACTCGTCATAGATTCGCTCAAGCTTGTCATAGAACTCATCTTTGACTTCATCGGATTTGTCGTTTGTCGGTGCGTAGGTGTTGATTAAACTGTAGTTGAAGAATTTGCCCTTAATCCTCAACACGCATATACGGTCATCTACGGGCCTCCACCGGATGACTCTTGTTTTCTGATTTCCCAGCACTACGAAACCGACGCCCCGTTCCGCTGCTTTGCCGCCACTGTAGTAGATGTGGTACTTGAAAGAAGTGCGTGCAATAGGGTCTACTGCACGGAATTCCCTTTCTCCTGAATTTGGCCACCGAACCTTATTAAATATAGAAAAAAAAATTATAAGAAGAGTTGCCAAAAGTGTAGATACAAAGTTATGGTTTTTAGAGCGTCCGCATAAGCTACAGATGTAACAAGGCGCTTGCAATCACTTATTTTGGAACAGCGTTAATCGATATAATGGCGTGTGGCTTGTATTTCACAACTTTTACTTACATTACCAAACAGTCCCAAGCTGTCGTGTGGCCTTTGCTGTACGTAAGAGTCGTCTCCATTCCATCCCGATCCATGGCTGCAGCCCGTCAGCTCTGCAGTCTGCGTAGGGTCCGTAGGTCACCTCCCACCTGATCGATCCACCATGCCCGCTGTGCACCGCTCCTTCTCGTTCCTAACGGATTAGTTCAAAGAACCATTGTTACCGGGCTGTCATCTGACATATTTACGACATACCCAGCCCGCCGCAACCTGCCAATCTTGGCGATGATGACGATAGATGGCTCCCCGAGCAGCGCCTGAAGTTCTTGGTTCATTCGCCTTCTCCACGTTCCGTTGTCCATCTCCAGTCCACCGAAGATGGTACTCGAAGACCAAAAGGGCATGTTGGTCCTCTACAAGCATAGTCCATGTCTCAAGTCTGGTAGAGGACTACCGATATGATCAGTGTCCCGTAGGTGGTCAACTTGGTGTGGCGGCGAATTCTACTCGATCGGAATGTCTTCCCAAGACCAGAGCCTGCGCGATTTCTTGCCATTATACGCCGATAAATTTTTCTGATGGTATCGTTGTCGGCAGTTACCAGTAAGCCCAGGCTCACGGACTCGTCGACTACCTCGATTTCATCAGCACCAAACTGTTTGGGTGGGAAGTTAGCACTGTCCATTCTTGAAACCCTTCCTTTTATGTACCTACTTAGTCTTCGATACAACTTCGATATTGACAACTAGCTAAATCCGTTCAACTTCAGCCTTTAGTCCGATGTACGTATGCGGAGCACGAAGGTCCGAGCCACAATGTCGATATCGTCAGCGAAGCCAAACAGTTGGACCGACTTTTGAAATATCATGCTACTCTTGTTAATGCTTGCTCTTCTAATGATACCTTCCAGGATAATATTAAACAGTAGGCACGAGAGACCATCGCCTCTTCGAGTTTCGAAGGGGATCGGGAGTGTCCCCGAAACTCGAACTACACAAATCACTCGATCCATCGTCGCTTTGACCAATCGCGTTAGTTTGTTCAGGAATCTTTATTCATGCATAATTTGCCAAAGCTGGTCTCAATCGATTGTGTCGTAAGTCGATTCGAAATCGATGAATAAATTATGTATAGGCACGTTGTTTTCGAGACATTTCCGCATAACCTGCCGCACTGCGAATATCTGATCCATGGTGGCGCGGGCACCCATGAATCCCATCTGGTACTGCCCCGCATACAGCTTCGCCACTGGTGATAGTCGACGGCAGAGCATACCTTATAGGGTACCTTGTAGAGTACATTGTAGGCGGCGTTTAGCAGAGTAATTGCCCGGTAATTGCAGCACTCCAGTTTGTCCCCCATTTTAGAGATGGAACACACAATACCTTCCATTTACTCCTCCGGAACGCGTTCTTCCTCCCAAATCTTGACAATTACCCAGTGCACGGCTCTAGCCAATGTTCCTTCACCATATTTCAACAACTCACTGGGAAGTTGATCCACTCCAATCTCCTCTTCCACCTTCAGGAGATCGGAAGCAGGAATACTGTTGTCTTCTGCTCGTGCATCGCCGTTCAGATGCTCATAGAAGTGCTGCTTCCTTTCGATTACCTCACACTTGTTCGTAAGGAAGTTGCCGTCCTTGCTCCAGCACATGTCGGCTTGCGGCACTTAGCCTTTACGGCAGCTGTTCAGCTTCTCGTTAAACTTACGAGTGTCGTTAGTTTGGTACAGCCGTCAAACCAGTCATTTCTGTGATTTGGAGCCCTTGTACATAGTAGCGCTACAGCAGGGCCACCTATGGTGGATCGGGTGGTACCCCAGCCATCTTCAAGAGTAGTTGCTCTTCCGTGGTTAACGCTACCTCCAGCTGCTGCGTGTATTCTTGTGCAACCCCGGCGTCCCGCAGTTGCTTGATATTTGGTCTAGTTTGAAATTACATAAGATGCAACATTAAATTTGTTTATATCGTATAAAATTTAAATCCTATGAAACGCAATATTAGTTTATATATGAAGCAATTTAACGTGGCATATAAGATTGTAAAAAGCGTCAATCCTCAAAGTCGTACAGGAATGCAATTTAAAGTTTTTCAAGATTAGCACGCGAAGTAATACAAAATCGTGATCAATTTTTTTTTACAATGTACGTATATGACCTCCAGATTTGTACACATAGACACATTTCATGCATCTTATATGGTCATTTTTTACCAAAAAACAGTTCACTTGACAGAGCTGAGCGCGAGTTATATGAACCAATTTGTTGGCTGGGGAGACCGCAAAGTTTACGCACCGATGCACCGATCGTTGACCAGCTCCAGATGCGCGTAGAACGCTTTTTTCTCGTCTTCGGGTCTTCCTTCATGTGGACTGTTACTGCCGCGATAAAATTAAATTCCATAACCCGCGCGAGCAGCGCTAATAAACTCAAAACGTAAATAAACAGAAGATCAAATTTCAATCAAATGCTCCCGCAGGTAGCATGTAGTAGCCATGCACTCACAGGTAGAACGATTGGCAACAAAATAGTAATTACGTAGGGTCAGCGTTTTGGGGCAGGTGCCCCGCGCTGCCGTACTTTAAAGACTGTATTATACATTGACTTGTAAATATTGAATTGTAAGCGTAAAATTAGTATATAAGAAAAATTTGATTGAATAAAATCGAAGTTTATGGTTAGTCTGAATTTGGTTGTTTCATTGGACGGACCGAACCTTCCTATAATACTAAGTGATTACTCTTTGATTTCTCTTTAAGAAGCATAGACCTCCACATTAGCGAGGACACTAACTAGAAGACTTAATCAGGCCAGAGTGATCCTTAATGGTATACAGAAAATCCTTTAGAACGTAACCTATTTCCCCCTTCCAGACGCATAGGCCTTCGCTGTAGTAAGGCAACTAGCAGGAAACGTTGCTAATAGGAGTCTTGGTCCGCCTCGATTATCGGTTCCGCCCGCGTATTTAACTGTCGTTCGGTGACAAAGCCTTGTTAACCCGTACCTTCGCCCGGGGAGGCCGCGTAACGCGAATAACATGGACAGTGCACTTTATTCTCAACTTGTATATCCTTGCATTGATCGGCTGCCACCCCTCACGCGTTGGCGCATCTTGCCTAGTACTACGAAGCCGGTTCCTAGTTCGCTGGCGGTGCCACAACTCTGGTAGAAAGTGGCCGCCCGTTGCCCGCTTTTCCATACCTTCTGTACTGTAGAACGAAGTTCCCGCAGCGCTACGACTTCGAAGTTGCGTGAATGTAGCTCGTCGTAGATTATCCTGTCGCATCCTGGAAAGCAGAGCGATTTACAGTTCCATGTCCCAAGTTTTCAATCGTAATCCTTATTCTGTTGCCTAGGTCCATGCTGATTGTTCCGATTCGTATTATTTCTTACGTTATTTGTAACATATTGTTTTCCGTGGCCGGCTCGCTGGGCCTTCCCCAACCCCCTGTCTCGGCGGGGGACCTTCATGTCAGCTCTGTATAGAGTTTCACACTGACACCAGGACATTGATCAGCTGCTCTTGACATGGAAATCAGACGCTGTTTTGAGCCGCACCATCTTGGTAAACAGACGCTCGGTTTGGCGAAACATTTCCTATACCGCCGGAGTATGGTTTACGCGCCTATGATTGCGTCGCACTTCCGTATTTAGCTATTGTCAGATGGCAAAACTCTGCCCAGGCAACTCCAACCAGTTGTGTCCATGTTTCAACTGGCAGTCCAGTTGAATCATATGACTTGTGGAGGTGTGAGATAGGAACTTATGAGGGCAGGAGCTGTATTTGAAGCTCTTTCCAGGTTGTCAATCCATCGTTCGAAGCCCAAAATGTTGTGATTTTTCAGTTATTACTGTTACTCCATCGTTCAGTAGTGAATATTGATAAAAAGTTTGAAGGTCGAATTTCCACGAACAATGTGTCTCCTGCAGCGACCACCTGCTGTAATATCCTCTATATCAGTGGACAAAAAATTGACAGAATCACCCTGTCTCAATAGGAAAACATGCTGGCACAAGCAACAGTACCGCACCGAGCCATGTATGAGTAGAGCGCTGCTGGTCACTCGTCCTCTATCAGTGCAGTAGAATTCGATTTCCATTTGTGAGCAGCTCAGCCAGTCGACGCACAGTAGAGCGTGTTAGGCTAACACGTAGGCAACGTGTTGCGACCTGGAAGACAATCTAATTGCCGTTTGAATTGCTTTCTTCTTTTTGTGTCGCAAATATTAAGAAGTGCCACTCACTCATCCACGCAACTAAGCTGTTGGGACTATCCGGATTAAAATATCCGGATATCCGACCTCGGATATCCGACAAACATCCAAAATCCGGATCAACAGGACAGGATATCCGGATTTTCGGATAGTCGGATATCCGGATAACCGTATATCCGGATATTGTATCCGAACATAGTTTAAGGAGAATTATGCAAATAATTACTTACGAGGGGATGGGGGATTGTGGAAAAAGCCATTTTTCGCGTTACTTTTCATTCGAACGAGCCTAAAAGACAAAAAAAAATCCGGATATCCGAATAGTATATCCGGATATCCGACTATTCGATTATCTGTATCCGGATATCGGGACATCTGAATAATATTCGTTTACACATCAGTGATCCGAGCTTCGGATAACCGGATGACGAATATATCCAGTTAAAAGTCGCAGTACTAGTTGCGTGTTGCATATTGTACATATTGTAGTTGTGCGGCTGGGAGACAACAACATTCTGTATGTGTCGCTAGAGGCAAATAGCAGAAGGTGCAACGCACTCTCAGGCACGCAACCGAACACCATCGGTGTTGCATCCTGTGGCTGCACTCTTGCAGAGCATATCTGCCGCGCATGTCAATTCATCCCAATTTCAATTTTTAGCAAGTCGAGAAAAACGCGTTTTTGTTTAATTTCATACCATGGCTTCTTACGAGATGGGACAGTATGTAGGGATGAGCAAAGTTTTTCAGTTCATTTTTGATCGAATGACGAAGGTTACTCAAACTTGTAATACAGTGATATATATGCGATTATATATATGCGACTGATTTACCGTTCAATTGAAAACCACTATTTTCAGGTCAGTTTCGCAGCTTTCAACTATTCACGACCGGGATAATTGATTTTGCCAGGAAAGTATGTCCGGACTCTGTTCCTGAGCACAATATTGTTCGCGATGCGTCTCCGGGCCATGACGCGATAGAATCACCTTTTACGATGGCAGAATTTTCAGCTGCCCTCCTGTCCTGTAACAATAACGCGCCTGGGTTAGATAGAATCAAATTCAACTTGTTGAAGAATCTACCCGGCAATGCCAAGGCGCTTGTTGAACTTGTTCAATAAGTTCCTGGAGCAAAACATTGTACCGCAGGATTGGAGGCAAGTGAAGGTGATCGCCATCCAAAAACCAGGGAAACCAGCTTCTGATCACAACTCTTATAGGCCGATTGCAATGCTATCCTGTATCCGGAAATTGATGGAAAAAATGATACTCCGTCGTTTAGACCATTGGGTCGAATCAAATGGTCTACTATCAGATACTCAATTCGGCTTCCGCCGTGCCAAAGGGACGAATGATTGTCTTGCGCTGCTTTCAACAGATATTCAGCTGGCGTATGCTCGCAAAGAACAAATGGCGTCTGCGTTCACATTAAGGGGGCTTTTGATTCCGTTTCTATTGACATTCTTTCGGGTAAACTTCACCGACAAGGATTTTCTCCAATTTTAAACAATTTTTTGCACAATTTGTTGTCCGAAAAGCACATGCATTTTACGCACGGCGATTTGGCAACTTTTCGCATTAGCTACATGGGTCTTCCCCAGGGCTCATGTTTAAGCCCCCTTCTTTACAACTGTTATGTAAATGACATCGACGAATGTCTGGCAAATTCATGCACGATAAGACAACTTGCAGACGACAGTGTAATCTCTGTTACAGGAGCCAAAGCTGCCGATTTGCAAGGACCATTGCAAGATACCTTGGACAATTTGTCTGCTTGGGCTTTACAGCTAGGTATCGAATTCTCTCCGGAGAAGACTGAGATAGTAGTTTTTTCTAGGAAGCATGAACCTGCTCAGCTTCAAACACAATTAATGGGTAAAACGATTTCTCAGGTTTTGGTACACAAATATCTTGGTATCTGGTTCGACTCTAAAGGCACCTGGGGTTGTCACGTGAGGTATCTGATGAAAAAATGTCAACAAAGAGTGAATTTTCTTCGTACAATAACCGGACAATGGTGGGGAGCCCATCCAGGAGACCTACGGGTGTTTCTGCTTCCGCTCCGCAGCAAACACACATCTGATCAAACTGGAGCGAATACAATATCGTTGTTTGCGTATCGCCTTAGGTTGCATGCAGTCGACCCATACGATGAGTTTGGAGGTCTTAGCTGGAGTACTACCATTGAAAAACCGCTTCTGGAGCCTGTCTTCTCGTATTCTTATCAAATGTGAGGTCTTGAACCGTCCCGTGATTGAAAATCTTGAAAGGTTAATCGAACTTAATTCTCAAACCCGTTTTATGACATTGTATTTCAATCACATGTCCCAAAATATTAACCCTTCTTCGAATATTCCAAATCGTGTCGACTTATCAAATACTTCTGATTCTACTGTGTTTTTCGATACATCCATGATAGAAGAAACTCGTGGAATCCCGGATCATTTACGCGTGCAGCAGATCCCCAAAATTTTTTCCAATGAATATCGAAACATCAACTGCAACAATATGTTCTACACTGACGGATCACTTCTTGATGGGTCCACTGGCTTCGGTATTTTCAATAACAATTTAACCGTCTCCCATAAACTCGATAATCCTGCTACTGTTTACGTCGCAGAATTAGCTGCAATTCAGTATACCCTAGGGATTATCGAAAAAATGCCCAAGGACCATTATTTCATCTTTACGGACAGTCTCAGTTCCATTGAGGCTCTCCGATCGATGAAAGATGTTAAGCACTCTCCGTATTTCCTGGGGAAAATACGGGAACATCTGAGTGCTTTATCCGAAAAATTGTTTCAGATTACCTTAGCGTGGGTCCCTTCTCACTGCTCGATACCGGGCAATGAGAAAGCGGACTCTTTGGCTAAGGTGGGCGCAACAAACGGTGATATTTATGAAAGACCAATTTAATGAATTTTTCGCACTTGTACGCCAGAATACGATCATCAGTTGGCAAAATTCTTGGACCAGAGGGGAACTGGGAAGGTGGTTACATTCCATAATCCCCAAGGTATCGACGAACCCGTGGTTCAAGGGGTTGGATGTAGGTCGGGATTTCATTTGCGTGATGTCCCGGCTTATGTCCAATCACTATAGATTTGACGCGCATCTCCGTCGTGTTGGGCTCAGGGAAAGTGGTATCTGTGCCTGTGGTGAGGGTTATCACGACATAGAGCATGTGGTTTGGTCATGCCCTGTACACCGTGACGCCAGATTTAAATTAATGGCTTCCCTGCAGGCCGAAAGTAGGCAGCCGGCTGTTCCTGTTCGTGATGTCTTAGCGAGCCGTGACCTA
This sequence comes from Wyeomyia smithii, assembly GCF_029784165.1. Taxonomy (NCBI): domain Eukaryota; kingdom Metazoa; phylum Arthropoda; class Insecta; order Diptera; family Culicidae; genus Wyeomyia; species Wyeomyia smithii. Next base: position 43,805,589 of record NC_073694.1, read on the forward strand.
TCCTACATGTCCTTTATATACGTTTTCCTGAAATCCATCCACGCCCCAGTTTAATCCTATTCCCTTCCGCCTACATCCAACCAAACGACAAGAACACGTTAAGACCCCGGATCCGGAAACAGCAACTAGACCCGCACGATACTCTCAGGTACCGAGGGAGACAACCCAATATGCCAGTCCGTAATATCTTGGCTCAGCAGCGGAACATATTCAATATGCTGCTTACCTATGGCGATGGAAAACCATCAAACAACAAATCAGTGCTTTTAATGCAAAACATTCTAGCTTTAAGTTAGATTTAGTTTCAGCTCGTAGTCGGCAGCGAGGATAAAAATTTGCTTTTAGTTATTAAGATACTTTAAAAAGTAAGCTACCAGATATAATTGGCGCCGTTAAACATTTAATTGTATTTGTGCCGTGTCAAATAAATTATAGATAAAGAAAAAAAAACTATTCACACCTTACGTGCTCGCTTTCTGTAGCTGCATTAGATGTTTTAACATCGTTTTAAAGTGCTTATTGTTACTAGCACTAATTAGATTTTAGACACCGATCTCCTGATCAACGGGCAATATGTTACGTAAGATTGTAATATAACAATTAATATATCACTTAAACCAATCACAAGGTCGCTTTCCATTTGCTGGCTGATGGCTGTTTGCTGGCTTGCTATAACGTGTGACAACTATAAATTTGGGTTTTTTTTCTACTGCTGTCATAAAAAGTCGGATGAACTTAAAGAAACATCGACTTGTTTTCTCATGAAAATACATTCACTATGAACTAACAAAAAATATAGAACATTTGAGAAATGTCCGTTAACGGTCTTCCGATGAAGCATTCTTATGATGCCGGAACAAGAGCGTTGTACAGCCTCCAAGTCCGCTTTTCGAATGCATCTCTTGATTCTATCAATGAATTGTTCACAATTAGTTAATCTCCAGTTATTCTTGTACCGAATGAACTCAAAATCTCAAAGAAATCTTCGATTGGACAACACGTGTTGGGGTTGCGTATCTGGGGTACAAATGGAATAGAATAGTTGTTCATAAATGTTTGTGTTTTTTGAACGTAGAATAATGATATTTTATCTAACATCGGTATGGTGTTTTGAAAGAAATGCAATCATTATTGTGTTCAAACATTCGTGCTGGTATACATTTTGATTAATAGCCAAACAACTAGGCTTGACCCAAGATTTAGACAAAAAGGAGTCTTTTTCTGCCCATTAATCTGGCCGATCTTCCACTACCTTTTCAACGGATTACAGTTGAGGTTTGCAGGAAATCATACACAATAGAAACTGGAAGATTTTCGCTTTTGAAATGGTTTACCGTGAACTTTTTGCCAAAATTGTTGTACAGTTCATAGCGAACTGCACAATGCGCTTGCGGAATGCTCCTTGTTTTGACGCCATATTGAACACAACTGGGCATGCATAAACAAAACAAAAAATACTGGCTTAACGAGGAGAGGGAGAGCTTTCAAATACATACTCTCGTTTCTCTCTGACCGTGCTTGTTGTGGAGTAAGAGTGTCTCTAGAAAATTCCAAATTTTCAGTTGTCAGAGAATACATAAAATTCAATCGCTCATTTCGTTCTGGTGGTCGTGTCGAGTAGATGACATTTGAACTGCAACCGTAATGATTTTTATATCCATTTTGTAATAATGAAAACTTCTTGCGTTTGGGTTGCTACATTGTTCAGATAAAATTCGTTGTTTATTTTGAACTCTACACTCTGTTTTTTTTAGATTCATTTGATCGAGGTGTACCGTGCTGGTTCGAAACCCGTACAGTATCGAAATCCATACACCTTGATCAAGGTGTACGGATTTCGATACTGTACGGGTTTCGATCCACCACGGTATTCATTTAAAACCCTGAATGACTAAATGTCGTATAGTGTTGATATGTCACCGTTTGTGGCAGAACACACAATATTAATTCTGAATAAATGTTAGTAAATAATTATTTCATCACAAAACATCTCCTATTAAAAAGAATAAATATCGTAAAGACAATAGAAAACCAAAATGCTTAGTACAGATTTTTGAAGATAATAAGTTGTTAGATACACACAACCAAAGCTTGCAATGATACTGTATTGGAATCGATCGGTGAGCCATCTTTCACAAAATAATCAAATATTTATTTATTTATTTATTTATTTATTTATTTATATCATCTGACGAAAAGTTTTAATGAATGTTAAAAGAACCATTAAAAGTTTCTACAATTACTTAATCTATGTTTAAAAATATGACTAGGCTTACCATACTCAAATAAATACTCTACACTCGTGAAAGTTTTTACACTAAACGCAGCAGGTTCATAATAACCAAAGTTTGTCACAGTGCTCCCACAGACCGTTATTATAAAAAAAATGCACCAAAGAATCTGAGTACACCATTCGATTCGTTATGACATCCAGAATCTCTGGTCAAAATTTCAAAATCATCGTACGGTACATTTTTGAGTAATGCCCTTTTGAAGGTCGTGAAGTACAAAAAAGTGATATAAAAACGACGAAATACTCATTATAAAGCACGTATTTAACCACCATTTTATGAAATAACTTCCAAAATAGTTTCTACACATTCCAAGAGTTATGTTTCAAGACACTAACAATTGGTGAAAAGATTTATTTGAAAATCCCACAGTGCACAGTGGTCTAAATTTTAAAATTCGTGATCATCTAGATTTGACTGTGAAAAATTGATTTTAAGTACTCCATGTCTTCAGCAAAATTATTTCATAGAACAAGACCTTACTTTTGGCGTTTTTTCGATTTTTCCACCTAACAGTTAGATAACAAAAATAATTTTTCTAATTTTCAGTATACCAGATAGCTTTCTTCAGCAAAGTTATGGAAAATTTCAAAAGAAAAACATGTGCTGAATACCGCGATGTCCTATCTGTACGTTGGACACGACAATATAGAGTTTTTTGTGGAACACCTCTCCTCAAAATAATTTTTTTGTCTAAAATTTTGTCTGTAATGGTCAAAACAATGCAAAATGTTCTAAGATTTCATTCATTCAACTAAGATTCTCTCAAAACTTTATAAAATTTATTGTTTTGACAATAATAGATAAGTAAAAAACAAAAAACTGATTTTAAAGAGAAGTGTTCTACAAAAAACTCTATTCCGTAGTATCCAACGTACAGATAGGACATTGCAGTATTCAGCAATTGTTTATCTTCTAAAATTTTCCACAACTTTGTTCTTCCCTTAGATGGTTTCTTTCTTCTATTTTTCTTTTTCATCTTTGCGACCAGAGACATTTGATCTATTGTGATAGTATAACTATTGAAATACTTGATACGCTTTCTCATCTTATATCCGTACTTGTGCGTGAGGTTTTACCCTTCCGTTTCAAGCTTACTGCTCTACTATACCTAATCTCTTTTCATCCCACCAATACCACCAAATTACAATTCCCTGGAGAGGAACCTCACCTAACGTGCCTCTTTGGTCAGGTTTATTTTTAGAAGGACTCATTATGTCAAGAGGAAGGAGCCTTATCGAAACCGCGATTCCCGTGCCAATATCGCCAGTTACAATTCCCTGGAGAGGATTATTATTTTTCTGGTCAGTTTTATTATAAGAAGGACTTGTCCAGAGGAAAGAGTCTTGTCGACAACTGGTTCCTTCAGTCAATATCGCGCCTTAATTGCAATTCCCTGAATATAACTATTATACATTGCTCAGACCAGTTTTATTATAAGAAGGACTTATTTTTGTTAAGAAAAAAGTCGACAGGGGTACCCTTAGGGGTTGCAGAAGATTTCACCTCCTCGTGGTGCAACTTCGGTAACGCTAAATGGACTGTTAGGGCTACTTCAGCTGAGATTATATCAAATGTTACTCCCAAACATTGTTTCTTAAGAAATTTAAGTGGCAGTGATAGTAATACAGCCTTGTCCTTCCCTTAGAATACTATCATTCAGTAGTTTGTTCTGGACTACTAAAAAATGTTCTGGATTAGATTTGTGTAAAATGATTTTTTGTTCAATTCTGTTAACATAACTACCAAAACCTACCTTAGGGACAAATGAGAAATCGAAGAGTTGCCTAAATCAGCATTAAGGATGTATTAACTACTCACTATATGACTCATTCGTGTTATTGCACGACAGGGATTCATGTTGATCGCAAATCTAACCGTACCACCAAGTAACCTCCATCAAGTGCACCAATAAACAACGCATTTACGACCTATACTGCTACAGCATGTCATAATCTCCCATGATCCAGCTTGAGTGAATCACTAGCGGTTATGAATTGAATATAATAGGCCCTAGATATTGGTTTATTGCTTCGCTCTCCGCCCCGTTTCGAGCGCATAGTTTATCACTTGGCCAATAAAATCTTTGCACTACCAGTTCCTAATAGAGCGATTCGTTGTAGAAGAATTTTACGAGAAACTCGCAAAGACCAACATGAGGCTTTTATCGCTGAAAGATAGTTTAATGGCCGAGCAGCGGTTTGATTATGGCAAAGGTACAGTTTGATGTGCAGTCCTTTATGGTGGTCATAATTCAATAGTGACTTTGTCACATAATTCATCCACGAATCGGCAGCACCAGAGAAGAAGAAAACAGACGAATAGAAATCGAATTGAATCTTGCTGTCAGTGGCAGTGAGTGTCGAGTGGATGGGGAAATCAAAGTTTTGTACCGCATCACGTTGTCTCGTTACCATAAAAAATGTCCCCGAATCGTTGCTGCGCTTTGGAGTTGTCTAGCTAATGCCAGACTTATTCTTCCACACGTTTTGGTTTGGTGGTGAAGTAGGGAGGAGAAAATTTCTATTTTTGCTTCAACAGCAGTGAAACCAATTCTCTGGTTGACTTTGATTAAATTTGTGGATGTTTTTTTTTGCTGGCTCTGGCAGGAGATAGATGTCAGGCGGCGAAAATTATTGATTCGTATAAGTCAATGCCACTGATATGTCGGGAAAGTGCGAACGAGCGATTCGGTCACAATAGTAAAACGCTAAACGAAATGAGGGAGAAACTTGGCCGGCGACTTAGGGTTGTAGATAAATCGGCTGATTACGATTCCGAACGTGATCTGAGCAGAATTTTGGTGCATGTTAAAGATGATTAGCACGAATTCTAGTGGAAAGCCGTAACAGCATTGTTTGTCTTACGATTTTAAAGGGCTAGATTAGGTATAGGCTAGATATACAGGCCATGTTCGATTTGGGCAACACGTCCAAATTTATTTTTTTATGATGCTTACCGGACTGAAGATTAAATGCAAAAGCCAATTATATAACCAATCCGAACAGTGTTGTCCAATGTCTACCAGACTGAAGCGAAAATTAAATTCCACGCTTGAATGGTTGCTGGTGGCAACACGTCCAAAGTTTTTATGTTGCCAAAATTGAACCGTGCCAAAAACGAAACGTGCCAAAATCGAACGAGGTCTGTATGTAGAATATGAGATGTAAATTTGCGCTTCCAAGGTCACTATTCCACTCGGAACAATAAAATCTTGAAATCGATAAATCATTCCACCATGAAATAATTAAATCGTAAAATCATAAAATCATAAAGTCATAAAATCATAAAATCATAAAATCATAAAATCATAAAATCATAAAATCATAAAATCATAAAATCATAAAATCATAAAATCATAAAATCATAAAATCATAAAATCATAAAATCATAAAATCATAAAATCATAAAATCATAAAATCATAAAATCATAAAATCATAAAATCATAAAATCATAAAATCATAAAATCATAAAATCATAAAATCATAAAATCATAAAATCATAAAATCATAAAATCATAAAATCATAAAATCATAAAATCATAAAATCATAAAATCATAAAATCATAAAATCATAAAATCATAAAATCATAAAATCATAAAATCATAAAATCATAAAATCTTAAAATCATAAAATCATAAAATCATAAAATCATAAAATCATAAAATCATAAAATCATAAAATCATAAAATCATAAAATCATAAAATCATAAAATCATAAAATCATAAAATCATAAAATCATAAAATCATAAAATCATAAAATCATAAAATCATAAAATCATAAAATCATAAAATCATAAAATCATAAAATCATAAAATCATAAAATCATAAAATCAGAAAATCAGAAAATCATAAAATCATAAAATCATGGAATCATAGAATCATAATATCATAAAATCATAAAATCATAATATCATAAAATCATAAAATCATAAAATCATAAAATCATAAAATCATAAAATCATAAAATCATAAAATCATAAAATCATAAAATCATAAAATCATAAAATCATAAAATCATAAAATCATAAAATCATAAAATCATAAAATCATAAAATCATAAAATCATAAAATCATAAAATCATAAAATCATAAAATCATAAAATCATAAAATCATAAAATCATAAAATCATAAAATCATAAAATCATAAAATCATAAAATCATAAAATCATAAAATCATAAAATCATACAATCATAAAATCATAAAATCATAAAATCATAAAATCATAAAATCATAAAATCATAAAATCATAAAATCATAAAATCATAAAATCATAAAATCATAAAATCATAAAATCAGAAAATCATAAAATCATAAAATCATGGAATCATAGAATCATAATATCATAAAATCATAAAATCATAATATCATAAAATCATAAAATCATAAAATCATAAGATCATAAAATCATAAAATCATAAAATCATAAAATCATAAAATCATAAAATCATAAAATCATAAAATCATAAAATCATAAAATCATAAAATCATAAAATCATAAAATCATAGTCATAAAATCATAAAATTATAAAATCATAAAATCATAAAATCATAAAATCATAAAATCATAAAATCATAAAATCATAAAATCATAAAATCATAAAATCATAAAATCATAAAATCATAAAATCATAAAATCATAAAATCATAAAATCATAAAATCATAAAATCATAAAATCATAAAATCATAAAATCATAAAATCATAAAATCATAAAATCATAAAATCATAAAATCATAAAATCATAAAATCATAAAATCATAAAATCATAAAATCATAAAATCATAAAATCATAAAATCATAAAATCATAAAATCATAAAATCTTAAAATCATAAAATCATAAAATCATAAAATCATAAAATCATAAAATCATAAAATCATAAAATCATAAAATCATAAAATCATAAAATCATAAAATCATAAAATCATAAAATCATAAAATCATAAAATCATAAAATCATAAAATCATAAAATCATAAAATCATAAAATCATAAAATCATAAAATCATAAAATCATAAAATCATAAAATCATAAAATCATAAAATCATAAAATCATAAAATCATAAAATCATAAAATCATAAAATCAGAAAATCAGAAAATCATAAAATCATAAAATCATGGAATCATAGAATCATAATATCATAAAATCATAAAATCATAATATCATAAAATCATAAAATCATAAAATCATAAAATCATAAAATCATAAAATCATAAAATCATAAAATCATAAAATCATAAAATCATAAAATCATAAAATCATAAAATCATAAAATCATAAAATCATAAAATCATAAAATCATAAAATCATAAAATCATAAAATCATAAAATCATAAAATCATAAAATCATAAAATCATAAAATCATAAAATCATAAAATCATAAAATCATAAAATCATAAAATCATAAAATCATAAAATCATAAAATCATAAAATCATAAAATCTTAAAATCATAAAATCATAAAATCATAAAATCATAAAATCATAAAATCATAAAATCATAAAATCATAAAATCATAAAATCATAAAATCATAAAATCATAAAATCATAAAATCATAAAATCATAAAATCATAAAATCATAAAATCATAAAATCATAAAATCATAAAATCATAAAATCATAAAATCATAAAATCATAAAATCAGAAAATCAGAAAATCATAAAATCATAAAATCATGGAATCATAGAATCATAATATCATAAAATCATAAAATCATAATATCATAAAATCATAAAATCATAAAATCATAAAATCATAAAATCATAAAATCATAAAATCATAAAATCATAAAATCATAAAATCATAAAATCATAAAATCATAAAATCATAAAATCATAAAATCATAAAATCATAAAATCATAAAATCATAAAATCATAAAATCATAAAATCATAAAATCATAAAATCATAAAATCATAAAATCATAAAATCATAAAATCATAAAATCATAAAATCATAAAATCATAAAATCATAAAATCATAAAATCATAAAATCATAAAATCATAAAATCATACAATCATAAAATCATAAAATCATAAAATCATAAAATCATAAAATCATAAAATCATAAAATCATAAAATCATAAAATCATAAAATCATAAAATCATAAAATCATAAAATCATAAAATCATAAAATCATAAAATCATAAAATCAGAAAATCATAAAATCATAAAATCATGGAATCATAGAATCATAATATCATAAAATCATAAAATCATAATATCATAAAATCATAAAATCATAAAATCATAAGATCATAAAATCATAAAATCATAAAATCATAAAATCATAAAATCATAAAATCATAAAATCATAAAATCATAAAATCATAGTCATAAAATCATAAAATTATAAAATCATAAAATCATAAAATCATAAAATCATAAAATCATAAAATCATAAAATCATAAAATCATAAAATCATAAAATCATAAAATCATAAAATCATAAAATCATAAAATCATAAAATCATAAAATCATAAAATCATAAAATCATAAAATCATAAAATCATAAAATCATAAAATCATAAAATCATAAAATCATATAATAATAAAATCATAAAATCATTAAATCATTAAATCATTAAATCATAAAATCATAAAATCATAAAATCATAAAATCATAAAATCATTAAATCATAAAATCATAAAATCATAAAATCATAAAATCATAAAATCATAAAATCATAAAATCATAAAATCATAAAATCATAAAATCATAAAATCATAAAATCATAAAATCATAAAATCATAAAATCATAAAATCATAAAATCATAAAATCATAAAATCATAAAATCATAAAATCATAAAATCATAAAATCATAAAATCATAAAATCATAAAATCATAAAATCATAAAATCATAAAATCATTAGATCATTAAATCATAAAATCATAAAATCATAAAATCATAAAATCATAAAATCATAAAATCATAAAATCATAAAATCATAAAATCATAAAATCATAAAATCATAAAATCATAAAATCATAAAATCATAAAATCATAAAATCATAAAATCATAAAATCATAAAATCATAAAATCATAAAATCATAAAATCATAAAATCATAAAATCATAAAATCATAAAATCATAAAATCATAAAATCATAAAATCATAAAATCATAAAATCATAAAATCATAAAATCATAAAATCATAAAATCATAAAATCATAAAATCATAAAATCATAAAATCATAAAATCATAAAATCATGGAATCATAGAATCATAATATCATAAAATCATGGAAACATAGAATCATAATATCATAAAATCATAAAATCATAATATCAGAAAATCAGAAAATCATAAAATCATAAAATCATAAAATCATAAAATCATAAAATCATAAAATCATAAAATCGTAAAATCATAAAATCATAAAATCATAAAATCATAAAATCATAAAATCATAAAATCATAAAATCATAAAATCATAAAATCATAAAATCATAAAATCATAAAATCATAAAATCATAAAATCATAAAATCATAAAATCATAAAATCATAAAATCATAAAATCATAAAATCATAAAATCATAAAATCATAAAATCATAAAATCATAAAATCATAAAATCATAAAATCATAAAATCATAAAATCATAAAATCAAAAAATCATAAAATCATAAAATCATAAAATCATAATATCATAAAATCATAAAATCATAAAATCATAAAATCATAAAATCATAAAATCATAAAATCATAAAATCATAAAATCATAAAATCATAAAATCATAAAATCATAAAATCATAAAATCATAAAATCATAAAATCATAAAATCATAAAATCATAAAATCATAAAATCATAAAATCAAAAAATCATTAAATCATAAAATCATAAAATCATAAAATCATAAAATCATAAAATCATAAAATCATAAAATCATAAAATCATAAAATCATAAAATCATAAAATCATAAAATCATAAAATCATAAAATCATAAAATCATAAAATCATAAAATCATAAAATCATAAAATCATAAAATCATAAAATCATAAAATCATAAAATCATAAAATCATAAAATCATAAAATCATAAAATCATAAAATAATGAAATCATAAAATCATAAAATCATAAAATCATAAAATCATAAAATCATAAAATCATAAAATCATAAAATCATAAAATCATAAAATCATAAAATCATAAAATCATAAAATCATAAAATCATAAAATCATAAAATCATAAAATCATAAAATCATAAAATCATAAAATCATAAAATCATAAAATCATAAAATCATAAAATCATTAAATCATAAAATCATAAAATCATAAAATCATAAAATCATAAAATCATAAAATCATAAAATCATAAAATCATAAAATCATAAAATCATAAAATCATAAAATCATAAAATCATAAAATCATAAAATCATAAAATAATAAAATCATAAAATCATTAAATCATAAAATCATAAAATCATAAAATCATAAAATCATAAAATCATAAAATCATAAAATCATAAAATCATAAAATCATAAAATCATAAAATCATAAAATCATAAAATCATAAAATCATAAAATCATAAAATCATAAAATCATAAAATCATAAAATCATAAAATCATAAAATCATAAAATCATAAAATCATGGAATCATAGAATCATAATATCATAAAATCATGGAAACATAGAATCATAATATCATAAAATCATAAAATCATAATATCATAAAATCAGAAAATCTTAAAATCATAAAATCATAAAATCATAAAATCATAAAATCATAAAATCATAAAATCATAAAATCGTAAAATCATAAAATCATAAAATCATAAAATCATAAAATCATAAAATCATAAAATCATAAAATCATAAAATCATAAAATCATAAAATCATAAAATCATAAAATCATTAAATCATAAAATCATAAAATCATAAAATCATAAAATCATAAAATCATAAAATCATAAAATCATAAAATCATAAAATCATAAAATCATAAAATCATAAAATCATAAAATCATAAAATCATAAAATCATAAAATCATAAAATCATAAAATCATAAAATCATAAAATCATAAAATCATAAAATCATAAAATCATAAAATCATAAAATCATAAAATCATAAAATCATAAAATCATAAAATCATAAAATCATAAAATCATAAAATCATAAAATCATAAAATCATAAAATCATAAAATCATAAAATCATAAAATCATAAAATCAGAAAATCAGAAAATCGTAAAATCATAAAATCATAAAATCATAAAATCATAAAATCATAAAATCATAAAATCATAAAATCATAAAATCATAAAATCATAAAATCATAAAATCATAAAATCATAAAATCATAAAATCATAAAATCATAAAATCATAAAATCATAAAATCATAAAATCATAAAATCATAAAATCATAAAATCATAAAATCATAAAATCATAAAATCATAAAATCATAAAATCATAAAATCATAAAATCATAAAATCATAAAATCATAAAATCATAAAATCATAAAATCATAAAATCAGAAAATCATTAAATCATAAAATCATAAAATCATAAAATCACCAAATCAATTTACGTGTTCAAGTTGTTCACAATAATTCCAAACATTTTAAGCTGTCGAATGTTTAAACCGTTTTCTAATTTCTCAGTACATAATTATTGGTTTATTTTTCTTCTATTTCATTGGACATCGATAATTGCTAGACGTGAATGATGACAAATCTTCATTAAATGCATTACTCTAAGTGAAGAGAAAAAATGTAATAATATTCCTGTTGCTATTTTTACATAGCGTCGATGTGCAATCGCAGTTTCTTCTCGTGACCCGTAAACATATTCAACTTTTCAATCCTGGATAGAGGTCACACCGTCATAAATTAATAGTCAAACAGCTTTACGATATCAGTGGCTGGTGGTGTTAGATGGAGCACCAAAATTTCTTCATCTCGCGCCATCAAGCACCCAGAGCGAGAGAGAGAGAACGAAAAAAGCGAAAAAAAATATTAAACAAATGTTCCGATATAAATCACGTGCTTTGACAGAAAACTCAACGCCCCAATATTTTTCATCAATGATAAGAAGAATCGTGCGAACGAGAGAGGACGAATGTGATTCACATTCTACGGCCTCTCTTGGCTGCTTCGAGCTGGTGTAAAGAGCCCGAAACGAGGGGAGCAGCCGGTCCCCACCAATGGGGTTCAAGCGGGATGAATTGCCGCGTTTCGGTGGGGAGTATTCGGCAGCGATCGGCACGGGAATGAACTTCGTCCCGAACGGCGGGAACTCAGCACGTGACTTGTTATAAGGATGTTTTGTCGGTTGTGTTTGCCAGTGCTGGTAAACGCTCGCTTGGGGTAGGGTTTCATGAATTTTTCTTTGTCCTTACGCTCGTTCGCTGACCGGAAAAAAATCGTCTCTGTTTATTGCAAACGTGATAATCTGAAGCTTTCTAGACCTGTTTCCTTGGATTTGGGACACATTTCATCGAATAAGGAATTTTCTAAAATTTATTATGTCACAAAGGTGAAGGACACTCGATTCCCGCCGGTCTATAATTTTAATTATTTCAGGTTACGTAACATTCTGTGTCCCGAGGGACAACGCATTCAAAGTTCAGCAATTCTTAAATCGTAACGTTCGCTGCTAAGCTAACTACCGCTGTTGGCATACGTAGCGGTCTGTAATTGAACCTGTTATTAAACACGCACAAAACATATTCAACCTGGCAGTCGATGTGTGGGAACATCCTCTCTAAACTGGTTCAAAGGATAGTTCGCGGTAGTAAACATTGATTTTCGGATTGCCGAGTTTGATTTATAGATGGGTGCTTTGGAATATTTTACACAGATAAAGCATGCGAACCGGTCAGTGGAACACAGTACTATCACCGCACCGCATTCATCGGCCATCATTCGACGAGTGACGGTGGGTGTTGATTTGCAATGATTGCTTAGTTTGGGTTGAATCAGTGGTATAAATTGATGTGCACATCGACGGATTTACGCTGGTTCGACGCAAATGTTTGTCATTCCTCCATCGTAATGTTACCCAAACCTGCACCGGTTGAATCGATGCCAGTGATTCACACGAATGCGATTTGATTGAGTTTAGCGCCGGACTACATCGATATATTAGCCTGTTGGACGGCTTTACTCTATCATTGCAGGAAATAAATGTATAGTTTTATATTGGTATTGCTCAAACATGTTCACGTTGGCAAATACAGTAAAACACTCACTTTCTTTTTCATATTTATTTGTCTTTGTAATAAATGGAAAAAATAAAAACCAATTATTTTTTCAACAGAAATAGACTATTTCATTGCATTATAGACGTGAGATAAGGTAATTATCTTTTTTTGTATTTCTTTGTATGCGTTTTTCACGCGGAAATCGAATTTATGCGATTTTTCACGTGGATTTCGGAATTTATGCAAAATATTTTTCATAGGAGTCAAATTTTTGAAATCAAATTCACTGAGGGTTCTTTTTCAGATTTTTATCTTGATATACCGCTAGAAGATACTCGTTATTGTTCCATTTCTAATTATTGTATAGGAATGTATAAAACATTGCATTTAAAAAAAAAATAGAAGATTTTTGATTAACTGCGGAAAAAATTATTTCATGAACCTATTGTTAGAAAATAACTTGAACAAAATCGCCGAACCGATTTTTCATACAACAACAAAAAAAATTTGAAATAAATTTATACCAGATATAGCATCTAAATATTATTTACAAACAAGTTTTCCTCGAGCAATGGTTCTCAAAATATGGTAATTTACTCTTGATGGTTATCAATGGCTTCGAGAACAATTTACTGCCATATATTTTATTGCTCTATCATTGAATTGTAGTTACTGTTCAATTCGAGTTTTCAGAAATGTTGGCTTTCTTGGCCGAACAGATCACGTTCTGCGTACGTTCAAACCACGGACCTACTTTTCATGGGGTCCGCTACTTGGGACTATCATGTAAAGATTTTTTGACTTGTACTGGTCTGGAAGCCTCATCCGGTGTCTGCTATGCAAACATTTTTACAAATTTGCAATAAAAAGTTCCATTGTTCTGATGCAGCACTTGAAAGTAAACGGAACTAAATAGGGGAACTGCTCCATTATTCATCTCATTAAGCCGATATTCACGAAAAATGCACGGATTAAACACCAATTTTTCACGAAATCATTGAACAAATAAACTAAATATGCTTACGTGCTCTTATGGAATCCTTTAGCATTGTATATTTAGTAAAATTAGGTAGATTTATCCTGAATTTTGTAAGACAAACCTTTTTTCACAATGCTTCCATATCCATCTCAAAACTTGAATCACTGCTCAATTATTCATCTCACGACGCCCCCATATTCATCTCACTGTTAATCATGAATGAATCACATTATCATTAATGAACGTAGCCGCAGCCCGTCGTAGTAGGTTACCTAGATATCCGCTGTAGTTGTTTACGTGCAAAACTGGTAACCTAAGTCCACTGCAGTGCTGTAGATTAATGTCAATTATGTCGGAATAATTCAACATTTTCAGTATGATTTTTTCGTATTAACAGAAACTGATTTGGCAACTTTTGATTTTCTTCAACGCTGTGAAAATAGATTAAAATACATTCTGCTATTTCAAGCTTGTTTAAGAAAATTTGAGGTGAACATTTCAAAGATTAAAGTATTCTTAGTGTAGTGAGTGATTTTGTTCAGTGATTAAAATAAAAAGTGGTCCGCTAGTGATGGAAAAACTTTGGTTGGCTGCTGAATGAGCCCCGTTGAAGCCGTATAGAACAATGCGCGGATTTTGTTTTCTGATAGTTGATTGAATAAAATGAGTTTTCGAGTGCAGATGTCCGACTATAATATCAAATTTAGTGCTTTTAAGTGAGTTTTTGAGGATCATACTTTATGAGGAATCTAAAGTGCACTAAGAAGATTCCATTCCATGGATTAGCAGATTGGTTTAAGAAGACAATATGCGTTTTTTCATGTTTTCAATTGTGTTTTCATGTTGTATGAGATGAATATATGGGCTGAGGTGAATAATGGAGCAGTTCCACTACACTGTAAACAGAAACAAATCATTAGTTGATCAAATTTACCCAATATTAGAGTTTAAACATTTTCGCATTTCTTCTGCCACACCCTGTACACTCAAATATACTTTTTTGGTGGTTTTATTTATATTTTGACATCATATCATTCATCATATTTGACAGTATAAATATGGAAGAGATGAACAATTTGTAAATAGCCAATGGCTCTTTTTAAGTTAGTTATCTCTCAGTTAGCCTTGGGGTACGATACTGGTCTAACAAGTCAGTTATCGGGAAAACGGCTGAGCAATATCACAATAGATTTAAGCTCTGGTCGCAGTGATGAGTCCACACAGAAAAAAAAATCAATAAAACTGACCAGAAGAACGCACGACGACACTTCTCCAGGGAATTATAATTGGCGATATTTGGCAGGAGGATGGAGGTATACCAAGTAGAGTCGATAGTGTGTAAAAAGTATAGGGTAAAATCACATTACACACAAGCACGGATAAAACAAAAAATAATAAGTATGCCACTTCTAAATAGCGGCATTGCCAATAATGCCAATAATATACAGAAGATCAACGATTTGCGACCAGAGGAGAAAGTCCATGCAGGAAAAAAAAATGAGTGAGGTAAATTGAAAATTAAGTTTACACATTTGTTCTGTAGTGTTTGAATTTTGTTTGGCTGCGATTTAGCACCATGACCACAGACACTAATCAAGTATTGCAGTACATTCGTTGTTTTGCTTTCGTCTCGATTAGACGCAAATTGTTCAGCTCTGCTTGATTCGCAAAATAACAATACACGAGTTATCGTACGGGTGTTTTTTTGTCGATTAGTTCTTGTGCTGTGCGATAACAATAGCCTGCAGTATATCGGCAGAAACATCTTCTGCACACTGGTAGGGGCAGGCTACCCCGCCAGTGATCCGATACGCTGCTGATATATCAGCAAGAATAATTCCCCCGCACCGCTATTACCCCGCAAGCAGCACGGACCACCATACGATCGAGCGAGTGGAAATCAACAACAAGTGGCATCTACAAGACCACGTGTAAGATACGGCCACTCTGTTACAACACGAAGCTGGATCGTCATTGTTTGTTCTGCGGAGACACACTTCCAGATTGATCCTACTAGCAGCCGAGAGGTCGTGACTTAGACGTTCGGTGAAGTATTCACTTTAGAATTATTATCATTATTAATATTATTACTATCAATATTATTATTATTAATATTATTATTATTATTATTATTATTATTGTTGTTGTTATTATTATTATTATTATTATTATTATTATTATTATTTTTATTTTTATTATTATTGTTATTATTATTATTATTATTATTATTATTATTATTATTATTATTATTATTATTATTATTACTATTATTATTATTATTATTATTATTATTATTATTATTATTATTATTATTATTATTATTATTATTATTATTATTATTATTATTATTATTATTATTATTATTATTATTATTATTATTATTATTATTATTATTATTGTTATTATTATTATTATTATTATTATTATTATTATTATTATTATTATTATTATTATTATTATTATTATTATTATTATTATTATTATTATTATTATTATTATTATTATTATTATTATTATTATTATTATTATTATTATTATTATTATTATTATTATTATTATTATTATTATTATTATTATTATTATTATTATTATTATTATTATTATTATTATTATTATTATTATTATTATTATTATTATTATTATTATTATTATTATTATTATTATTATTATTATTATTATCATTATTATTAGTATTATTACTATTGTTATTATTATTAGTATTACTGTCTTTTTTTATTTGATCCATTGTAGTTTGAAATATTGTTTTTAAAATTTAATAGCAACTATTTGATCCCCCCCCCCCCACACATTCGAACATTCATCGTTTGTGTGCGGTAGAGCGTAACGCTTCCGCAAAATGGACGACATGCAGGTGCAACTTTTCCTGGATGTGGAAACAAATGGGAAAGAAATTGAAATTTCCCCCAGCAGTTCTCCCTTACCTTCCCCTGTACCATCCCCGCTACCTAGCCCTGTACCGAGGGTACCGGAAATACGGGTCAAAGCTTACCCAGATGCCGCTAGCGGTCCCTACGTTGTTTACTTCTGGCCCATAAAAAAAACCTTGGAATATAATTCAAATTGGCAAAGACCTGGCAAAACAGTCACTAATGAGGCCGAACAAACTGCGAGTTGTCGTGAGTGGCTTGAAGCAAGCAAACGAAATTGCTAGCTACGAGCTCTTTACAAGGGAGTACCGCGTGTACATACCTGCCAAGGACGTGAAGATCGACGGTGTGGTTACCGAAGGAAGCCTCACGGTCGATGACATTTTGCGTCACGGGGTTGGCTGCTTCAAGAACATCCTGATTCAAGATGTAAAGATACTGGGAGTCAAGAAATTGCATTCAGTATCCATCGAAGAAGGGAAGAAGAAATTCCTCCCTTCGGATTCCTTCCGCTGAAGCCACCCTCGACAGGAAACATCTTTTCCTTTTTGCCAACCGATGAGGGTACATCTGACGATCCCGTCGAAGGGTGTTCTTATGCCTTGCCAGAGGGATCTAGGAAGAGGAGAATGCTCAACTCTCCTAATCTTTCTCGCAAAGGTCGTAAGATAACCCCTAGCGGAATGACCAATAAGACAACACCAAAAGGAAGCGGTGAAGAAAAACCGAAGCAAGTACCCCCCGGTTTTAATTTCATATCAAACCAGGAGTACCCACCGCTTCCTTGGGTACCAAAAACCATTCGTGCACCCATTTTTCAATCAGAAGACATAAAAGAAACAGGGTTCATAAAATTCTCTGATATTGTGGACTGGACATTTAAAACATTCAACATACCAGATCCCCTTAAAAAAGATTCTTCTTGCCCTTCTCCCTACAGTGAAAACCTTTTTGAAGCAACTCACAGCAACTTGGCCCCTCATTTCAGCTATCGTAACTTTCGATGACTAATACGTCGAAAGAGGTTCGGAATTTTGTCACTGTGTTACAGTGGAACTGCAGAAGTATCATCCCCAAATTTGATTTATTTTCACATTTGATAAACACATACAATTGTGATGCGTTCGCGCTCTGTGAAACTTTTCTCAATTCAAATGACCAACTTAATTTCCACGATTTCAACATCATTCGTCGAGATCGAGACTCATACGGTGGAGGGGTACTTTTAGGGATCAAAAAGTGCTATTCTTTTTTCAGAAACGACCTCCCCTCGATCTCGAATATTGAAGTTGTTGCCATTCAAACGAATATGAATGGAAAAGACCGCGGATTGAACAGAAGCAACTCCGTGATATAGCAGAATTGCTTCCCGCACCTTTTTTGATTTTGGGAGATTTAAACTCTCACTGTTCGCTATGGGGGTCGCTGTACGACGACAACCGATCTTCTTTAATCTGTGACTTGATCGACGACTTCAATATTACACTTTTGAATACTGGGGAAGCGACACGACATCACTAGCGTTAGATTGCCAGTGGGAAGTAATCAACGATCCCCACGGTAGTGATCATCTTCCAATCGTTATATCAATTGCTAATGGTTTAACTCCCCCGAACCCAATCAATATTTCCTACGACCTTACACGTAATATTGATTGGAAGCGTTATGTTCAATATGTTCAACAAGTTTCTTGAGCTAAATATTGTTCCGCATGATTGGAGGGAGGTAAAAGTCATTGCTATTCGGAAACCCGGGAAACCTACCTCTCATCACAATTCATATAGGCCGATTACAATGCTCTCTTGCCTCCGGAAATTAATGGAGAAAATGATCCTCTTACGGTTAGACAAATTGGTCGAAACAAACGGTTTACTTTCAGATACTCAATTTGGCTTTCGCCGGGGCAAAGGGACGAACGATTGCCTAGCGTTGCTTTCTACTGAAATTTAACTCGCATTTGCTCGAAAAGAGCAAATGGCTTCTGCGTTCTTGGATATCAAGGGGGCTTTTGACTCTGTCTCTGTTGAAGTTTTAACCGAGAAACTTCATTCGCAGGGACTTTCACCAAATTTGAATAATTTTTTACTCAATTTGTTGTCAGAAAAGCATATGTATTTCTCGCATGGTGATTCGACAACTTCCCGAATTAGTTACATGGGCTCATGTTTAAGCCCTCTCTTATATAATTTTTATGTCAATGACATCGATGAATGTCTTGCAATTTCATGCACGCTAAAGCAACTTGCAGACGATAGCGTTGTATCCATTACTGGCAGCGAGGCTAACGATCTGCAAGGACCATTGCAAGATACCTTAGACAATTTGTCTGAATGGGCTCTTGGGCTGGGTATCGAATTCTCCCCGGAGAAAACTGAGTTGGTCGTTTTTTCTAGGAAGCATAACCCAGCTCAGCTGGAGCTCCTACTAACGGGTGAAACGATCACTCAGGTTTTAGTCGCTAACTATCTCGGGGTCTAGTTCGACTCTAAATGTACCTGGGCTTGTCATATTAGGTATCTGACACGAAAATGCCAACAGAGGATTAATTTTCTTCGTACGATTACCGGAACCTGGTGGGGTGCTCACTCAGGAGACCTTCTAAGGTTATACCAAACAACAATACTGTCAGTTCTTGAATACGGTTGTTTCTGCTTTCGCTCCGCTGCGAACACGCATATTTTGAAACTAGAAAGAATACAATATCGTTGTTTGCGTATAGCCTTGGGTTGCATGCAGTCGACCCATACGATGAGTCTTGAAGTGCTAGCGGGTATTCTTCCATTGAAACATCGGTTTTGGAATCTCTCTTACCGGTTGCTAATTCGATGTACGGTCATGAACACATTAGTAATTGATACTTTCGAGAGGTTGGTCGACCTTCAATCTCAATCCAGATTTATGACTTTATATTTTGACTACATGGCTCAAGATATTAACCCTTCTTCATACGTTCCTTTCAATGTCGCACCTTCAGATTCTTCTAACAATGCTATATTCTTCGACACCACCATGAAAGAAGACATTATTGGTATCCCGGATCCCGTATCAACTACAATAGTTCTAAATAATGGACGCAGTAGTCTAGTTCCACTACAAATAAATCCCGGATCAATTGCGCCCACAAGAGATCCCTAAGATTTTTTCAAATAAGTTTAAACATGTGTAGAGTATATCCTACCAGGGACTTCTCCTTCTAGGTATCTCTGTACGCGCAATTGGCGCGGAATTAAAACACCAGATTAGAGCTGATGATAATAATTAACTTTTATTTTGTACATCACTGCTTAAATATACCCTGCAGGTAACTCAGAGCGAAAGGCTTTTCCCTTCGATCCGGTTACCACATACCTAGCTGTTCTATACTAGCCTATGGCATTTCTTGGCCTGTCTCTTTCTTGTGCTAAACATATAGTACATTTTGGGCATTCTGATTGAGAGCGCCATAACATGTGTTTCCAAACACGTGCGCTAGCGTTAGCGCAAAGAACCCGCGCGTGAGCATGGTCGGCGCTGAGCGACGCTACCGTTTGTCGAGTTCTTTATTTTTGTCTATTCAATGCCTCGGTGGCGTTGGTGACTATTCATCGCGGAAGGCAAAGTGTTTTCGCCAACGCTTGCATAGCAGAATCGTTCACGGTCTTTCTTCAAGATTTTTCCGGTTATCTTTACAAATGGTCTTATTTTGGTAGACAACGGCGGACGGCCGTGTCCCGGTTCTACACTCTACTTGTTTTCATTTCATTCAACAGAAGGCTTACTTTCTTTCGGACTAAGCTGAAATGTACCGTATGACAAAGTCCTGTGTGACGAAACATAAGGTATTTCTGCGCGGGGTGTGACGTCACACATGTGAGTTGTGATAAAATGTTTTATACTGACGGATCGGTGTTTTCCACGAAAATTTTACCGCCTCCTACGAACTCGATGCTCCTGCTTCCGTGTACGTCGCAGAACTTGCTGCTATTCAGTACTCTCTTGGGGTCATCGAAACCCTGCCCATAGACCACTACTTCATCTTCACAGACAGTCTCAGTGCCATTGAGGCTCGGCAATCGATGAAGACTGTGAAGCACACCCCGTATTTCCTGGGGAAAATACGGCGGTTTTTAAGTGCTTTAACAGATAAAAATTACCAGGTTACCTTAGCGTGGGTCCCTTCTCATCGTTCCATTCCAGGCAATGAAAAGGCTGACGCTTTAGCTAAGGTGGGTGCTATTGATGGCGATATTTAAACCAGATGCTTATGATGAATTTTATAGCATTTTGCATCAGAGAACACTCAACAGTTGGCAATTATCATTAAACTCAGATGAACTGGGACGGTGGCTACATTCCATTTTTCCTAAGGTATCGACGAAAGCATGGTTCAAGGGGTTGGATGTAGGTCGGGACTTCATTCGCGTGATGTCCAGACTTATGTCCAATCACTACACGTTAAACACGCACCTCTTTCGTATAGGGCTTGTAGACAGTAATCACTGCGTTTATGGCGATGGCTACCATGACATCGAGCATGTTGTTTGGTCGTGTGCCGAATTCTGTGATGTTAGGTCCGAGCTTATAGATTCCCTTCGGGCCCGAGGAAAACAACCGAACGTTCCCGTTAGAGACATTCTGGGAAGCGGTGATTTTCAGTACATGACACAACTGTACTGTTATTTGAAAAAGACTGACATTAAATTTTAATATTCTTTTGTCTATTTGTCAGAATACCCGTACACGACGCTGGAGACACGAACACGAAGAGCCTAAATCTATGTTTGAAAAACAAAAAAGAACACCAGTCGAAACACAAATAGACCGTATATCTTAATTAGTTTTAAGCAAGAATTGTATCTCCCCTCCTCTCACCTTTTATCCCCACTAGCTCGTAGGCGGCCGCGAGAAATAAAAAAAGTGCCTCCCTCCTTTTCCCGCTAATCTAGAATTAATAAAAAGTTTACTTGGCTCAGTTAAACCTAAAATTGTATCGTGCCGTGTCAAATAAACCATATTTAAATCAAGTATTGCAGTATAGAATGAGCGCACGCATTATAGAAGCGTAATAATGCTTTAATAAGTACAAAACGGCGTACCCTCTTCAGGGGACCACATAGAGTTAAGGTTTTACTTGGTTCTTTTTGAAGATGAGTATTCCATGAAAGACAGGAAACTGAAGCCCTGAATACTTGAAAGAAGACACTTTTTCGAAAGATGAATTTCTAACACATGGATCAGGATGTTGAGGATTTTTTTTGCATAGCGAATGGAAAACCATATCATTTGCTTTAGTAAGACTCAGAGAAAGGTAATTATCATAAAAATGCTCTATAAAAGCACGGAAATCACTGTGAGTAACAACAACTGTTTGATGTTCCTTGGAGTAAAGGGCCGATGTTGCTTCCTTGAAGCACTCCTATGACAATAGGGCGGAAGCTACTACGCACACCTCCGATTGCTACAATTGTTGTCGATTTGATAAAAAGCTTTTGATTAAATCATTAGCAATTCATCTTACCTCATACTGATCCAGCTTTTTAGGAGTATATTTGGGGTAAGTAACAAAGGCCTTTTAAGATAAATGAACAAGCCACCCATGATTATTTTTTGATCAACTTCACAGATCAGTTCGTCAATAAGTTCGGTAACAGCTGTCGATGTTCCACAGCCTTCTAGAAACCCATACTGAAATTTGTACAAAACACTACTGGCCGATAAAAAACTCACAAAACAGCCAATTACCAGTTTTCCTTCTGCTTTATTAAGGGCGAAATCGGTCGATAGTTGGGAGGATCGAATCTATCACCAGATCAGAAAAAGGCGAAACTTTAGCATTTTTTGGGAAAATTATCAGTCGCTATTATTTAATTGAAGAGATTTGCAATTATCACAGAGAACCGGTTGATGTTACTTTTTAACAAATCAACGGAAAAATTATAATGCCCTATACTTTTCTTACTATTAAATTGGCTTATCAAATATATAAATTTACATATGAAAAACTTTCAAGCATCTCTTTCTACAAAAACGCAAAATTTCCGCAAAAATTCAATATTGATTCTTGAAGAGCTCAAGCAGGGCTTTCAGGCACACTATCAGGAACTGTGCTTACGCGTGCTTACACTTAACGTTTATGGAGATGAAAATAAAAAAATCGCATATTTTCTACGTGGCCTGTGAGTGTACCTGTAGGGTTAAAATTAATTACTCTTTCAGTTTTATGGAGCTAATACAATAAGCTTTTGATTGTATGCAAGCATACCACAACAGCTCTAGTAGAATTTTATATATTCTAACATATTCAAAAAAAAAAACTCTTTTCCTTTCCGGCAATGAAATAGAAACTACGTGGAATGAAAGTGTGCAAAGTAAATAACCCAAATTGTTCCCTTGTGGAACGTCGGAGAGAATGCAAAACCATCTCAACTCTCCCGACACTATTTTCACGTAGAGATTTCAGTCCGTCAGTTACGGTCACATTCATTTTATCGACAGAAATTCCAGGTCAGCTTTCGGGTAGGGGAACAACGGGCAACACGGAAAGGGCGGGCAAGATAAACCGTTGCTCATTTCTATATATAACCCTTGAAATTAACACAAATCATTTATGCCAGTTACATACCAATAGGATTCTGGGAGTTTCAAGATATTATGTAGATTGAAACAATAGTTAGTTATTTGAGAAATAATCAAAATAAGCTCACCCTCAACAGCAAAGCAATGTGACGTAGTTTTTGCCGTGTCAAATTTAAGCTTCTGCTGCAGTAAAACATCAGAAAAATACAGTTTTCAATGACATTGGAATAATTAAACATATTTGTAACATGTGGGTTAAGATAGTTTAGTGAAAATAATTTTTTTTTGGAAATCACATCGATCCAAAAAATTATTTGCCTCTTGGGCAAGACGGTCTGTTGTTGTGTGGGCAAAATAAGCAGTCTGAGAAAACGACGATAGCACCATTTATTATTATTTTTTTCAGCATTCTTAGCATGCGAGATGAGACCTAAAGTCATTAATTTTCATTTGAAATAAAAATCATCATTAGAAACGTTGTTAAAACCTGTATATATACTACATGTAAATGATGTGAATGATTCCATCGGCGCAGCGGACGGTAAGCTTTAAACACGTGGTTTTTTGCGCAGCGCGTCGTCCCGTATAGAAAAGGAATTTGCTATAGTCTTTCATAGGTCTGTCTTACCAGCTCAGCCGGTCCGTTTCATATGCACGTTGTGAAATAGTGGTTTTTCGAGACTGTTTTTATTTTAGTGAAAACTAATGAAAAATCACTCTTAAAAGGAAAGGTTTGCATCATTTAATAAAAAGCACTAGTCAATGTCGAATATTATGAATATCGTTGAGTGAAATGTTGTGCTCTGAGCAGAATAATGAATGATTTCCTTAGGGTGACCGTCTTGCCCGTTGTTCCCCTATGTGCAAACAGTGTTAACTTGTTCTCCGTTATTCAGTTTGAACAAAATGAGACGAATTACGTCATGTTCATTGATACACACCATTTGAAAAAAAAGCAATATAGATCAACGGAATGGATGTGTCAGAGTTGACCATTCAAAATATTCATGGAGGTAAGTTGTCTGCTTTCCTATTTATCTAAATTTAATTACCTTATTCTGTCTAGTCAAAATAAAAGGATGCCTTTGCATATCACCTTTCCTACCAACACGTTATCCTTACTTCCGTAGCATCTATTTAGGCAGAATGAGTTTCCTGCACCTTCTAAGTAGATGTTGAACTAACTTCCCTACAGCCCTTTCCCTACAATTGTGAGGACATAGCCAGGTATTTGATGAAAAGCTAGATTAGCATATCATCTTAAGGAGGACTACGTGAATCATTCGCCTGCGACACACCCCGCAATCCGTAATACGCTCTGTTTGCCGTCGCAATCCGTCTCTTTATCTCGCACTTCACCTCGTTGTCACACGTTACAAGTGTACCAAGATAAACAAATGCATCAAGTTCCTTATTAGCATCCTCATCCAATACCACCGCAGCAATTATCGCCTCTAGGACTATCACTGTCTCTGCCAGCCTCCATGTACTTCATTTTGACAGTGTTAATATTCACCATCAATACTGTATAGTACAATACTGTATGTTCATCAATATTTCTGTGTATTATGACGAAGTGAACTAATTCTTTCCCGAAAAGCAAAATCTGTCGACATATCAAACATTGAACATATTTATCATCTATAAAAAGTTTTGCAAATTATTTTCAGACCTCAGTCATCTTTGTAACAAGCACTGAGTTTATTCAAAATTCTCAAAGAAAAAAATCAAAGAACTCCCTGTCTAAATAACGTTTTTTCTCCTTTCGTGCAATTCCATAAAAAACGGACAACCAGCTTAATGGACCAAAAAATATCATTCTGTGCTCTTAGTTTAAATTTTTGAAACACGACTCATTTTGGAGAAGTCAACGATTAGCGCCAGTCCTACGTCCCGGTTTCGGTTTGATCATCATTCGTTTTTATTGCCAAATTTACGCTCGGTTTTGTACCCTTTTCTTTTTTGCTCTTTTTCAAAAGATCTATAAAAAATTCTCATATGTGTGGAATAAATTGAATTATAGTTGCCTGTACAATTGCTTGATAAAATTCGCGAAAATACTCTGGAGGAAAATTTTATAAACTAGCTTAAATTTGTTTACTCGTTTGTATCCTCATATTCCATTAAACTATGAAAGTACATCATTTCACTCGAAATAGTTTGAATCAATAGAATCCAAAAAAATAAAACCCGATCTATATTAGTTCGCAAAATTCACGGTGACTTTTTTTTGACTGTGATAAAATCGAAAAAGAACTATAATCTTATGCTACCAACCCAATCAATTTATTACAGTATTATCGCACTTTTTATACTGTATGATTGATCTGTTTTTTTTTGTCTACATACATCGTGGTTTCCCATTCTTTCTGATTGCTGTTCACAGTTTGTGCGGAGCTTGATATATACAGTTAAAAATTTGTTTCGTGTTTGACGTGTTCCTTTCAAACTTATTTATCAAAATCAAAAACTAATCACCAACGTTTGTTTATGTTTAAATGTATAGAAGCAAGTTGTCAAAAATCAAACTGAACCCTCATTCACTTAAATTTTTTAAAAATATTACCCAAAATCTGAAACGATTTGACACTACGACTACCGCCAAACACTCAAACAGATACGCAGCAATCAATGACACCGGCCCTAACAAGCAGCCCGCAGTTTTCCACACTAGCGGGCTAAATTTGCAAATCAGCACATTGCATTTTCCGCCCCAAAAACTGCATTCGGATTTCCCGACATTTCGCGCAACATGCAACGTTACAAATGTACACCAATTGCATAATTGAAGTCGTTGAATTATGCTAATTTTCCAATTACACGCAATTGGCAGACCTGAAATTAAAGCCAACACATGCGCCGGTAAAGCAAAAAAAAAATAAAAGCTTCCACAAACCCCCCGGGCGATACACTCAAGCCCGCCTGCCCGGTGATGCTCACTAAATCAACTTGGGCTATTTGTTTCCGTATCCGTATCGTTCAGCGTAGTCTTTCTAACCCGCAACTTGAGCTGAGCAAAAAACACTTGGCCATGTGTGCCAAAGGGCTTTCGACAGGAATAATCAGTTGTGTCTGGTCTGGGCTAGGAAAGTTGTTTCATTTGGCTGCGTCGGAGTCCACCACTTTGGGGAACGGGAGCCGGAATGCACGGTAGAAGCAGAAGGGAAGGAAAAGTTTTTAATTTTCCATCGGGGAAATGTCGGAAGGAATGGAGCTTCGGCGTTTATGCGTCTTTCTCGCACCCGGTCTAGGCGATGTTGAAAAGAAACGGAAAGCAGACCGTGCGAAGTTGCGGGAAAAAATCAAGTCACGAATCACAAGGGTGGTCTCTCTCTCTCTCTCGCTCTCGCGCGCACGTTGTTTCACCAGAAACAAATCTGCCGTTGAGTGTTCCGGCTCGACCTGCTCCCTGCTCTACAGCAAAAGGGAGACGGAAACAAATCTAAACAAAAATAAACATTTTTATTGTTTTATACTCATGGGATTTTTTTTTCGCCACAGCGAAAGCGTTGGAATTTTTGTTCCTTCAGTTCGTGTGTAACTTTGGTTAAGGACAAGAAGTTGCTCAGCTGGAAGAAGGGTTGGAAACATAAATCTACCCCCATTTATTCGATTCGAATTGACATTGTTCTGTTCGGATCGTTGATATACACGACAAGTGGCACATTGGAATGCTGAAGATATTGTTGGACTTGTATATCAGGTGCGGTAGAAAAGGAATCGATATTAATTTTTGAAACAACATTGATTCTGATATGTAGCTGTGGCGGGTAGTAGATTATCGCGAAGCACTTTACTTGATTATGCTGGAGAATAGTCGTTTTGTTATCTCTAGTGTATGTAAAGTTTAGGTATTAACAGTTCGCTGTCGGAACTTGACCTTTCGATTTATTGAAAACGGAAGACAATTGCGGGGCTAGCACTACGATCCCTTTCATACTAACGATCTCTCTCCCACCAGGATTCGAAAATACGCATCATACCACGAGACCAGTTGGGGGAGGCGCACTCTAGAGTGTATGTATCACATTTACAAAAAAGGCTTTTCGACTGTGTTAGCTGTCTCGATTTTTTGCCATTCTAAATTCTAACTTGAAACTTTTTGTTAAATAATTATTTTTACAAAACTGAAGTCAAACAGTTGATTTATCTTTATAAGGCATGTAATTTTGTTTATAAAGCTTAAGTATCTTCGTAGTAATTCAGTACACCAATTTTTAAGCTCTCAAATAGTAAAAAATAGATTGATTCTTGGGTCTGTATATCCAAAACCATAGGCCTTAAAATTTGGATACTGGGAGAAATATAGGAAAGCTAATGCTTCCCAAAAAAGGCTTCAGCACCCTAAGAAACGTAAAACTACGATTGCGTAATCTCGGAGGTGGAGAAATGCTTTACCAGGCACGACACAAGGAGCTTCTATAGAGCAAGTTCCTGTCATATGTAATAACAGGAAGAGGAATCTGTTTACCAATAAGTCGCAGGTGGCCACGCGCTGCAAACAACACTTCGGAGTGGTGTTGAACGGAGAAGGAGATAGGAGAGTCGTCGAGGTGAGCAGGAGAGGAAATGCGGATGATAGACAAGCTATGGATCTACCAAGTTTGGGGGAAATGGAAAAAACCTGCAGAGAGCTAAAGAACCCCAAAACCATTTGGAAGGACGACTTATCGGCCTAATTTTTCAAAGTCAGGAGCGAGCAGCTATATAGCGCAATTAACAAGATTATTTTGAGGGTATGGTTTGAGGAAACGCGGACTGGTTGGGAGGACTCATATGCTGAATCTATAGGAAGGGACACATACTCGACTGTAGCCCTTTTTAACTCTGCATATAAAATTCTCCCGTGTTCAGTACCGTAGACTGAGACCATTGCAGGAAGCTTTTTTCTGGTATCGTCTAGAATGAACCAAAGATTGACCTTGAGAGTTCGTCGACAAGTTCGTTCGAGAACATAACCTGCAGACATAGCATCTGTTCATAGATTTCAAGGCGGTGTGCGATTCAGTCAACCGCAATGAGCTGTGGATCTTGCTGTGAAACATTACCTTGGATGGTGCTATACATGAGCGAATTGCGCAGGCGTTGCAGTTTTGCAGGCCATAAAGCGAAATACCGCGGAGAGCGAAACGTCAAGCACCTCATGGGAGACCCGAGCAGCCCAGCCGGTAAACCGGTAACTAAGCCGCGTGCGTAAGGGTGACATAACTGAACCTGAACCACTGCTATGCGACCCAGCAGCCGTTGTACCAAGCAGCCTCAAAGTCGTTGCTGGACACAGCCATCGTATCGGGACTCTACCGTATCCCTCCCGAAAACGGTAACTGGGTCCCGGAAGAGTCCAGTATAGCCCATATGGACGATGAGTGGTAATGGCGTGGACTTTAACGCTTGGGCTGCTGTGTGGAGAATTCGCGTACAAGCCAGAAAGTGAGAGGGGAGCTTTGGTAAAGCTAAAACTAAATCTGGCCAACGTTAGGATCAAAAATAAATTCAGCAGAAATGGTGCGTAGCCGACCATCGACGTGACGTTCTCCAACCCAGGACTGATCACGAGCTACCCGAAAGCTATTTGGGATGCATTTTCTGTTCAGGATCTAGATTTTCTTGAAGCAAAGGTGCGGGACAAAGATATTGAGTCTGTATTCTCGAGGAGTGTCGAGTAGCGGAAGAAGGCGTCTGCGGAGACTATATCTCTGAAGATGAGTCTAATGAAGGGTTCAACAGCACGATGGTGAATCGAAAGGAGTGCTGGAAGAACCACCTGATGAAGAATCTATAATCGATTCAACCGGCGAACCAGATCAGAGGTGACTCAACTGGTAGTGGCAGACCGCAGCGATTGCCGTAAAGTTCCATTCTGGCGCGCAGATTATGAAAAGAATTATTCTGCGTTCGCACTAAATGCAGCTGGCTACGTGTAAAGCCTTCCGAATTTCATTGCTGAAGCCCGAAGTCAAAGCGATTGGCATCTGTATCAGGCCGCCTTCGAAAACCGAAATGCAAGGCCCGGTTGGTGGTTCAAGGATTCATCCGATGACATGGGCTGGATTATTGTGGAGCACCGTTCGAAATTAGCGAATGGAGAAGAGGAGAAAAAAAATCGCGAAACCGTACTATGAATTGGTGGGCTGGTTGACCTATGCGGCTGTGAACTTTCTAAGTCAGTTCCATACTTCTCCGAACGAAAGTCATTGTGTGCGTCCAAAAAGAGTTTTGCGATATAGCTATAGAACTTGAGTTTGGAATACCACAGAAAAACTGATTTACCAGCGAGAGAAATTAGTTCTGACATCTGGCCGCACGATCGTGCATCCTCATATCCTCATACTATGGTGTGCCCCAACGAATCATTTCGTTTTCATCGTTACTCTACATTTTTGCATCATTTTTTCCATTCATTTTACAGCCGTGAAATACACACGTAATTAATTTTCTTTCTTAGTTGTCCTACCGGTTCTTGCGATTCCAAAAAAACTCTTTTTAGTGCGTGCCTCTGCGATCACCAGCAATGCTGGAGCGTATAATCCAGGGATTTTTCCCACGCCATGAACCGAGTCCTTGGTCTCTGAAGGTCCAGTCTTACGTCCGTTACAACTTATTATTACGTCCGTTACAACTTATTCCGGAGGTATTCGGATGGGTCGGGAGGCGCCATGGAGAAGTTAACTTCCACCTGACATAGATCCTGTCAGGCCATGGTTGCTTCAGGCAGCACCTACTCAGGTTCAGGCATGCGTGGTCCCTCATGTGCCCCGAATGCGTGGATGCGGAAGAGACTGCTGAGCATGCCTTCTTCGTATGTCCTCGTTATGCACGTGCGCGAAGTGACATGATGGTAGTGAGCGGGCCAGACACTACTCCGGACAACCTAGTTTAGAGGATGTGCGAAGACCCTAACATCGCTTTGTGCAGCCGCTCTCAAATAGTCCTAGAGTTGCAAAGCAGGCGACAGGTTGACCACCGCCACGCCAGTGCACAGTGGTCCAATAAAGTAAAAAGTGGAACTTAATTTCAAAGCGCCTTTTACCTTCATCCTAGCTTAAAAGTGTCTTTGGAACAATTGTTTCTATGAATGACCCGCATAATCTTAAATTGTCAAAAAGTATGAAAAGTTTACTATACTAGTTCAGTTAGTTTAATTTTCTATCTTCATTACTACATTTACTCTTTAAATTAAAATTAAAAATAGCATGACTTTGCTAAGAGTCGAAAAAAGAAAAGTAAAAATGTTTGTGACGCAAGTCGATGTTGCTGCTGGTAGAGATGGCAACTTACTGGCACGTTTCTATCTCTCACACTGAGAAGTCATTCCAACTTCCACTGAGGGTGTTGAAACAATAGCCAGCTATAAATAATAGTCTCTACTGAGTAAATGTACGAAGTGCGAGAATTGGATAAGCGATACAAAACTCGATTCTAGAACTACGTCTTTAACGTTCTGCGGTGGTGTAACGGGAACACATCTGACCGGAGATTGGAAGTTGTGGGTTCGAGTCCCACCTGCTGAACTATATTTTTCGTAGTTTCTACAATCATATTTTCAGTTAGTTTAATTTTCTATCTTCATTACTACATTTACTCTTTAAATTAAAATTAAAAATAGCATGACTTTGCTAAGAGTCGAAAAAAGAAAAGTAAAAATGTTTGTGACGCAAGTCGATGTTGCTGCTGGTAGAGATGGCAACTTACTGGCACGTTTCTATCTCTCACACTGAGAAGTCATTCCAACTTCCACTGAGGGTGTTGAAACAATAGCCAGCTATAAATAATAGTCTCTACTGAGTAAATGTACGAAGTGCGAGAATTGGATAAGCGATACAAAACTCGATTCTAGAACCACGTCTTTAACGTTCTGCGGTGGTGTAACGGGAACACATCTGACCGGAGATTGGAAGTTGTGGGTTCGAGTCCCACCTGCTGGACTATATTTTTCGTAGTTTCTACAATCATATTTTCAGTTAGTTTAATTTTCTATCTTCATTACTACATTTACTCTTTAAATTAAAAATATACTAAAAAGAAAAAAATCAACTTTTTTGTGTTAAGAGATAGAAGAATAGTTTGTTCAGCAAAGTTGTAGAAGATTCAAAAATATGAAACTTTGTTGAGCAAATGAAAATCCTATCTTCTTTCGGTACAAAGTTATAAAGTATATTACATGGACCTTACTTAAAAGTTAGTTTTTTGTACCTAACTTTTGTTAGCTGCATTTTACACGAAAGTATTGTTCGAAGGAATTGTTAGGGCACACAAAACACACATTTTTGCCAAAAATCATATATCTCTCCAGGACTTTTCCCTACAAAGTTATATCATATTTTAGCACATTTTTTCGATAACTTCAAGAACGTATAAGTTAAAAAGGGGCAAGTGGAATCATGATGTCAATACTTTTCTTTAATGTTAAGCTGAAGTACTATAAACTCCTTTAGGTTCCATTTGTCCCAATCCACCCATATTAGAGTACGGCGAGCATATGTTACAGTAGGTTTTCATATATCCAAAATACTAACTTTTTTGTGTTAAGAGATAGAGAAATGGTAAATTCGGCAAAGTTTTAGAACGTGTAAAAATATGAATCTTTGCTGAACAAACAAAATTGCTATCTTCATTGGGTACAGAGTTACAGAGTGTTTCCTGTAAAAGTTATTTAAAAGTTAATTTTTTGCACTTAACATTTGTTAGCTACATTTTACAAAAAAACGTTGTTTTAAAGAAGCATTTGGGCATACAAAACACACGTTTTTGTTGACGACCACACATCTCCAGGACTTTTCCTTACAAAGTTATAGCAGATTTCAGCATATTTTTTCGATAACTTTAACAACGTATAGAATTAAGATTAGGTGGATTGGGGCAGATGGAACTCATAACAGTTTTGAGCACTCGAGCTTCGAGAAAAAGTATTAACATCATGATTCTACTTGCCCCTTTTTACTTCATACGTTCTTAAATTTATCGAAAAAATGAGTTAAAACATGCTATAACTTTGTAAGGAAAAGTCCTGGAGATGTGTGGTCTTCAACAAAAACGTGTGTTTTGTATGCCCAAATGCTTCGTTAAAACAACGTTTTCTTGTAAAATGTAGCTAACAAAAGTTAAGTGCAAAAAATAAATTTTTAAGTAACTTTTACAGAAAATACTTTGTAACTCTGTACCCAATGAAGATAGGAATTTTGTTTGTTCAGCAAAGATTCATAGTTTTGCACGTTCTAAAACTTTGCCGAATTTACCATTCCTTTATCTCTTAACACAAAAAAGTTAGTACTTTGGATATATGAAAACCTACTGTAACATATGCTCGCCGTACTCTAATATGGGTAAATTGGGACAAATGGAACCTAAAGGAGTTTATAGTACTTCTGCCTCACTTCAAGAAAAAATATTGACATCATGATTCCACTTGCCCCTTTTCAACCTATACGTTCTTGAAGTTATCGAAAAAATAAGCTGAAATGTGATATACCTTTGTAAGGAAAAGTCCTGGAGATATATGACCTTTAGCAAAAATGTGTGTTTTGTGTGCCCTAACAATTCCTCCAAACAATACTTTCGTGTAAAATGCAACTAACAAAAGTTAAGTACAAAAAACTAACTTTTAAGTAAGTTCCATGTAATATAATTTTTAATTTTGTACCGAAAGAAGATAGAATTTTCATTTGTTCAACAAAGTTTAATATTTTTGAATCTTTGCTGAACAAACTATTCTTCTATCTCTTAACACAAAAAAGTTATTTTTTTTATTTTAAGGAAAGTAAATTTTTCATACTGTTTGGGAGCATGCATAAATGACGTAGCTTTTTTTTAAGTTTTTTTTGACCCCCTCCTCCCCCATCGTAGCATTTCGTCACAAAGTCGGACCTTCCTATAGTTAATTACGTAGCTTTATCACAAACCAACCCCTCCCACCCCTATGACATTGTTTTTGAAAATTTCAATAACAAAAACATACATTGAATCAGAAATGACCAAGAATAAACAGGAAAGTATTAAAAATGACCTTAAACGGACAAAGCTGTAATAAAAACGAAGATTTAGAAGAAATTCATTTTTTTTTCTTATTTCATATTTGCTACGTAGCTTGGCTTGGACCCATACCCTCCCCCTCGTCACATTTCGTCCCAAAACTGCAAACCCCCTCCTCCCCCCTTGAATGCTACGTCATTTATGGATGTTCCCTTTGACAATTTGCGATTATGCGGGTCATTCATACCAACAATTGTTCCGAAGACACGTTTAAACTAGGATGAAGGTAAAAAGCGATATGGAATTAAGTTCCACTTTTTGCCTCATTGGACCACTGTGCAGTGTTAGCTAACTGACAGCATCCAGGTTAGTTAGCTAATTAGCTACACACTTAAAAAATTTCGCCAAATTTCGGCATTGTTTGTGCCGAGATTTGGACAGCCGAATGCTCGGCAACCATCTCGGCTGAATCTCTTTTGCCGAGAATCTCGGAGAACCAATATTTGACAGATGTCATTTTATGCCGAGAATCGCGGTACACAGTTAACTGTGCTCTCGGCAAATCCAGCCGAGAAGCGGCAAGCCAGTCTAACGACCTTTCGGTTATATAAGCTGAATGTTCGGCACAGTAAAGAGCCGTTTTTTTCAGTGGTATCCAATCGCAGAAAATAGTTTTGCTGTGAATCTTTTTTTAGTTTTCTTTCAAAAGATAAATTATAAGCTCGATGAGTTTTAGTAAGTAAAGAAATTCATTCATACTAAATCTTGAATACTTATCATTATCTTGCTCGCCAGTAGGGCATTGAGCTAAACATCTAATCTGAAATTACGTCTAATGCCTATCCCTAAAACAAATAAAATATTGTATTCACACGATTTGAAACTACACTTTTTGAGTTCCAGCCACCTCCCCCCAAACTGTACTACATTTTTTTCGGCTACCGGATTGTAAACACTTGTAATTTGCACAAATTTCTGCCAAACTTGTATCCGATTCCTGTTTGCTCACCCGTAACACGCATAAATTTGCACTAAGAAAAATGGCGGCAACTCGTTCATGAGAATACAGCTGTCATTGCCGAAACACGGCAACGAGTAAAATTTGTGCCGAGATACCAGTAATGTTTTTGCTGACCTCGGCATCAACAGTGTTTAACGATAAATTCGGCAAAAAATAGAGACGAGATTCGCCAAGCTTAGTTTTTTGGACGAAGTCTCGGCAAAATGATCTGACAACTGTCGGCAACCGGCATTTTTTTGCTGAAATACCGGTTGAATCCAAAGTTGCCGAGTGAACTCGGATGTTTTTTTGTCGAGCTCGAGATCCGGTTTTAAGTGTGTAGGAGGCTTGATAGAGCCAGGTGGTTGCACAACACATAGAAGCTGCTTCCCGAAGCAATACTTAGCGGTCGTCCCGGGGAGTATTATGAGCTGCAGATTGAAGGGTTTTTAGCGGGTCAAATCCCACACTACTTGAGGTTGGTCTCTCAGGTGTTTGGCAGCAAATTTTCCCTGGGATAAAAAAAGTCTGTCTGCTGTAAGCAGATTTCCCCGCTACCCGCTACCCGCATGCATGGATGAGCGACCTGTACAGATAATACTCAGCAGAGAAGGGATAGAGGTCGACGACTTTGAGGCAGACGTTGGATGTGTGCTATACAATAGGATGCCCGAGTAGCGGGTGTAAGGAGCGATTGGGAAGGAAAAACCCAAGACCAAGTGTTGTGGAGACTTATGCCGGAATTCTTTTCTCATTTCTGCATATAAAAATCCACTTTGCTGAGTGAAGTTTTAGATTACAACTTTATCGAAGACACCATATTTCTATCTGCCAATTAAAACCAACTATTGTGAAGGTTCCTCTAGAATGCCCCTAAAAATAATTTTTTGATATAACTTTTTATTGTGATTTTCTGAAATTTTTCAATGTTCTACAATATTTTTCAGTACAATAAAACACAGGAGTTCACTAAGGGAAACTTATTTTTATCTCTTATAGTTATTTTGGTTATTGAAGATTTCTATTAAAATAGTGCACCAACTTACTTACAGATATAAACACAGGAGACAGCGAGAGACGAATGCCTATGTCTGGATTGAATGATGTTTTAGTTATAATTAAATAAAGAAATAGTTTAGTCTGCAGATATTAGCAGATTTTGGAGATATCTGTTAGTAATTTAATGCATTATTTTAATAAAAACCGTCAATAACCAGAGAAATACGTGAGATAAAAATATACTTTCTTCGCAGACACTGTTAGTTTTGTTATAGCAAACAATATTGTAGAACATTAAAAAAATGTAGAAAATCACTATCAAAAGTTATATTGAAAAAACTTATTTTTAGTGGCAATTTGTAGAAAACTCCACATAAGCCCATTTAAATAGATAGATAGAAGTATGGTGCCCTTGACAAAGTTGTTTCTTATGAAATGTGCCACAACTTTGCCGAACACTATGGATTTTTTTATGCAAAAATGAAAAAAGTGAAATTCGCTTTTTACTGTCAAGTGGATTAATCACGAATCACTTCTATAACATGAAGAATAATTAATGGAACAACTTTACTGAAGGCACTGGGGCTCTAAAATCAAGTTTTTGGGTCAAAATAATTTCGATCACGTTTTTGCAGCTTTGGAAACAGTGTGCGTAGCCGAGTGTGTAGCCGAACATCCAGAGAGACGTAGTTCTACGTCAAAACTGCCAACTGCTATATAAAACTACCATTTTCCTGATGTTTCAGTTTATGCGCTTTGATTGGTTTAATATCTATACACAGGCTGTTTTCACATATTTATCGATCAAGTAGTAAATGTAGTAAATTCGACGTATAATTTAAGATATAAAGTGCTTATTGAATTTATAGATTTTGCGGATTCTTCAACTATTTAACATTCGCCTCCACTACTGGATTAAACTTCTGCTAGATCAGTCATTCGAATCAGCGTTTCATATTCCGATCACGCCACTCAAGTTATCGTGCATAGCCGGTCACAATGATTCCCTTCAGGCGGCGACGGGAACGACGATACTTCTTCGCGATTTGCCCCCCTTCCCCCCGACGGACGACTGTTATTCATCTCACCATAACAATGTCCATCTCGGAAGCCATCTGCACCAACGCGTCTATAACTGACAGCAGCGTGTCTGAAATTTGCATTTTTATCCAATTATGAAATTTATGTCAAACTTAATTACCCCCTGCTGAGCGGTTGACAGCAGCAGAAGAAAACTTTCCACGGCTGCTTTCGGACTCGGGCGCTGGAAGAAATTGGGATAAAAATCTACTCCGGCGTCTGCACGTTCCTTCCACGCTACTCCACATTCTAAAAGATTTCTCGCTCTCGAAGCTTCTATCGGTGGTAGTGTTAAGGTTAATGAGTGCACTATAGAGCGGAGCAAAAAAGGCTTCCACACTGCATAACCTATTCAGTACCTGTGCCACTTACGTAGGTCATTTCGTTTTCCACCTTTGCAGAGCTCCTCATCCGAGTGGATTTGTCCTACGTGAGTCAGTCAAAATGTTGCAATTGGCGTGCCGGCGTATGTCGAATAGGCCACTTTTAGAGTTGGTCCCGCAGTGCGCACGGTCACGGATCCACTGGTTACAGTGAAGAATAAGGAGCAACCGAAAGCGTGACATAAAAACTCCACTTCGTATTGCTGTCACGTTCTTTTTGGCGCTGTAATTTGTCTTGACAATTTGCCTCGGGAACAATGTTAAACTTAAAATTGATTTTTTTCTCTTCAGCAGCATTGTTCATTAGAGTTTGAGTAAAAATTATTGATTTTATTGAAGGGCGTAGGACACTTGGGGCGACGGTGTTTTGGAATGATTTTTCGTTGAAAGAAATACACGTAAAAAGTTACTCCATTCGTAACAACAACTATGAAAGGGTTTTAGTTGATGATACAGGAAACATCCAAGTTCTTTGACGTGTGTGTATGGGACCAGTATCATCATCAAGGAAAAAAGCTTTTATTCTAATCAGTTTCCAAATTTTGTTTTAAGGGCTGGGTTGGGGTTGCCAATTATCATGGGCGCACAAGCAATTCGAGCAGACTACTAACTCTGCTGAGCGGCCGGCGGCCGGTAATAGTGCACAGATCGTAGATCCTGAGTGTGCTTCCGGCATGGCATGGCTGAGCCCATCGTAGACAGCAGCGGCAGCCGAACCGGCAGCGTATTGAAGTCGAGCATGGGTAGACTGTTTACAGTTTATGCAAAGGTATGCAGAATCGGGACTGTAAAATGATAATATCGTACTGATTCAATTTCCCTTTCCTTTCAGTTGAATTGTGTACTGTACTCATGCATATGGATCGGACAGGAGCTGATAAACTTTTAACGTGGTGCTTTTGTGATGCTACTCGAAGCGATCCATCGGCTAGACGATCGTTATCGAGGCTTTAAATGAAATTTATATAGGTATATTGCAGCGGAATGCTGTTCCAACGAGTACTTTAAAATGCGAAAAATATTTTTTGAGAGTCTCATGAGAATTATTCAGAAAACAAAATGCATTAGTAATTTAAAACAGTTTACTCAGCAGTATTCTATTTTTTATTCATCAAATTCCATCGAAATAGTTTAAAAAATCCATATACATTCAAAGCTTCAGAGAAAAAATATCGAAACACCTTTACCATCTTAATAATGAGACCTTTTTTACAGTGGTGGGTACCACTTTAGCGCCTCTAATTGCTAATCACTAATAATTTAGCATTATTTTTTTTATGAAGCTTAATGTGGATTAGCGAAATTCTTGCTAATCGTTGATTTAAAATTATTATATGCAATGCCGTGATTGACGACAAAAAATAACGAAAAGTCAACCGCGAATAATGAAAGCCATAAAAAAATTCACTTGCATGTTGTTGACCAAAAGCTTTCGGGAAACACTATGGGGATTCATGTCGAGCTCGTATACAAATACCCTGCTGTAAAAATACTCACCTCCATCGACAAGTGATGGAAGATACACAGTTTTCGACTTAAAATTTGTGTACAAGCTTGTGAATATCTCTAATGTGTTTTTCGCAATAGATTTGGAACTGCACTCGGTTGGGGTTAATCAATTTGATGGTGTGAAGCTGTAAATTTCAGTATTATTTCTCTTCCAACTCACTTTTTGATTGATTGGTAACCTTGAAGAGGAGCGTTGTTGTTGACTTGAAGTCGTTCGAAAATAACACTGGTCAACAGGTTGGTTCCAAAAGCTCAAACCGGAAAAAATGAAAGAATATAGCTGTTCAACCATTCTTGTGAGTTTTGGTGTTCCCAGCCGCTAATTTTTTTTTTAGAGACTTCAATGAGTTTTCTCGTAAACATAACGTTAAAGCGATGAGCTCGGCGAGAAATTTTTGTCCGATACTCTCACGTAAGATAACACGTTTTGGGAATGGCTAGGGACACTAAAATACATATGAATGGTGGAATTGTTGAACAGTTTGAGCTTTGGAACTCCCTTTTTTTATTTTGTCGACCAGTGTAATGTTAACAGTGTAAACACAGTTGTAGGTTGAGTACCTACTTCACCGTCAAACAAAACAGCGTGAGTGGAACTGAATCACGGTCGATGAAAATTTTAGGTCAAATTAAAGATTTTAATTAGAGGCAAAAACGCATTTTTACTGCTTCAACTGAAAATATGTGGTCGTCCTCAAAAGACCACTTATTTTTAGTTTTCACAAAGCTGGGTAATTATCGAAGTAGGTACCGTTTTGACTCAAACTTTGAGCAGTCTCAAACTTCGAACACTTTAGAATAAAAATCATATTATTATAGCTAGAGTAATCAAAAGTATGATTACTATATATCATTTCGTTCCTCGGAATGTTCTTTGACTAGTGATGTAAAGCTCTTTACTGTAGAACCACTTCCAGAGAATCAGCAGGCGTTGAAGGAAGTGACAACACGTAAGTAGCAAACACGTGCTGCATATGCATTCAACTCATAGTTCTCGACAAACATTTCAAAAGGTCCTATCTGCTTTCATCGTTTTCCGAAGCGTAATTTCATTTTGGTAATGGCTCAGCTTTAGTAACTCTCCCAAGTGTGGTTTTAGTTCAGAAGGCTAGAGTGATCCCTCCGCTATCAACTTGTGCAAATAACGTGCCGGAAAAGGTGTTTATTAAGTTGTGGTAATTGAATGAAAGTGATCGATCAAAAAATCTGTAAAAGCAGATAGGACCTTTTGAAATGTTTCTCTAGAGATTTGCTTGATTTGATACGGCTTCTTAGAAAAAAACATCAAAGGTAGCCATTTCTACAACCACGAACTTTTATAAACGCAATGCAAGAGAAAGCACTGTGATTCACGGTGCAAACAAAAAACATCTCCGATTGAGTGAGCACTGATTTCAGCTGCTCAGTTCTCGACGGAGTAAAAACTTAACATCCAATTGGGGTTAGAAAAGAATCCTTTATAGAATTGAGTTGCTCTCGAGTGTTGTACGATTTCCTTTGCTTTGCCTAAATAATGCAGCTAACATAGCTTGGCTAGTAGTAAACATTGATATAATAGCGTTTTGCGTTGACAGAGTTAAATCAGATTTTAAAGGCTGTTCGCATCTACGCGAGCTTTCATACGTAATTATCTAAATGTGCGTGATGATAAAAGCAAAACTATTTCCTTTTTTCTTGTTCGCCTGCAAAAAACAAACAAATATCGGCAACGCCGTCAAAGCGAATGTTAAACAACAGATAACATTGCAAGAAATGACACTACACATTTGTGAGCAGAGCAAATTGACCCGATCGGCACAAATTGTTAATCAGGTGTTACTCAGATCAGTTTTTTCTACCTCCGTTCGGAAAGAACACATATTTAATAGTGAACCTAGTGAACCTTATTGTGCTGCGAAACAGCACAATAAAACATTAAGCACAAAACAGGATTCCCCAACGAACGATTGCGATATTTTCATCGGCTAGCTTGATCGCTCTGGCATATTATTTTATCAGGGTAAAATAATAGAAGAGTCGGTGTATTCGAAAGCCTGGTCAGAGTTGAGACGGTTTACCTATCTATCTCCTAGTGATTACATTGAAGGGTTCGGAATTTGAATCAAAGCCGAGTCCTCATTTCTTGTTAATTTCATAAACAAAACTTGTTTTAATTTATATAAATAGCACCTAATTGCAACAAAAATAAAAAAACCTAAATTAATCCACCTAGTGGTGCAGAAACCTTTGTTATACTAACTATTACTTTAAACATATTTGGCCAGTCACCTACAAATCGTATACCATCATAAGTCCAATTTCAATAATGAATGAAATGATTTCGAAAGATAGTTTTCAGAGTGTTAACCAAAGACGATTATTGAATTAAAGCTTGACGTGGTTTTTGCAAATAATATGAATGTTATCACTGGAGTACATGAGTCTTATTTTTTCGATCACAAACCAATTTTCAAATGCTGGCTAGAAGCAATTGAATTTTTTTTTGAGGTAATCGAACGTGGGAAAACAGTAATAGATAACAATGATGCTGATTTCACACTAGAACAGCAAACATGTATGTTAGTTTAATGCGGTTCTACTTATTCGCGTTATTTTCAGAAATCGTAGGACCTAGATTTATGAATCAGCATCAAGTTTTATTTACGAATTGAAGCAAACCTTACAAACCTGCTCTCGAAAAATTATAGTTTAGAATTATACAGGAAAAAAATATAGCTATTGATGAAAGTTGTCAATTTATTTCTATCTCAAATGCCTTATCTGAAAATGAAGGTTTTCCACGATCTTTGAGAATTTTAGATTTTCAGAGTGTAGGTGAGAACATTATTCTTTTCGAAGGCCTAGGCTGTATGGAAAAATCCGGAATAAAGACTTTTTAAATCTTGCTGCGATAACGAGAAGTGGAATAACATGGATACTCTGTTTGCACTTAGTCTTAAATTAGAAAGCAATATTTATATCTTACATGAGCATATTGTATCATTCGTAGAGATAAGTGACTTTTCACCTGCGCACACTAGTAAACGTGTATAGCCATGTAGAGTTGCTTCAACACTTTTTCCTAATTTTGCCGATTACGTTCTCCAGCTACTTTAGATTCCTGGTCACAAATTTAGTACATAAAATAAGTATTCAACTGAAAAATTTTCCAGCTGTTCAAAACGTAGCATTGCAAACAAAACAGCGATTTATTTGTGTTTTTTTCAACGGTAGGCACTAACACATTCGTACGTAAATAGGTCTATACATCTTTGGTAAAGCTTTTCAAAATATCTGTATCGCTAATTGTGTTACATTTGCAAACTGTGGGATCAGATTTTGCTACAATGCTTGGCTCCCGAAAGCTGTAAATGTTTGTTACTCTTCGCAAATCTAGGTTCAACGTACAATTTAGTATATATTTTATAAGAAGTGAAGACGGGAGCTTCGGAAGAAAAGGAGCTAAGTAAGCATTGCAGTTTCTTCTGAAACCTGGTTCAAATTTCCAAGAAAAAGCTTAAGAGTAATTTATTTACACCAGTTAAGACGCACTACGAAGAGTGTAGAGATTATGAAAAATTGTCCATGATTGTTGATTTCCTTTGAGAAATAAATAG
Source organism: Wyeomyia smithii (assembly GCF_029784165.1). NCBI lineage: Eukaryota > Metazoa > Arthropoda > Insecta > Diptera > Culicidae > Wyeomyia > Wyeomyia smithii. The sequence goes on from NC_073694.1 coordinate 43,848,013, forward strand.
CGATACGAAAAAAGAGGGAGAGAGAAGAGGAAAGAGCAGTGGGAGAGAAAAATTATCCAGAAAGTAAAATATCCCATGTCTAAACTATACTTTGGTCAAAACTCTACAGTTCAAGCAACCAATAAAAGATCGCACTCAGTATGATTTTCAAAGATCTCTGGGGCTTTCATTTGAGCATGCGAACTTCAAAATCGGAATAAGCGTTCTGTAAAGAGGTTTTTTTTTGTTATTTTCCTTTTTTGGGTCGATTTTGATATACTATACATAAAAACAACATATTTACACATACATACGTGCAGGCACACATACACAAACATACATAAATTGTTCAATTCGTCGATCTGAGTAAATTGGTATACAACACATGGCTCTCCGTGCCATTAATTCTGCCCTAAAAGTTAAATTTCTCATATAAAAAATACTCTTTGATCAATATTTTAAAATCTAAGCCACTAATCAAAAATCCACTCGGTAGCATTCTGGGGGAGCACAGTAGCTTTCGTTTGCGTATAAGATCATCAAAATCGGATATTGCGTTTTGTAAGAAAGGTGCGTTAGTATTTTGCGGCACATACATACAGACAACATACATACACACACATACACACACACATATACACGAACAGACATTGCTCAGTTCGTCGAGCTGAGTCGAATGGTATATACGACTCGGCCCTCCGGATCTTGGATCTATTTTGCGTTTTTCGACCGATTTTATAACCCTTGTTTAGTATAATAAAGGCAAAAGGCAACATGTTAAACCGTTAGGATCGACGAGAAATTCATTTTTCGTTGATTTCTTAGTGCAAGAAGTAGTACGGTATGCCTTTTTCTCGTTTTATTCGGGAGCAGAACAGCTTTATTTTTGGCACTACACCTCCTTGGGAAATAGCAACCTTTACGCAGCAGACGAGAGATAGAGAAAGAGACGAAGAGAGAAAGAGAAAGAGAGAGAAAATGGAGAGAAAGAAAAAGAGTGAGAAAGAGAAATAGAGAAGTTTGTGGCTCATAACATCTCTCGTCAGCACCAGATAATCAACAAATTTCCGCCGACGCTTAAGCTGGAATTGACTCGAGGTCGAAGGCCGAAGGCCTTCCGAAGGTCCGAACAAACAATTTTGTTATTTCGAAGCTTGTTAAGCTGCTGTTAGGCGGATCTCAGGTTAACTGAAGCTTAATAAGCTGTTATCCAACAATATTGTTTGTTTGGGTTAACCCTGTCACTTGCAGGAGCGGCCAGTTTCCTGAAGATTCCGTCCTTGGTACCACAAAGCAGTACAGCGGAATCTAATACTTCCAAGTAGACTAGTTGATGCTTGCACATCTATTACGAGTCCACTATAGATTCCATTTCTAAGAATACACCAAAAATTCTGAAGAATAATAAGCATTGTGTTTGTAATCAAATATTTAAGCCAGTACTAGGGTGGTCGGTATTACCGACTTTTCGAAAAACCGGTATTTCGGTATTCATAGAGATAAAAACCGGTAAAAAAACCGGTATTTTTATTTTTTCGGATTAATACAAACCAGGGGCGACTCGTGGTCTTTGAACCTACTTGTTCAACTACATAATTCTGAAAATCATAGTTTGGGGAAGTAATGACAATCTTGTTCGCGGAATAAACGCACGTCATTCTCTCTGCACTATTTAAAAATGAAACTGAAAAACAATTAAATATATACATAAATTTGGATTTGAAATTTATTTCTCACCTAGCGTCCCAGGTGGCATTTATGGACGTGTTATTGTATAACTATGTTTTTGCATTCATGAGTACCTATGCTTCATAACGATTCTGATTTCATTTCAAGATTTGGGCCACTGCGACCATTGTTTTGATCTCTTGTGGTATACGATCCACATACACCACTGGATAAATTTAACAGCGTTAGAAAAACTTCAATGAATAGATCCAGTGATATGATTACGAAAAACTTAAGTTCTTATATTAACAAAAAACATGCAGATTTTTCTTTCAATTTTCTTTCACATCGCATAACTAGTTTTAAATTATTGAATAACTTTAAAATTCCTAGAGAAACTATATTTGAAACTGTTGAGCAGAGTAAATGAATGAAGAAGAAAATTAAATGACGATCAGACAAGAATTTACATTTTACGAATCTGAAGGAATCGAAGATAGATACTACTCTATTGTGTTCGATGCTCTTTAGGAAGTTCGTCCAAATTCAGTTGAACCTGAGTGTCTCAGCTAGAATTATTGCTAATAAAATCCGCTGCGGTTTGGGCGACGAAGCTTTGACCATTCTGCAGCTATTAAAATGTTACTTTTTCAAAATAAGGAGCAGTAATTTTTAGGATGAAATTCTTTATTGATTGATTATTTCATCCTATAAACACTTTGTATCAGGAGCAATTTGTCCATAACTTGGTGTAACCTGTGGAATACGGAGACGCCAAACAAAAAATAAATTTTTAATCCAAATTTATATTTATTTATTATTTTTCAGTTTTACTTTTAAATAGCACAACACGAATAATGACTTGCGTTTTTTCGCGGACATGATTGTAATTACTGCCCCAAACTATGATTTTCAGAATTTGTAGTTGAGCTGGTAGGCTCTAAACCCTTGAGTTGTCTTTGTATGTATGAGTGTGTAAAGAGATTAACTGTTCTATTAGAAAATACAAGTTCTGCTCGATTGATATGAATTTTTTTGACATATTATCAATACACACAAACTCATCGTCTAATTCCAAGCAGAACAAACAAGAAAGAAACATAAAATTGATGAATAGGTAAGAACAAATTAATTCTCAATGTTGCTTCTGACTAAATGTATTTATTATATAGACCGTCATGAGATTTATACCTAAGTTGGTGGCATTCATTAGATTTACAATGATTTATGAATATTGTAACAAATTTTTTTGAATTTGAAAAATACCGAAAGTACCGGTTTTTTCGCCTCTTACCGGTATTTCGGTATTGAAAAAAATATTGGTTTTACCGGTTTTTGTTTTACCGGCAAACCACCCTAGCCAGTACCGAACTGCAAACGTTTCGTTCAACTTTCTCGAGATGCCAAGTGAGTCGCAGTAAGGAAAATCGCACTTTGCCACCGTTGCCTCTACCGCCATGAGGAAGAAAAGAGACGCGAAACCGTACGGAAAACATGGACTTACGTGCTACCATAAAGAGCTGCGCTACAACGATATCAAGAAGCGACAACCTACATCGAGGGACTAATCTGCCGATTCATAGGCAAGATCGAGCGAGCTCACGAATGGCGCACACATCAGACTGCAGTGAATCCTATTTTATTGCAGTTTTGATGACGCTGCAAATCTTGTCCACTCTGCGTGCCACGTCTGCAAACGCAACCAACAATCCGACGATGAGATCCATCAGATGCTTAAGAAACACTTTTCGATGGAAAATCGGGTTATGAAGATCCGCTGTCTACAGATACTAACGCCTCAATCCTTTGATCCCCCACCAAATTCAACGGCAACAGGTTCGAAATCGGGTCGCTTGCCAGATAGCAAGGAGATGGCGCTATGATAGGTCTACGGCCTCGGGAAGCGAATCCAAAAGGCGGAAACATCCAGAATATATTTGATAACTTGGACAAGATATTCACGGAAGTTTCCCAAATATGAGCTGGTCAATTATCTTGGAGCAACTCGAACAAACCTGGCAAAATTAGACCAGTAGGGGTTTTATGCAGTGTTAACCTGTGGCGTCTCCTTCAATTTAACACTCGTGGCAAACCCCAATTAGCTGTGCTTTTTGTTAGCGATATCACTTCAACTCCATGAATATTGTGTCAGCGTTACCGAAGATATAGGGGAGCTGTTCCATCAGATTCTTATTCAACTAGAAGACCAACAATTTCAACAATTCTTTTGGAAGAAAGAAACTGGTGAGATCCAGGTCTACGTGTTGACTGTGTATGTAGAGTGTATGTCAATGCCATTCGATTTGTCGAAGTTCCCGGAAGCATCAGTTGAACGACGCGGTGTTCAGCACTGAACCGCCTTAGCAAGTTATCTGGCACAGAATGTCCGCGAAAGCATACCGCTGCCGGTTTCGAGATACAGAGCTAGATAAGCAACTCACAACAAATGCTAATAGCTATTATCGAAGGCAGCGCAACCGACAAGAACCAGAATCTAGGAATGGACCAGAAACCAGAAACAAACCCAGAGTTGCTGATCGGAGGCCTACGAACCATAAAACGTCAAATGCTCCAGATACTCATGACAGTCTTTCATCTCCTTGAACTAATTTCCTACTTTCCTCATGTATTTGGTTCTCCTACAAGAAGTTTGGCGAGTCGGCCTCCAATTAGATTAAGAAATTAAGGAGCCACCGGTTTTTGGGAATACCCGATGATTGTAAAGCTCAAATACACGGATTCGTAGGTGTGCTTCAAGCACAACGCGGTCAGAACAGTATAAAATATCAAGACTACAGGCTAGCACGGTCGATCACTGAGTCTCATTCTATTGGACCAACTACCGTGACGTTCTCAGCTAGATGAGCTCCGACCAGCGGCGTTACAACACGTACGTAGCAGTTCTTATCAGCAAAATACTCAATGTCAACAGCAAACTGGGGCTGACTACCAACTAAGCAGATGAACAGTGGTTTAGAGCTCCAGAAAAGACCAGAAGGGCCAATGATACCCTTCGAAATCCGAGCATGCAGACAACGAACTACGATCTTACCTTATGGCTCATTACTCTTCGTGACCCCCGTCACAAACTTCCCAAGCTGGGAGCGAATCAACAGTGTCTACCGGTTCATCGAAAACTGCTGTCGTCGAAGAACCAACAACCAACCCAAGGAGGTCCGCTGTCCAAGGATGAACTCGGTGCAGCTGAAAATTTTCTGTGCCGTCTAGCTGAATGAGGAGGATTTGCTGACGAAGTCTCCCGTCTGTCCAACGATCATAGCGGCTCTTCATACATCTAAAAATCTTTCCAGAAATAGCTAATCCTGTGAGCTATCGTCCTGGACGATAAAACAGATGATGTGCTGTCGGAGAGTAATGCGGTTGAACGAGAGAATAGCAGTCTGTACATTCGCCTTCATTGGTCAATGGCTGGACAGTGCGTACCAGCAGTACACCCGTACTAAAGTAAAAAAAAACTACCTCCACATGGTACCGACTGGGATACGAGATGGGTGGGAACTTGGTCGTATGCTGACAGGAAAGGGGGAGTTGCCCTCCTCGGAGAGCAGCTTGCCAGAGCATCTGTTCTCAATGTTAGGAGCGGCTTAAACAGCGTCTGATCCGGAGCGGACGGCTGAATTACGGAATGCGATGTCTCGCTAGCTACACCCAAGACGGCAGCCCCGTCGCGAGACTAGGCATACGCAGCCCTAGTAAGGCAGCATGCTGAAATTAAAATACTACGAACAATCAAGAATTGAATACGGACCGGAACAATCGGCAACGACCTAGGCGACGAAATGAGTACGAGGATTGGAAGCTCGGTACATGGAACTGTGAAACGGAACACCCCGGGTGGCAACCGAATTCTGATTAATCAGCTACAACCCCGCCACTTCGACATCGTTGCGCTCCAGGAGCTTTGCCGGAAAGAAGAGAAGGTATGGAGGATTTGTGGCCGCAGGACACAGTACTAACAGAGCGGCGGCACAACCAATGAGCTGGGTACCGGCTTTATAGTGCTGGTCAAGATGCCAAGTCGTGTGATCAAGTGGCAAGCGATCAGCGACAGGTTGTGTTTGTTAAGAATAAAATGTCGGTTCTACAACTACACTATCCTTAATGTTCACTGCCCTCCAAAGGAAGACCCGATGTAGAGAAAAAAGCGTTCTACGCACAGCTGGAGAAACTCTACGATAGCTGCTCGCGTAGAGACATCAGGATCCTAATCGGGGACATGAACACTTAGATCGGTAGGGAAGACATATACAAGCCGGTGATCGGCCCACATAACCTGCACACCGTGATAAACGTCATCGGCCAGCGATGCGTCAACTTCGCAGCTTCCCGAGGACTGGCAGTCCGAAGTACCTTACCTTACCTTACCAATCAGACTAGAGCCGTGGTGGCTCGTGCTGTATCAAGAATTTGTCGCCATGTTGCTCGGTTTTGGGCTGTTCCCCAGGTGTCTCATCACCCGCAAGTCTCCTTCGATCTGATCGAGCCATCGTGCACGCTGCGCCCCTCTATTTCTGGTGCCGGCAGGGTTGCTGGAGAAAAGTGATTTCACAGGGTTGCCGTCCGGCATCCTTACGACATGACTGGCCCAACGCAACCTATTAACTTTCGCCAGGTGTGCAATGGGATTCTCTCCAAGCAGCGCGTGCAGTTCGTGGTTCATGCGCCGTCTCCATTCTCCGTCGTCCGTCTGTACTCCACCGTAGATAGTCCATAGCACCTTCCGTTCGAAAACTCCAAGAGCGTTAAGGTCCCCCGCGAGAAGCGTTGTTGTCTCGATCCCGTAGATGACTACCGGTCTTATCAGGGTTTTGTACAGCGTCAACTTCGTGCGTCATCACACTCGATTCGATCGAAGTGTCTTCCGGAGTGAAAAGTAGGCACGATTTCCTGCCTGGATGCGTCTCTGGATCTCTTTGCTGGTGTTATTGTCGGCGGTCACCAGTGACCCCAAATACACGAACTCATCGACCACCTCCAGCTCATCACCGTCTACAGAGACTTGAGTTGGGAGGCTGATGTTGTTCTCCTTGGAGCCTCTCGCTCGCATATATTTTGTTTTCGACGCATTTATCCGCAGTCCGATCCGTCCAGCTTCGGTTTTCAGTCGGGCGTAAGTTTCCTCCGCCATCGCAAAGTTACGTGATATGATGTCGAAGTCATCCGCGGAGCCCAGAAGCTGAACAGACCTTGTGAAAATTGTGCCCCTCGTGTCGATTCCCGCCCTCCGGATCACACCCTCAAGGGCGATGTTAAACAGCAAACATGAAAGTCCATCACCTTGTCTCAACCCTCTGCGCAATTCAAAGGGACTCGAGAGTATCCCCGAAACACGCACGTAGCACATCACTTGCGCCATGGTAGCTCTGATCAATCGAGTCAGTTTATCCAGAAATCCTTTGTCGTGCATGATCTGCCATAGCTGTTCTCGATCGACTGTATCATAGGCCGCCGTGAAGTCAATGAAGATGTGATGTGTGGGAACGTTGTACTCGCGACATTTCTGTAAGATCTGTCGGATTGAGAAGATCTGGTCCGTGGTGGCACGGGCTCCCATGAAACTCGCTTGGTACTGACCCACGAACCTCCTGGTTAAAGGTGATAGACGACGGAACAGGATCTGTGAGAGTATTTTGTAGGCGGCATTTTTAGCGAGATGCCGCGGTAGTTGCGGCACTCCAGCTTGTCGCCCTTCTTGTAGATGGGACAGATAACTCCCTCCATCCACTCGTTTGGCAGTTTTTCCTCCTCCCAAATCCTGGAAATGACCCAGTGCAGCGCTCTAGCCAGCGCCTCTCTTCCATGTTTCAAGAGCTCGCTCGGCAGTCCGTCTTTGCCTGCGGCTTTATTGTTTTTCAGTCTCCCGATCTCACAAAGAACTTCGTGAATATCGGGAGCTGGTACTCGGTCATCCGCTTCTGGTGCTCCTAGGTCAGTTCCTGCTCCGCTTCTGTTTACTGTTTCGCCATTCAGGTGTCCATCGAAGTGCTCCTTTCACCTGTCGACCACCTCGCTGGCATCCGTGAGAAGGTTCTCATCCGCGTCGTTGCACATGTCGGCTTGCGGCACCTTTACCTTCTTCCCCGAAAGGACATCCACAAAACCACCTGGAGATCACCGGACCAACGTACAGCAAACCAAATTGACCGTGTTCTCATCGACGGCTGGTTCTTCTCAGATATTACAAACGTACGCACCAATTGCGGTGCGGAGATAAATTTCGGTAACTTTGCGCTCAAAACTGTCGACTGTATACCACGCGCGACATCGCAGAACCACGCGGTGTAACATCAAGCAGCTCCGGGGCCCCCAGACTGTGGAGGAAAACGCGCAACAGCTCGAAGCGGTACTACCCACGGCGGAGGAGCTTGGCGCATCGCCACTCGAGGGCGGCTGGTGCAGCATACACACTGCTATCGAGGAGACCGCAACGACGACGCTAAGAGTGGAAGCACAAAGTGGCAGAAACGACTGGTATGTCGGGGAGTGCGAGGCAGCGGTGAATGAGAAGAACCGGACCTGGGCGATATACCTGGGCAGGTCAACGAGAGAGAACAAGGCCAATTACAAACGGGCACGGAACGACATGACCACGATTCTCAGACGAAAAAAGCGCCAGCAAGAGGATCGTGAACATGAGGAGCTGGAGCAGCTGTACCGTGCCAGCGATACACGGAAGTTCTATGAGATGGTAAACCAGTCTCGCAGAGGCTATGTGCCGCAAGCCAACATGTGCAACGACGCGGACAGGAACCTTCTCACGGATGCCAGCGAGGTGGTCGACAGGTGGAAGAAGCTCTTCGATGGACATCTGAATGGCGATACAGTAAACAGAAGCGTCAGCAGTAACTGACCCAGGAGCACCAGCAGCAGATGACCGAGTACCAGCCCCGATGTTCATGAAATTCTTTGTGAAATCAGGAGGCTAAAAAACCAACAAAGCCGCAGGCAAAGACTGACTGCCGAGCGAGCTCTTGGAACATGGGAGAGAGGCGCTGGCTAGAGCACTGCATTGGGTCATTTCCAGGATTAGGAAGGAGGAAAAACTGCCGTCGGCCCCATCTACAAGAAGGGCGACAAGCTGTAGTGCAGCAACTACCGCGGTATCTCGCTTATCAATGACTCCTACAAAATACTCTCACAGATCCTGTTTCGTCGTCTATAACTTTAACCAGAAGGTTCGTGGGCCAGTACCAAGCGGGCTTCATGGGAGCCCGTGCCACTACGGTCGATCCGACAGATCTTACAGAAATAACGCGAATACAACGTGTTCACATATCACATCTTCATCGACTTCACGGCGGTCTATGATACAGTCGATCGAGAATAGCTTTGGCAGATCATGGACGACAACGGATTTCAGGATAAACTGACTCGACTGATCAAGGCCACCATGGCGCTAGTGAAGTGCTAAGTGTGTGTTTCGGGGATACTCTCGAGTCCCTTTGAATCGCACAGAGGGTCAAGACAAGGTGATGGACTCTCCTGTTTGCTGAAACGTCACATCGCCTCTCAGACAACAACGTTTCTCGCGGAAGACCTTAACGCCCTTGGAGTTTTAGAACGGAAGGTGCTGCGGGCTATCTACGGTGGAGTACAGACGGACGACGGAGAATAGCGACAGCGCGTAAACCACGAGCTGCACGCGTTACTTGGAGAGAACCCCATTGCACACCTGGTGAAAGTCAATAGGTTGCGGTGGGCCGGTCATGTCGTAAGGTTGCCGGAGACAACTTTCTTCTTCTTCACTTTTCTTCAGCAACCAGAAATAGACGGGATTGAAGGAGACTTGCAATTTTCAACTGAAAGTGAAGCACAACTATCGCCTGACGATTTAAAATTGAAGATGACAAACGCTATTGGATTTGACCGGACATCTAATGTTTCTCACAATCGAGCGAGTTGGTATTCGCTTCACCCATGTCAATCAAGGTCATGTATGCTTAACCCTTCATATAATATTTTTATATATTAATTTTGATTCCCACTTTCTCGGCATTATAACTAAGTTCTTTGACAGACGCACCAATGTTTTCGTTCTGAACCACATCCGTAACGGTTATGCTACTTCTAAACGTATCAAATACTTTAAATAAGCTGCAAAACAGTTTTATGGTATAAAAACCAAAATGCTGACATTTTACAGTACAAAATATCTGATAAACTTAGATATAGAGTCGTTCTCAACTTTAGGTAATTATTGTCATGACCTGATTTTCGACAAAGCAATTTCAAGGCCTAGCAAAGGGTTTACAGATGAGCTTTTCACTCTATACCCAATTTGTTGATTCACGTTGCGATGACGCTGGACTGTAGAAATTAATCACTTTAGATAGAACCCTTCTGCTCGAAATAAATTTTGTTTTCATTCCCATCGTATCGAATTGAATTCAGCTCTATTAGCTCTACATTCATCGAAATGTCAATATTTGTTATTGAACGGTTCAATCCCGCAATCTTCGGCCCTTTACCCGCTGGCAGTGCCCCGCCTGTCGGCATTCCAGACTGACTGACCAGTCCGTCCTTTGCCTGCTTGGCTGCCAGCGGAAATCTTCGAAGGATATCTTTCATATTCGCAGCGGGAAAACCCCGGGAAACTGTGCGTCTAATCGTCCTCAAGCCAGCCAAAGCCACGTTTTGTTTGTTCATCTCCCACCCGTTGGTCCGTCCGTGAAAATCCTTCGAACGTATCGATGAAAAATTCATATCGTGAGCTTCTGATGTATCAATTTTTGAAACATCAAAAGACTCTCAGCATTCGTCTTCCCAAGTGAAGCTGACGTCGATCGAAGTTTGATTAGAACTGTCTTGCTTCCGGAAGAAAAAAAAAAAGCATTCCTTAGTGATTGGGTATACAGAAGCTCAGCTGATTGCAAAAAGTGTAACAATGTGAACCGTTTGCAGGCTACGTTTTATTAGATTTTCACTTCGTTGATCCCAAATTGCGTTTCGGAGTTCAATTTTTATCCAAAGCACATTTAAAAGCAAAATGAGTAGTTAGCTTAAAGCTTTCAAGCTAATTTTATGACTAAGATATTTTTTAACAAACAAAATTTACATAACCAGTCAGTTATCCCCCATTTGTTTGTTCAGTTAACATTTGATAGAACGAACTCCGATCACGCCGTTTCTGAGCAATGACCCGGCCGAGATCTTATTTAATTTGCACCGCGTAAAATGAACTGACGACATAAGCTTCATCCTGTTATTCTATTTAAAATTTAAATTTTCCCCTGTACTATTCTTTTCGCCGGCAATGGATGACACAAGTTTCTACGAGGCTTAACCACATCTTGAGGGTACCAGCCAGCTGTGCGGTGTTATGGTGCCAAAGTGAGAAAAACACAAAGTCACGAGATGCCGGAGCGGAGGCAGGAAAAAAAAAACTTCGTCTCACGTACAGCAATTTTTTTTTCTTGCTTCTCTCGCTCGTTCTCACTTTCCTCAAGTACCGCGCGCGCTTGAAAAGTGTACAACAATTCGCTCGTCGATGCTTCTTTGATGAAGGAATAAAAAAATTACTTATGCAAAAAGTTTCCAAATTAAATTTACATTTCTCGTCTCGGTTCGCTCTTGTTCTCATAGTGATATTTCGATACTACTGCCGTGGCGAATCGTGGCGTTCGTCTTTGACAGTGATATGCGTGAACTCGGCAGGGCATCTTTTCACTGCCGAAGCGGAAGATGAAATGTGTTAACAATTGGCTTATTGGTGGAGTTGATCTTTGTGTAGCCTAATTTTTTTCTTTGCTCTCTTGGTTTCACCGCCACACGTTTAGTATGCCGAACAAATTGGAAGCTGGATGAATAGCAATCTAGTTTATTGAGCGTGTTGATGAATTTTAAGCTTCAGTCTATCGTTTTGAGTTGCTTATGCAGTGTAAAATTGTTTAGGCGAAAAGTTGAATTAGTTTGGTTTGGTTACAAGATGTCCCACAAAAAAAAATTAAGATAAAATTGTCGTTTATTGATAACTCTCAAGTTGTACATTGTTGACTGTAGTTATATTGTTACTAGAAACTCGTGCTGGGCACCATTTCATTAAATCGACATTCACTAATTTGCGATGCAGAATTAGCGCACTAGCGTTTACGTCTATTTTAAATTTGTTAACGAAACTGTTAGCCAGGGCAAGTTTTTTTTAAATAGCGCTTATAACTCCTCATACGACGAGCATATCTGATTCTAAATTTCACGGGCAATTTTCAAGCAGATATCTTCTTAGCTTAGCTTGGGTATCTGGATTTCATGGGTTAATTTCAAGCAAACATCTTCTGTTTAATTACTTTACTACATAAGCAAATCGAATAATTTTCACCTTTCAAGTATGAACAAACAAACCCCTTTTGTAACGTCAGCATACTTTTGGTCTTTATTGATTTAGTTGTTTTCACTACAACAAAGCTGAAATGCAATTAAATTAGATTGTAGAGCATTCAATTCTGGAAATAAAACTAGTAATGATGACAAAAGAAGCTGTGTACTGCATAGTCTGTAAACCATATGATTCCGTAGGAATTCCGTAAATATATCGTCGGGTGATATTCGGGCGGCCAGTCTGTACATTGCCTCGCGTCCTACCTGAGCATTCATGTCCCCAATGACGACTTCCACGTCCCGTCGCACATAAAAGTATCTGACCCAAAAAGTTGGCCAAAAGTCCGGCATACAAAATACACGGATTCCATTATATTTAATTGATTTCAGTTGAAACATATCCTCATGCTATCCCAAAACCCATTGTGTCTTATCACATAAACCAAATTGTAATATTTCAAAGTTATTCCACAGTAAATTGGTCAGTTTGAAAAATACGTGCTACTGCTCGGGTGGCGTAAAAAATTAAAAAATTTTGTCAAATAGGTTTTTTCTCTCACAGGACATAATCTACAAGATAAGTAAAATGTTTTGCAATGTTTAAAATGTTCAATACATGAAATAATCATGGATTGTTTACGAAATAAGTGATTGTGAAAACCGACCGCGAAAAATCCATTATATTGTGAAATTAATTTTATGATTTAGTAACCTTCCGCGCAAGTCCCGTCGAAGCTTTATTCATTGACAGAAAGGTCAAAGCCTTCTGAAAATATACGAAAAGAAAAATCTTCCTCCTGGTTCCTCTTTTTTATTTTATTGACATTTTATTAAATGAAGATTCATATGGAAATTTCTAAATCTTCGTCTTATATCATGTGTAAGAAGACACTAAAAATATGGAGTAAGCGAATTTAAAGTAATATTTTATATATTGAGTGACGTTTTAAATAGATGTCTCCTTTTTAGTGTTGATTATAAGAAAATAACACGTTTTTGATATAAATCTATCCAATTACTACCAAAATAGAGCGACTTGGACTATTGGCCAACTTTTTGGCTCAAATATTCCTATGTGCGTCGTGGGCAGCTGTCATAACCCTGCTTTAGTTGGGCATAGACACAGAGCTTCTCGTTGTCGTATATGTGCAATTGATGATAATGCAGTTGAAAAACCTGACCTTTGTCCTCAACTTGCACATTGTGTTGATTGCCCACTAACCCAACACGAGTTGGCGCATGTAAAAAGCGGTTCCCAGGTGCGCTGCTGAGCTCAATTTGGAATCATTTTCTATTTCGGCTTTTTCTGCCCTTTATAGGCACTTTTCGGCAATTCTGAGTTAAATTTGGGATCATTTTCTATTTCGGCCTTTTCTGGCCTCTAGAAGCACTTTTTGGTTATCTTGAGCTCAATCCGGGATCATTTTCCACTTTGGTCTTTTCTGGCCTTTAGAAGCACTTTTCGGTTATTCTGAGCTCAATTTTGGATCATTTTCGATTTTGGCCTTTTCTGGCTTTTAGAAGAACCTCTCGGTTCTTCAAAGCTCAATTTGGGATCATTTTCTATTTTAGCCTTTTCTGGCCTTTAGAAGCAGGTTATTCTGAGCTCAATTTGAGGTTATTTTCTATTTTGGCCTTTTCTGGCCTTAATAAGCACTTTTAGGTTATTCTGAGTTAAATTTGAGATCATTTTTTATTTCAACCTTTTCTGGCCTCTAGAAGCACTTTTTGGTTATCTTGAGCTCAATTTGAGATCATTTTTTCTGCCCTTTAGAAGCACTTTTCGGTTATTCTGAGCTCAATTTGGGATCATTTTCGATGGCCTTTTCTGGATTTTGGAAGCACCTTTCGGTCATTCTAAGCTCAATTTGGGATCATTTTCTAGTTTGGCCTTTTCTGGCTTTTAGAGGCACTTTTCGGCAATTCTAAGCTCAATTTGGGATCATTTTCTATTTTGGTTATTTCCTGCCTTTAGAAGCTCTGTTTGCCAATTCTGAGCTCAATTTGAGTTAATTTTCTATTCAGGTTTACTGACCTTTTGAAGCGCTTTTCGGCAATTCTGAGCTCAATTTGGGATCATTTTCTATTTTGGCCTTTTTTTGCATTTAGAAGCACTTTTCGGTGATTCTGAGCTCAATTTGGGATCATTTTCTATTTTGGTTTTTTCCTGCCTTTAGAAGCTCTGTTTGGTGATTCTGAGCTCAATTTGGGATCATGTTCTATTTTGGCCTTTTCTGGCCTTTAGAAGCATTTTTCGGCGATTCTGAGCTCAATGTGGGATCATTTTCTATTTTGGCCTTTTTCGGCATTTAGAAGCACTTTTCGGTGATTCTGAGCTCAATTTGGGAACATTTTCTATTTTGGCCTTTTCTGGCCTTTAGAAGCACTTTTCGACGATTCTGAGCTCAGTTTAGGATCACTTTCCATTTTGGCCTTTTAGGTATTTGATCAACCCTGAATCGCAATCTCAACCAACATAATTCATGTAGGCACTACTTTTTGACATTTCAGTGTCAGTCGTAGCGTATCGAACAAAACTTTAAAGCTTGATAATACTAGAAGATAAATATGCATAAATTCAAACGTTTTGAGTGGCTCTCATCAACCGGACACTTCATTTGTATGCAAAAATATAACGAAAAACGAACGTGACCTCTCGTAACACTAGAAAAGCAGACCATGAAGCATTTAACAGCATAGCGGAATTTTGACCAACGACGTTCCATCTCTGTGCAGTTCATCACTAACTGAAGAAACGAAAAAAAAAATACACCACAATATTGAAATACCGCTGCCAATAGTAAGATAGACGTGAAACGAAACCACCCCTCGAAGGAAGCTTTCTGAAATCCGAAAAATTTGCCTCCACTTGGCGCTGAAGGTGACAGTGCACTGCTGTTGACATACCAGCGAGCGGCCCACTTCGAACAGATGCACACGATGTTTCCTTGTGCCGTTTTCCAGTTGCTTTGTAAGGTTGCCGCTCTCCGTTCTCGGTTGCATGTCGTTGGGAAAACACAGACTGAGAGATATGTACAAGCACCGACTTGCCACTGCTGACTACTGCAGACAAATAAATTGTTTAAGCTTTATTTATTTTGCGTTTCATTGGGTATGCAGAATGTTTGTGCATCTCTGGTGACTGCTCGGAATGTGTTTTCCTGTGGTTTTCCACTGTTCCACTTCGGACGGAGGACAAGTTTTCGGTGGTCCCCCCAAGAGCCGTCGTCGGTCGGTCCGTAGGTTGACTCGGCGGTTGCAGTTGTTTGCTGCTCTACGCGGTCGAAGCGGAAGGCAAACGCAAAAGACTGCGGGACGGGTTTTGTAATTGTATTCTTCGGCACCATTAAATTAGTATGTCAAATACATTGTTACGGGGTCAATGCTGTGGGAAAATTATAGCCTGCAATTGCGGCAGAGCGGATGTGACATGTCAGCAATTAAAAGGCGCTCGTGGACTAGTTTTGCAAGTTGGTAAGCCGGCCGTTTTTAATTTAGAGTTTTGTTTTTTATATAAGATCAGAACTACATAACATAAGAATATGACAAAATAATTTATCGGCCATGCGTTCCCGTAATTACAACTTTTAATGGAGACGCATTGTTGACGATCTCCTTAAGCCGGAAATAAAAATTAAACCAACACCGGAGAATCGCGCAAAACCGCTTGTCGGAAGGGTGGAGCAATTAATTTTACAAATTAAACAATATTACATTACTTTACAATTATTGCAGTTGTAGAACACAAATTCGAGCTGTCGTCTGCGTCGTCGTGCGCCAGTTTACACATGGCAGGAAATGTTGAATTAACTAACGCCGTGCAAAGAAGACAACTTTTACTTCTGTTGTGTGTGGTAAGTGTGTACTCTCATACCAGCTGCAGAGCAGAGGGCAAAAATGTGACGAAACTTTCCGCAAGGGGCTCGTTGTTGGTTTTCTGCTAATCGGGTAGCTTTAGCGCGCTGTTGAGAGGTGAAGTTGAACATGTGGTTTTTATTAAAACAAGGTTTCAAGCGGCTGCCGCAATCGATTGGGTTTAAGTAAGAAGCATGTGCCATTATTATGTTCTGCTATCTGTGTCGAAAATTTTTTAGTGAGAACCAGATCGTTACCATAAATCTGTTATTTATTTATATGCAAGCCAAGACGCGACATATGTTCTGAAAATAAGCAAAAATTTATTGATGTTTCTGATTTTAATGAAACTTTGCACACACATTCGACTGCGCAAATTGAGTATTTTTCACAGCTGGAACATTTTTTAGACTCAAGAGCAATTTTCTAATCAGGCATCTGCATTTTGGCATAAGCTTAATTCTTCAAATGTAAATTTTGTTTGACAAACCCACACATTTTGTTTGCCAGTTGTTTTTGAACATAATAACTAGTTTTAAACTGATTGTTTTTTTAATTGAAGTTCATGCTACAGCATATGCCACAATACAATAATTGTGCTTCAAATTGCGAAAAATATATCCTCACTTGAAAAACATTAAGAAACTGTCGCTTTTCCAGACACAAACTTTCACAATTGTCATCAAATCCTGTCGCACGGAGGAAAAACCTGTTTGGGATCCGCAACTATTTAACTTCGTTTAACGTCATTGTCTTCGCTTCGCCATAAGACAGGAATTTTCGCTTCCCTATTGCCCGTCACGAGCAGTTCCTCGCGCAACTAGTAGCAATAGCTTGGAGCGCATGGCACGCGAAACCACACTGCACCGGACCTGGCCTTCCGCTCGGTATAGCAAAGTCTAACAGCAAAACTACAACAAACGGACCACGTCGCCGGTCGACAAAACACAGTCCAAAGCCAACAACAACAGCGCGTTGATCGGCGGCGACCGAATGCCAGAGCAGCTCCGCAATTCATTTGCCGGCGTGGGAATCCGTTGGCCGAAAATTTATATGCCTATTATTCATCTTGTGTGACTGCTGGCAGGACTGCTGCAGCGGGAACTCGCGCTGTGTTAGTGGCGGGTCTCGCCTGTCAACTGCAAATGTAATAAAAATACACTGGAACTGTCCATCAAATACCATGCATAGGTCGGCCGCAGTTGCAACATCCTTGAAATTTTGCAATTTGGTAATGAAATTCCTGTCCCAGACTCCTAGGTCCTCAAGAGACAAGGAATATATTAACTTTCTAACTGCCAGTGATAGGTAATAGACGCGTTGAAAAAGTGATAAGCAAATAATTCATGTTAACGATTCTGCCAGAGAGTGATTAACATTCTGATACAATTAGCAAACGTGTGCAGTTGCTTATTTCATTAACCTTGCGCCAACTTGTTGATCGGATGGGTGCATAAGTACCGTGGAAGTATTTCCATTTTTCAGGTACTGTATACACATGAACAGCATCGCAATACAAATCACCTGACCGTTCCGTTTTTCTACCGCTGCGGTTCCAAACGCAATGAAAGCTCATTTGAAATCAATTTTCACTCGCACTTGGCTACAAAAACATATCCTGACGCAGCATCGCGCATCGCTGCTGTGCCTCGGATGGTTGTGGCCCCTCGTATCCCGGGAGGATGGTTGGTTGTCACCACGGGCAGCAGAGGTTGGTGAAAAATCGCAAAATCGCAGATTGTCGGTGAAAACGGCGAACAACGACTTGCACCCCTTCCTGACGAGCGACGCCCGGTCGATCGAACGGACAGACGGACCCCAGTGGGATGTGCCATTCGGGTAGCACGCAAAACAAAGCAATAAAAGTAAATTGCTCATATGTGAGTTTCATGGCTCAATGATAATTAATTTTCATTTATGCTCCGATTCTTGTCGTTCGTTTACTTTGGGTCACAGTTCGCCGCTGCGTTATTCAAACGGAGGTAAGTTTCTAAGCTTTTTGTGAAAAAAAAACGAGTTCGTTTATTGATTTTATAAATTTCCAAATTCAGAAAAAGCTACATTTTTCAATCGATATACATTAAGCTTTTCGTTGCACGTTTCAATCTATAGAAAATCCATTCATATAGCACTATGTAGTTAACAAAGTATATATGAGCCACGTAATCTAGATTTTTTGATGATTTTTTTCCCCATATTCACCCTCCGGCTATCAGATATCCGGCCAGTACTGGGCACCGACGGCTTTTGGGGTTGGCCACATGGATCAGTGATATGAAAAATTGGCGGAATTTCAGAGATGATGATTATGATGGTTGAGCGTGGTACAAGCGGGCAACGAGAGAAGAAGAAAAACTGGAATAGCTCGAATAGTCCAGCTGTGCAGTAATAATCTGTTTGATGTTTTAATTTTTGCGCGGTAGTAATTGCTTAAAGAGTGCTTTTTTTTGTTTGGCATAATAAAAATTCACCTGAATAGCAGCTATTACAAGCAGAGGTCTGTTTGTATTTGAAATTTGGACTATGTGCAGAAAGTTATTCATCGTTAGCTCTAATAATTGAATGCAATATTGATTTTTTTTATTATTCTCCACTTCACTATGCCAAGAACGTAACATTGGGACAGAAAAATGCCAATGTTAATAACTTTGCTTCTAACAAGAGGAAATTATTCACCATTGTATCGTTATGAAATTTTTAATTTTTAATTACTGAACATTCAGTGAACATAATTTTGAGGTCGTACTTCTAAATGCATCATGAATGTACATAAATTATTTGATGTGAATCTTCTGTTGTAATACAACAACTTTGATTTACCGTGTCAACTGACGATTCTCAACATTTGAACCTACTTGTATGATGCTCATGAAATAAAAATTTATTCGAGTCTAAAGATCCGATTCGATTGAGTGAATTTTTAGGTTATTATGGCCGGAAAAGGTTTATTTAAAAAACCCAAATTAATCCACCTAGCGGTGAGACCCACCCTTCTCATTCGAACTAACTATTTGTTGAAATAGATTTACACCAACACTTTAAAAATACACCTCGATAATTTCTGCTGAATTTCTTATTTATTCTAAACAACAAATTTTTGTTAGCCAACAGCACAACTATACCGAACATTCAAAATATAACATTCACACACATATGAACATACATTAACACATATACATGCAAATAACATCAAATTCCTTCAAATATAATATGCGATTTTGTTTTTGATCGTGGTATAATCGATTTGTACTCATATACTGCGTATAAATATTCAGATTGTTTATGTTAACTTTAGTCAGTAGATTTCAAATAATGTATAACTAAACGTTATTCCAAAAACATAAATTTGTATGGTCTTTTCAGTGAAAATTAAATTCTTTAACGCAATTGATATTACTGATCGTTTATGAGGGGCATCCAATGAATGGCCAAATATCATTCAATATGGGTTCTTGAAACCTGGATTATACCCAGTAGCCAGAATCCGACCTTAAACCCCATTTTTCATCCAGATGACCACTTCTGGTTATCTGATAATCATAAAATCATGAAATCCATCATAAAATTGCCGAACTGCCTGATATGGATATTTCGATGGCAAAGATGGCGGAATGGATGGAATTCAAACGCCATTTTGAATTACAATACAGTAGCTTCCGGTTTCTGGAAACCAGTCTAAAAGAGGCAAACATTACCCAATGTGAGTTTTTCAGTACCCGGGATGATGCTCAGAGGCCAGGAATCAACTTTATACTTCATTTTGAAATCCGAATTTGCGACTTTCGGTTTCTGAAAAACATCCTTCAATGGGACACCACACCCGAAACAATGTTCAACTCTAAGAGATGGCGCTATAGTGATAGTGGTAGTAAAATCGAAATTTCTACGAGCATTTTACTTGATGACTGGAAAAACTGCTATAAGGGACCATCCAGTAATAATGTCACGCACTAAGGGGGGGGGGGGGGGGCAAAGTTTAGATTATTGTGACATTTTGTGACTAATGGGGGAAGGGGGGTTAGTTTGAGTGTAACATCACATTTCAACTCAAAAAAAAAGGCACATAGCCATACCACAGAGTTCAACTTAGAACTATTTATGATAATTGCATCATTACTTAATAGTTCTACGATCACTTTCTTTTGCTAAAGATTCACTTGAGATAAAATAAATTCATTTTTTTTAGTTTAAGTTTAGAAAACATAATGTTCGTTAGTTCTATTTTGCCGTGCATGTTTGTTTATGAATGACAGCGCAATTCTATTAATTTCTTAGCCTCTCTCAATCCTACAAAAATTGTGACAAAACGCGAATAGGAATGCTTGGTTATTGTAACATGTGGAGAAAATTTGGATTGCGAATTGTTTTAAGAAAAGGAACTAGGGGTAAACAGGGTAAGACCGCCCACCATAGTTTTAGTGCCAATTTATATAATAATTGAAAAATTTCCTAAATAGACATGTTACAATGAAATTACCTAACATTTTGCACCTCTTTCTGCTTTGATAGTGCGCGAACGGTCACAGAAATAACAGCTGGCAACCGGTCAACGGCAACGGGTCTAAAATCTTTTGTTTCGTTTGTGAATATACGTTTAATCGCGTCCCTGAATGTTTTACTTCAAGACTCAAATGCCTTGACACTACATGGGGAATATTGACAAGATCAGTAAAGGAATTTCAAGCCACATGAGACAACCATACTAATCGACCATTTTTGATTTGGTCGAAGCTTTTCTAATAATATTTTATTAACAATACTAATTTTTGAAAAAAAACCTATGTAAAAATGGTATTAGTGAACAAAAATAATTTTAGAGTGGAGACGGTTTGTTTGATCGGAATGACGTCTTTGGCAAAGTTAAAAATAGTGGTTTTGTCCTTCCGAAAAAAATATACACTGTAAAAATTTTTTAAGGGAAAGATAAAAAATAAAAAATTAAAAATTAAAAGTAAAAGTTTTTAAATTTGTTTCAAAATAATCATGTTCTTGCCTGCAAAATCTACAAAAGGTTAGCTGGTTGTTGGATCATGGAGTAATAAAAAATTAAAAAGCGCAAATTTTGTAAAGAATTTTTTTTGGCTGGTTTGTTTGATTAGTAGAGAGTCGTTGGTAAAGTCTCAGATAGTAAAAATCAAATATGAATGAAAAAAAATTGATAATTATTATTCTAACTCTATATATAATAAGTCTTCGAAAAAATCATACAGACAGGTTTAATGAGTATTCATTTCTAGCTTAAAGACAGGTAGGGTGTGGGACTACTTCGGCAGAGGTTTTCTTCGTCATATATTTCTCATTAGAATGGAGCAAAAATTTTGACGAAGAAAACCCCTGACGAACTAGTCCCACACCCTATATTATAAATTGAATATCTTGAAAACCACAAATTCTGAAAAATCTATTTATCATGAAAACCGTGACCTAAACATTGATTTGAACTTGGATAGTTAAAAAAAGGAGTTAAAGATTTTTTACAGTGTATTTTGAAAAAAGGAAAATATACCATCTACAATTTTGCCAAAGACACTATACCGATAAAATCAACCGTTTTGGCCCTAAAAAATATTTGTTATCCTTTACAGATGGCGGGCGATCTTACCCCGCTAGTGGGCGGGCTTACCCCGCATGAAAAAGAACTGCAAATGTTCAATGCATTTTTAAAATTGAAAATAAAGCTGGCAAATAAACAAAAATATTTCAGTTCATATGTTTTAGATGTGGGTATTGAATAGAAGAGCCCATTAGCAAAGAAAAAAATGAAATTGCAGCCGCAACTTTTTTTCTATAAACAGAATTGCTTAAGGGGGCGGTCTTGCCCCGCTTACCCCTAAATATGGATGGAATCAGCAATGATATTACAGTTACTGCTCTGGTTTTCTATGTCGTCGATATGCGTCTCCATCAACAAAATCCTGCGACTAAGGATTAAGCGCCTATTTTAGTTATCTTTCATTATCTTCTTTCCCTTTCAGTTTTTATTGTGGTAAACTCGTTCCTAATTAGAAAAAAATGCATTTTTTACAAATTTCTCAATTTTCAGTCAATTATAACCAATAATAACCTAGGAATAAAAACGTGACGTAATTGAGGGATGGGGGTCAAGAAAGTTGTGACAATTTGTGACGAAAGGGAGGGGGGAGTTAATTTTTGTCCAATTTTGCGTGACATCATCAACGAATGATCCCTTAGTTACCCTGTTTTTATATTATTCTAACTTTCTAGTAGTTACTTTTACTATATGCAATCTATTTTTATCAAAAAACTTGATTTAGCTGTAAAAGAAAATCAAGTTTTTTGATAAAAATAGATTGCATATAGTAAAAGAACTACTAGAAAGTTAGAATAATATAAAAACAGGGTAACTAATAGCAGTTTTTCCAGTCGTTAAGCAAAATGCCATTCTGTGCCGAACACGCATCAGTACTGGACGTGTTTGGTGATCGGTCCGATGGAGTATAAAACAAAAGACGTGTGAACAAGTGTTGGCATTGTTTGCCTGGTCGAGTGAAATAAATCCGGGTTCAAGGTCGTTCCTTTGTGCAACTGTTTCGCATCGTGACTGCCAGCTGGTGCGTAAGCCGATTTGGCTGCTGGCTGGATTGTGCTACAGCAGTGGACGAGACACAAACGAGGAAAAAGAAGAAGCCATCAGTGTCAGCGAGTCGTATCGCTGTGTGGAGTGATCTCACACCTGGCTCGCTGCTGGTGGCTGTTTGGTGCTGCTGTATTGGTGCTGCTGGCTGTAACGGCTGCTACTTCGAACGATCGGACAACCAACCTTACTGGAAGGGAGAAATAAAAAGGTACGTGTTCTTGTCAGCGCTAGTGCGCTAAACATAGCGCGATGGATGTAGATCCCTCGCCTCCCGCGCCACCATCCCCGAACCCCTCTGACCCTGACCCTTCTGTTACCCCCTCCCCTGTTCATTCTTCAGTCCCCCCTCGCCCCAGGCTTTACCCAGACGGAGCCCAGGGCAGCTATACTGTTTATTTTCGGCCAAAGGCAGGACCGAAATCGAAAAAGTTGAACCTCTTGCAGATTTCTAAAGACCTGACGAAGGAGTACAAGGGCGTGACCGAAATTTCCAAGGTCCGGCCTAACAAGCTCCGTGTCGTGGTCGGTAACCTGAAAGAGGCCAACGATATAGCTTGCTCTGAGCTCTTCACACGCGAGTATCGCGTTTACATACCCGCACGAGACGTGGAGATCGACGGTGTCATAACCGATTCGAGTCTGTCCGTCGAGTGTATACTGCAAAGTGCCAAAGGGTGCTTTAAGAACAAAACGTGTCCCGAAGTAAAGGTGCTCGACTGCAAGCAATTGCGGTCAGCATCGATCATCGGTGGCAAAACAGTATACACTCCGTCAGACTCGTTTCGAGTTACGTTCGCCGGGTCTGCACTACCAAGCCACGTCTCGATCCACCGGGTTCGTCTCCCTGTGAGGCTCTACGTGCCCCGCGTCATGAACTGCCTGAATTGCAAGCAGTTAGGCCATACAGCCGCCTACTGCTGCAATAAGGCACGTTGTGGCAAGTGTGGGGAGTCTCATGCGGAAGATTCTTGCAGTGTTAACGCTGAAAAGTGTATTCACTGCGGAGAAAATCTGCATGAGCTCTCGACATGTGCGGTGTACATGCAGCGCAGGGATAAAATAAAACGGTCTCTCAAAGAGCGTTCAAAGCGTTCCTACGCTGACATGCTGAAGAAGACCGTTACCACTTCTCCCGTTACTTCGAACCCCTTCGATCTGTTGCCCTCTGAGGAAACCGATTCTGACGATTCACCAGCGGGAGCATCTTACGCCAATCCTGGGGAGTCTAGAAAGAGGAAAAGTGTTTCCTCTCCTAAACTTCCCAGAAAAGGTCCTAAGATTTCTCAAAGTGAAATGAAGGTTACAAACAAACCAAACAGTGCTGCGGAAAAACCGAAGCAAACTCCTCCTGGGCTGGCAAATTTAAAGTCCCAGAAGGAGTTCCCAGCACTGCCAGGAACATCTAAAACCCCAGTTGCTCCTTTTACACTCCCAGTTGATGAAACAAACTCTGGATTAGTGAAATTTTCTGACATTGTGGACTGGATTTTTGAAACTTTCAATGTACCCGATCCAATTAAAATTTTTCTTACAGCATTCCTCCCAACAGTTAGATCATTTTTGAAGCAGTTGACTGCCCAATGGCCTCTCCTTGCAGCGATTGTATCCTTCGATGCCTAATTCAACTGCGTATATGAAGGATTCTATCTCTGTCTTACAGTGGAATTGTAGAAGTATTTTACCAAAAATTGATTCGTTTAAAGTTTTGATAAATAAAAACAAATGCGATGCATTTTCCCTTTGTGAAACTTGGCTTACTTCAAATATTGATCTCAACTTCCATGATTTTAATATTATTCGCCTTGATCGAGACACCCCATATGGAGGAGTACTTTTAGGGATTAAAAAGTGCTATTCTTTCTATCGTATTAACCTCCCCTCGATTCCAGGCATCGAAGTTGTCGCATGTCAAATGACAATACAAGGTAAAGAGCTTTGTATTGCCTCAATATATATTCCCCCCAGAGCACAGGTTGGGCAACGGCTGCTCTTTGATTTAATAGAACTTCTTCCCTCGCCACGTTTGATTTTGGGAGACTTCAACTCTCATGGCGTGGCTTGGGGTTCCCCATACAATGATAACCGCTCCTCTTTAATCTATAACCTTTGCGATGACTTCGACATGACTATTTTAAACAACGGTGAAATGACACGTATCCCGAAACCTCCAGCGCGCCCAAGCGCTTTGGATCTATCCTTATGTTCGACGTCGCTACGGTTGGATTGCACATGGAAGGTAATCCTCGATCCTCACGGTAGCGACCATCTGCCTATTCTTATTTCAATTACTAACGGGTCAACTCGCATGCGACCAATTGACATTCCGTATGACCTCACACGAAATGTCGATTGGAAGTTATACGAGGAAATGATTTCAAAAGCGGTCGAGTCGATTCAACATCATTCACCACTTGAAGAATACAACCTCCTCGCGGGCTTGATTCTCGACGCCGCGTTGCAAGCCCAAACGAAGAAATATCCCGGCGTAACGATCAAAGAACGGCCTCCCACTCCGTGGTGGGACCAAGAGTGCTCCGATGTCTACACGCAAAGATCCGACGCGTTTAAGGCCTACCAGACGGGAGGTATACCTGGCGACTATTTACGGTATTCGGAGCTTGATACCAAGCTTAAAAGCTTGGCTAAAGCAAAGAAACGTGGATATTGGCGTCGGTTCGTGAACGAGACGTCGAGGGAGACATCGATGAGCACTCTTTGGAACACAGCCCGAAGAATGCGGAATCGCGTAACGGTCAACGAAAGCGGGGAGTCTTCAAGTAGGTGGATATTTGATTTTGCCAGGAAAGTATGTCCGGACTCTGTTCCTGAGCAAAATATTGTTCGCGATGCGTCTCCGGGCCACGACGCGATAGAATCACCTTTTACGATGGCAGAACTTTCAGTTGCCCTCCTGTCCTGTAACAATAACGCGCCTGGATTAGATAGAATCAAATTCAACTTGTTGAAGAATCTACCCGGCAATGCCAAGAGGCGCTTGTTGAACTTGTTCAATAAGTTCCTGGAGCAAAACATTGTACCGCAGGATTGGAGGCAAGTGAAGGTGATCGCCATCCAAAAACCAGGGACCCCAGCTTCTAATCACAACTCTTATAGGCCGATTGCAATGCTATCCTGTATCCGGAAATTGATGGAAAAAATGATACTCCGTCGTTTAGACCACTGGGTCGAATCAAATGGTCTACTATCAGAAACTCAATTTGGCTTCCGCCGTGCCAAAGGGACGAATGATTGTCTTGCGTTGCTTTCAACAGATATTCAGCTGGCGTATGCTCGTAAAGAACAAATGGCGTCTGCGTTCTTGGACATTAAGGGGGCTTTTGATTCCGTTTCTATTGACATTCTTTCGGGTAAACTTCACCGACAAGGATTTTCTCCAATTTTGAACAATTTTTTGCACAACTTGTTGTCCGAAAAGCACATGCATTTTACGCATGGCGATTTGGCAACTTTTCGCATTAGCTACATGGGTCTTCCCCAGGGCTCATGTTTAAGCCCCCTTCTTTACAACTTTTATGTAAATGACATCGACGAATGTCTGGCAAATTCATGCACGATAAGACAACTTGCAGACGACAGTGTAATCTCTGTTACAGGAGCCAAAGCTGCCGATCTGCAAGGACCATTGCAAGATACCTTGGACAATTTGTCTGCTTGGGCTTTACAGCTAGGTATCGAATTCTCTCCGGAGAAGACTGAGATAGTAGTTTTTTCTAGGAAGCATGAACCTGCTCAGCTTCAAACACAATTAATGGGTAAAACGATTTCTCAGGTTTTGGTACACAAATATCTTGGTGTCTGGTTCGACTCTAAAGGCACCTGGGGTTGTCACGTGAGGTATCTGATGAAAAAATGTCAACAAAGAGTGAATTTTCTTCGTACAATAACCGGACAATGGTGGGGAGCCCATCCAGGAGACCTTATAAGGCTTTACCAAACAACGATATTGTCTGTTATTGAATACGGGTGTTTCTGCTTCCGCTCCGCAGCAAACACACATTTGATCAAACTGGAGCGAATACAATATCGTTGTTTGCGTATCGCCTTAGGTTGCATGCAGTCGACCCATACGATGAGTTTGGAGGTTTTAGCTGGAGTACTACCATTGAAAAACCGCTTCTGGAGCCTGTCTTCTCGTATTCTAATCAAATGTGAGGTCTTGAACCGTCCCGTGATTGAAAATTTTGAAAGGTTAATCGAACTTAATTCTCAAACCCGTTTTATGACATTGTATTTCAATCACATGTCCCAAAATATTAACCCTTCTTCGAATATTCCAAATCGTGTCGACTTATCAAATACTTCTGATTCTACTGTGTTTTTCGATACATCCATGATAGAAGAAACTCGTGGAATCCCGGATCATTTACGCGTGCAGCAGATCCCTAAAATTTTTTCCAATAAATATCGAAACATCAACTGCGACAATATGTACTACACTGACGGATCACTTCTTGATGGGTCCACTGGCTTCGGTATCTTCAATAACAATTTAACCGTCTCCCATAAGCTCGATAATCCTGCTTCTGTTTACGTCGCAGAATTAGCTGCAATTCAGTACACCCTAGGGATTATCGAAAAAATGCCCACGGACCATTATTTCATCTTTACGGACAGTCTCAGTTCCATTGAGGCTCTCCGATCGATGAAAGATGTTAAGCACTCTCCGTATTTCCTGGGGAAAAT
The DNA here is from genome assembly GCF_029784165.1 of Wyeomyia smithii. Lineage (NCBI taxonomy): Eukaryota > Metazoa > Arthropoda > Insecta > Diptera > Culicidae > Wyeomyia > Wyeomyia smithii. Next base: position 43,875,152 of record NC_073694.1, read on the forward strand.
ACGGGAACATCTGAGTGCTTTATCCGAAAAATCGTATCAGATTACCTTAGCGTGGGTCCCTTCTCACTGCTCGATACCGGGTAATGAGAAAGCGGACTCTTTGGCTAAGGTGGGCGCAACAAACGGTGATATTTATGAAAGACCAATTGCCTTTAATGAATTTTTCGCACTTGTACGTCAGAATACGATCATCAGTTGGCAAAATGCTTGGACCAGAGGGGAATTGGGAAGGTGGTTACATTCCATAATCCCCAAAGTATCGACGAACCCGTGGTTCAAGGGGTTGGATGTAGGTCGGGATTTCATTTGCGTGATGTCCCGGCTTATGTCCAATCACTATAGATTTGACGCGCTCCTCCGTCGTGTTGGGCTCGGGGAAAGTGGTATCTGTGCCTGTGGCGAAGGTTATCACGACATAGAGCATGTGGTTTGGTCATGCCCTGTACACCGTGACGCCAGGTCTAAATTAATAGCTTCCCTGCAGGCCGAGGGTAGACAGCCGGCTGTTCCTGTTCGTGATGTCTTGGCGAGCCGTGACCTATCCTACATGTCCCTTATATACGTTTTCCTGAAATCCATCTACGCCCCAGTCTAGTCCCGTTCCCCTCCGTCTACACCCAACAAAACGACAAGAACACGTTTGAACCTTAAGCACAAAACCAGCAACCAGACCCCGCACAACAGAACCAGGACCCAAGGACTACGAGCCTCTGTCCCAACTCACGACATCGTGGCTCAGCAGAACGAATCCATACATGCCATTCGACGATTATCAGACGACCATTGAACAACAAAACACTGATTGGAAATCCCATGCTAGTTTTAAGTTAGACTTAATTTCAGCTCGTAGTCGGCAGCGAGGATAAAAAATTTGCTTTAGTTTTTAAGTCATCAGATATAATTGGCGCCGTTAAACATTAAATTGTATTTGTGCCGTGTCAAATAAATGTTATGTGAAGAAAAAAAAAAAAAAAAAGCAAAATGCTCGTAGAAATTTCTATTTTACTACCACTATCACTACAGCGCCATCTCGTAGAATTGAACATTGTTTCGGGTGTCCCATTGCCAAATCCCAAGCCGCACACATTGTTGCAATTAAGCAAATGCAACTCTCAATGCAACAATGTTTTGGGAAAAGATAGTTCAGAAAACCTTTCTCAGTGGATATGCAGTGTTAATCGTGCGAAATATGAAATAACAAAACCATATTTCCTACAGAAATCATTTATCAATCATTTGATGTTGCTATACATTTTCATCACTAGGTTGCTTTCCTTAGAAGAAGAAAAAAGTGTGGAACAACAATATGCGACATCATGTAACATTATCGTTGTCTCAATGCATAATGAAATATGCAGTTGGAACTAGATTGCAGAAAACTTTTGAGCAATTTCTAGTGTTCTATTACGAGAATGGTACACGTAAATAACATAATGTTGCTCAATACTTTTAAATTTCTTTAGAGTAACCGGAAAAGTTTCTTGCATCGTTAAAAAAGCTATAAAACAACAAATATTGAGTAGTCTCATTTCAAAACATGTTGCAGGTGCTGTTTGGGATATAATTCAATAAAGGCATATCCACTCTTTGGATTTTAGAATAATGATGTTGTATTTGAAGGAATAATTGGAGCATAGTATTTGATATTGACGTAATATTGTACTAAATAAACAGTTTTTCTATCATAATGACTCCTAATTTCGAACTTTGATCAAACCAGCTAGTTTTAAACAGCCTTTGGATTTTATTTCTTTGTAAGTTTGAGGAGCAGCCTGCTCGTTTGACACTTGTTTTCTTCAAATAAGTCGTGAAATCTTTGAGAGAAGAGACTTTCAATACTTTTACAATCTAACACATAATGGTTAAAATAAAAGTCCGATTACACTGGTCAACACAAGTGTGGCCCCGAAGGTCAAACTAAAAAAAAATAAAAATTATAGCTTTTCCTGTGAATCTTTTCTTTCTAGGGCAACTATTGTGAGCTTTAGAGCAGCATTTTTTTCGATTTTGTCAACCAGTATTATAATCAAATGTAATGGGTACCAATACAGCAACTAAACCTTCAATTTAAAACTAAGATTGTTGAGATCAGTCATGCCATCTTTGGAAAAACGAGTGAATTTAAAAAAAGTTCTCTGAACACGTTTCTTTTCATAACCTTCGAACTACATGTTCGATCACCATAAAATTCGTTATTTAGGGGTTGTTAGACAGTCCGTTCATTTGATACCTATTCTGTTCAAATCGGGTGTGTAGTTTCTGAGATAATGAAGTTTTGTGACTTTCACATTTTGATACATAACCTCGAAACTTAAAATCCGATTGCAAAAAAATTCAAAAGTGTCTTATGGGGCAACTAGACCTTTCATTTGCAATTAGTTTCATTAAAATCGGTCCAGCCATCTCTGAGAAAATTGAGTGAGATTGGGAGAGCGTTACATACATACACACTAGGGTGGGGAAAAATTATCGATTTTCCAGAACCAAGTTTTTTTGGTTCCTTTTGGGGTCCCAAACAACCCTAAACTTACCTGAAGTCGATTGGTTTTGTCTCTGCTTGGCGCATTGCATTTCAAATTTGTATGAAAATTTATATGGGAAAACCTACTTTTTTGCATTTACCTTTCTAGAGAGCTCAATAATGCTCTAATAATGCACTACATTATGTTAAAGTGTAGTATTTTAGATGCCCAACAACTTCGCAGAAGACACTGAAGAGCTAGAATGTCCCTAAGAAGAGCTATAGTTGTTCAAAGTTGAGTATGTCGATTTAAATGCAGAAAATTTTGTTTTATGCCAACATTACCAATGTACCGGCGTCAGTAGGATTCCCATCAGAAGTAACCTGTCGTAACTACTCAGCTGGACCAAGCAAACAAATTTAGGGCAATATTCTAGGCGTAAATGGAATCTACAACGTGTTTTAGAGGTTACTTTTGATGGAAATCTGACTGACGCTGGTATACTAGCAGTGTTGGCAGAAAAAATGATTTGCAACATAAATTTCGACATACTCAACTTTGAACAGCTCTAGTATTTTTTTGGCACACCTTAGCTCTTTAGTGTTTTCGGTCAAGTTGTTAGGCATCAAAAAACCTACCATTAGAAGTCATGAAACATATGATTTGAGCCATTTGAACTCTTTAGAATGGAAAATACGAAAAAGTTGGTTTTTCCATACAAATCTCCATATAAATTTAAAATTCAATGCGCCAAGCGGAGACAAAACCAATCGACTTCCAATAAATTCAGGATTGTTTGGTGCCCCAAATAGAACAAAAAAAACTTGATTCTGGCTTTCTGCTATCAAGTTTCGTTTTTTCCATATAACGATTCCCCACCCTAATACACACACACATACACACAAATATACAGAAAATGCTCAGCTCGTCGAACTAAGTCGATTGATATACGAGATTCAACCCTTTGGAGCACTTTTATACCTTTGGTTTTTCCAGTGATTGCTATACCTTTCTAGGAGAAAGGCGAAACGGTACTGTCTTAACATAAACTTGTTCAAAACTAGATATTCACGAAGAATTCCAACGAAGTATTCTCACTACAGAGTGAGTGATTTTGCTTAGTGATTAAAATAAAAAGTGGTCCGCTAGTGATGAATAAAACTTTGGTTGGTTGCTGAACGAGTCTCGTTGTAGCCGTATAAAAAAATGCGCGGAATTTGTTTTCTGAGGTGGGTGATTAAATTAAATGAGTTTTCGAGTGCAGATGCCCGACTATGAATTAATTCCAGACTTGGAAATAAATGATGGGACTCGTTTGCCTTTATTTTTTCTTCATATACAAAAAATAAAAGCATATCAGTCTCCACGCATTCTTAGACGGCCAAGACATCTATAATTATGTTATGTTATTATTGTTGTGTCGGTCATGTGAACAGTTTATTTTGATCCAACATAGGCATGCATTATAGCGAGAAGAATTTCTGAAAACAGTTGCCAGAAAAAACTTCACTTTAACTTTCGATTTTCTTTGAAAATATATATTAGTTTTATTCAGTTTCAATAACTCTAGCTTATTTTTAATTGAACCTTGCAAACATGAACTGTGTTTTTATTTATTTTAGTCAATGATATTTGTATGTGAACACTTTTCTTTTAACTGATAACAAATGTGAAATGTTGTTTTCAATAGACAATTGAGTATATGCTCAGGATGGGACTCGTATGCCTTTATTTTCAATATGGGGCAGGCAAGGTTTGGTATTTTTCCAGTAGTTTTCAGAACAAACTTTCAAATTTCATCAAGGCATACGAAAGTATAAACAAAATTAGATACATTGACAGCATAAACACAAATTCGCCAAAAAGACATATGGGACTCTCATGCTTTTATGGGCAGTATAGTGCTATTGAAAATTGTCAAGCCTTGTTGTAGCGCAGATTTCGACCTTAAATTGGTCGCCTAACGCTTGCTCTCCCTAACACGGTGGACAGAATATTATACCTAGATAACCAGGAATGCACTCTTTGAGCTATATAAAAGCCTGCTTCTGCTCAAACCAATCAGTTCACTAGTAGATTGTGACTTGAACGGTCCTATTTAAGCAGCAACGGGTACCAGCAGCAGTAGGGATGAGCAAAACGGATCTCTTCTGAGAGCGGCTCTGAACTGCTCACACAACATTTTGAACCGACTTATATGGACGGTACTTTGTTCACAAAAAACAACGTGCAAGGTTCTTGTTATTTCGGTAAACTTCGTTTTCTGGCGAACCAGCAGTTTTGTTGTGCACAAATAGCCATGGTTCATTTTTGTGAGCTGTTCGCCCATCCATAAGCAGCAGTAGCTGCAGCGGGTATCAGAAGCGGTAGTGGTAGCAGCGTCAGTGGTAGGTGCAGCGGCACAACTTCTTCCTCTAGTAAAAACCTGCCTTTGTGTGGTATTGGCAGCATCAGTGGTAGGTGTATTGTCCAGCACCTCTTCCAGCGACGTCAATGAACGGGGATGTTGACAATCAAAATCTGTCGGCCGTAAAATTTTCAGTGTGGAACAGATCCCCTTGTGTCATCGGAAAAGTGCCTGATTCCCACTGTCGTGAAAAGCACAGAGATGCGATGCGATATTATTTAAACAAAAAATTATCCTTTTCAGGACAAATTAAATACTTAATTTGAAAAGTTAATATTTTCTTGTTCCTTCATTACACTTCATTCATATTATAACAAAAAGGCAGTAGTGACAGTGGCAGCGGCAACCTATTCGTATCAGCTTTCGGTTCAAATTATTTTAAATATTATCTAATTAAGAAATGAACGGTCCCTCCGGTGGAACTCTGCTGCCGTCTAACTTTTAATTTTAATAACAAAAAAATTGTGTGCAAATCCACAATGGTAATGCTAGCATAGAACTACATAGAGCTGTTGGTTGGAACACTTGGTTGCATTCGGGAGTGATCGCGAATTATTTGAATGATATACGCTAAGATTACGATATTATCCCAGTTTCGGCATTACTCATATAAACTGATATTTGGCCATTTGTGGCTATTTTCCAGGAGCATTATTACAAAAAAGTTTTTTTATTAGTGTTGATATTCTTTTGATTGATCACTCTCAAATACAACAATGCAAGTAATGAAACAAACAACCTTAAGTTCTCCGTCAACCTTGCGGTCGTGGCTTTGCACACAGCCCTTCTGTTTTTCCATACATTTTCTACACGATTGGCTCATTTTTCTAACACAGACATCAATAGTCGATTGCATTGGTGTAAAACTCATAACAGAGGAATGAAGGTGTGCTGCAAGAGTTTGTGCACGTCGAAGGGAAAAAATATACACCTTTGCTGAAGTGTCAACTCATGGATCTTTCAAACTGAAACCACTTAACAAGAACAAAATAGTATTTTTTTAATCCGTTCTACTTTTTTATCAACCAGATTAGCTCGTCTATTAGTATATTAGTCTTGCAATACAAGCGAAGCTGTTCAAGTTTCAATTTATGCTATATGTCGTTTTGATTTTTGTTTGTTTTGTGGTTAAAAAATATTGCGATAAGAATCAACCACTCACCAGAGTAAAGTAACAGATACTTGGATGACAGGTTTCCATTAGTGAATGGCGATTCTTACAGTCAACAGGTGAGGTAATTTTGTTTTGCACTAGGTAAGGTAACAGTGAGAAAAGAATCCAGTGTCACTAACCACGAACGCCGCAGGCGTCTTGTTATCCTGTTTCTAAATCGTTCCACCAGTCCTTAACGGGTAGGGCCCAAGAAAACCACAAACAGCACTTTTCTAAATCCACACTACACCGTACTGAAAGCGGAAAAAGTAAAACGGCAAAACTGCCCTGCACGCATATGCAGAGAGGTCTAGTTAGTAGGACTGAAGTAGGCACAACAGATCTAGAAAACTATTTGGCGCAGAGCGAGCCGAGTTTACTTTTGTCTAATTGCATATCTCTCCTGGTTGGAACAATGCGGCTAAAAAGCCAACTTTTCATTTCCCGACTTTTTAGGAGGAGATAGTAAAAAATTGGCAGTAGAAACAGTGCGAACTAAAGAGCAATACCGTTAGTGAATGTGAGTTTGCTCCGGGTGTTTCGAATTGGTAAATCTGAAAATTGATCAGTTGGAATGGAATGTTATGTAACATTTGATAACCTACTTACACAGAGCACCAAAGTAGTCTTCTATGACGATACAAAAATAAACCTACGTAACACGAATATATAACATCGACGCATAAAGTGAAGCATGGTTTTGAAGTGATGAGAATCTGCTTTAATATAATTCTAGTCAGCGTTTATTAGAAAGAAAGAGAAGACACGTTCTATATATGTCTAAGAGGACTAAATTTGATCGTTAAATAAACATTCATCTTTAAATTGAAAATACTAAAAGCAACTAATTGAATGATTCGGGTAATTTTTCTTATTAGAAAAAATAATGAGATGAAGCGTACAGCAAATTTGCATTGTCAAATGGATAACGAACAGTGTGCTGATCGAATTTAGTCGAAAGTAGAACACAAAAACTTGCTCTGATCTTCTGAAGGGTACAATCTCTCGAGGAAAAAAGTCTTGTCAGTTTTAGAAGTACGTCTTGTCTTCGCTGGAATATCAGTTTTTTTCTGTTCAAATTTCATCTCATTTGTTTGCTTAGCACTTGACGTAAAACGGTTCATAAAATACCCGGTCAGTGAGCCACTGCCGAGAGGAAAGCAGTGTACCCAAAACGGAAAGAAGCACCGAAGACGAGCCATGGAAAGTCAATTTAAGATCTTGAGGAAAGCTTTTTGCTGCATCGCAAACCATCAGCTCCGCCAGAGGAGGCCATCTTCGGACCACCATCAAAGCGCGTTCGGAAAACGGCACGGAAAAGTCATCTTCCGGTTTTGTGAAAAAGAGCACGTCCGGCCCTATAGTGCAGGGCAGAGAGTGTGAGCTGACTTTCAATCTTGTAGTGCATTTCTCGGCAAATATTGTTTAAGCAAATATAAATAGAAGTTAGATGGGAAAAATATACCACGATCAACAAACCGGAACGAACGCGATCCTTGACTGCGGAGCGTAGCGATAGTTATAAGACGGTGGTAACGAGAACACCCCGTCTGGTATAAGATTGATGCTCAATGTTTCTATCAAACAGTCTCTGTATTGTTTGCTGGCATTTTGAGGATTTTTGAACAACTGGCAAGCAAAAACAATGAATCCGTTTGACCTAAACCTCAACATAGTCTATTTTGTCATAAAGTACAGTTTACTAATTTTTGTTTTCAAGGTATTTTGCAAAGTATCCTCGTTTCCCAAAATCGATTTGAAATAATTGTCTGGGCAACCAACAGTCGGTAAGATTTCGAAAACTTTTGTTTCATTCCGAATTGAATCTCTGTCCTGGCAGTTGGACTCTACACGTGCACAACATACAATACAATGGGCCTAACAGAGGCCCACGCCAGTATTTAAATAGTCTGAGTGGGAGTTTCACGCAAACGGTGCACGTGCCCGCATAATATACCGGTCGGCTTATCTCGCTGCAAGACATCCTGCCAATTGCGAATTCATACCACATTTGCTAGGTCAAGTAGGATCAGAGTTTCGCAACATACAAAAGATGCCCGCACACTTTCTCACATTATTCTCCGAACGAAACAAGTGTTATGCATATAAAGTGTCCTAAATTTTATTTGCGCACCGGAAAATTTCTCCGTTCTGGGAGGGAAAAATGCGCTCCCAAAAGAGCCACGCGGTAGTAAAAATTGAATAAGATATCATAATAAATTTATTGTTATGGCACTCGCAAATGCTGACCGATGAAGAATTGGGCCACCGGCGCTGGTTGTGTGATTTTTACAGCTTCGAAGACGGACGCGTTGGTGTTCATGCTGCCTTGCTTGGTATCGAATGTCACCCGGGCGGGCTTGCAACCGCTCCGCCGGAAAGCAGTCATAAAGCAGTCCAATCACGTTCGGCTAGTTGAGATCGATAACGGGCGGAACCGAATAGTTTTTGATACCCGGTCCGAAGTTTGCTCTGTGGAACCGGGGTTCCGTTTCCTGGACGAGGGTAACGCTGACAGGAAAGATGCTGAAATAGGAAATTGAAATAAAGTGCGAAGTGTCGCTTGTTGAAAGACGTAAATTGAAAGGGTAAAAGTGACACATTTTCCGTCGCTTTGCAGTGGCTGGGGTACTGGCCACATTGGAAATATTCACACCAACGCCTATAACAAAATCTCAACGAAACGCTTAACTATGTTTCATAACATTATTTATGCAAATAAACCATCAATCAAAAATAATGATTATATGCTATAATCCGGTGCAATTTCAGCCCGAAACCTAGAGGCAACGCAATTGACCTTACATGAAAAATAGCAGCCACATTCTGAGAGACCTTTCTCTCCGTACGCCCGCATGAATTATGTCGGTACCACTCCACAGGAGCAGTGAAGAAACTCCATTTCTCCAACCGTGGCAGAGTCGTATTAATAATGTAAGTCTCAAATTAAAATTTTATTACTCCGCCGCAGTTTTCTGGCACCGCTCGGAGGAATACGCGTGCGACGACCGGGGGCAATGAGTTTTTGATGATTTATAATGACAGCTAATATGTTTAAACCACATTCGCACCGTGCTCTGTTATTTGGCGAGACGGTTGACTTTCAGAACCACCTTCTTCATTCGAGAATTTAATGCATACTTTCGGAATTGCCTGTTGAAAAGTGTGCGAAAACGCTCACAAATTTTGATAATTCATATTTCCCATCGTAGGTTTAATGATGCCTTATGACTGTATTATGCAGTCTTAATAAACTGAAGGTTAAGCCTCAGGTTCGAAATGTGGAGCCTATTTTTTTTCAGACAATAATGTATAACCCACCAGTGATCTTTCAGTATATTTATTTTTCATATATTATACAATCACACAACTCACCGTTGACTGCACTTGCGCTAGATCTTTTCGTGACGTTGTTCTTCGGGTGACACCTGTTTTTCAGTTTTGGAAAAACTGACAACGTAAAAATATAGTGTAAACATTATATTCTAAACAACTTCTACCCAAATTTTCAGAAGAAAATATCCAATGGGCAATTTTCTGCTGTGTTTTTCCTTGATGCAATTTGATGTGAACAACCTTTATTAGTGCGTTTCTAATCATACTTTTCACATAAATAGCAAAAAAAAAGGCATGTAAGGCCTCCTCTCTACCGTAACCCAATTTAAGATTCGAAGAGACTCCAGTGTGTCTCCGATACTCTAAGAATATAAACCAATCGATCCAATATTGCCCTGAGCCATCGCATAAGCTTGTCCGGGAAGCCGTATTGTCAAAACCCCAATTAATCACCTAGTGGTGTGATCTGGTCTTTCTCATTCTAAATCTATTGTATATTAAAGTATGTTGCTATTAAAACGTCAAGTCATAGAAGAAAAAAACGCAAGAAGCTGATTATTTTTACTGGGCCAACATGGCGACTTCCTGTATCTGGTATACAGCTTAAAACAGCCAAATGTTAATCAGCATGTATATTTCCAGATTTAGGCTGATGTCCAGAGACTGGGAATATACTTCAAGCGCCACTTTAAATTTCAAGATCAGCTTTCAAAAGTCCAACATGGGTACTCCCGGCGCTCAGAGGCCGAAATACTACTACAGACATCAATTTGATAAACTTGTTGTAAAACTTTTTTTTAAGTAATAAATAAGTTATTAATAAGAATCTCAATTCGAAATGTAACTTGATGTTTAAAAGGTGAGTCAGGCGTGTTTTCGGTTGCTTGTGCATTGGTCTTTGATTACCTATAGCTTCAGAGTTTGTGATTTGTGGAAGGGTGTCTTTCATAGACTACCAACTTTTTTCGTTTCACTTAAAATGGCAGAGCGAAAAAAATCCACCCATTGCTACGGGAAGGAGAAGGGAGGTATCTTTTGACGTGGGACTACGTCTTTGTTTACTATACTGAGATGCATTCTGTAAAACAGGAAATGAAACTGGCAAATGTTGCGTCAGATTTCAAACGTTAATGACAGCATAACCACATGATGGATAACAATAACCAATATGTTGTTGGATAGATAAAATGTATATCAATTTTGTAATATGCTAGTTATCACTCTAATTCCATTGCTAAGCGGTGAAATTGATAGAAAGTTTCAATTACAAATTTACGCGAATAATGAACCAATTACATGTGAGTATTCCTAGCACAGACGACGTGAATGGACACCAACCGTTCCCTGTGGTATTCTCTGTATCAATATCGAAAAAAAAATTGACAGAGTCTCCCCGTCCCAATAGGTCAATTTATTTTTGCTTCCATGAGCTTAGACTAATATGATGTCTCGAAGGTAAAAGTTTTTCGAAAAGTTTGAAACAATCTCCATTAATGCACAATCCCTAAACCTGTTGTCAGAACGTAATAAAAACTGATGTCTTGAAAGAAAACATGCCAGTAAAAGCAACAGTACTAGTGGACCAAAAAGCCGCAGGTCTCTCGTCGTCTATGGTTGCAGCGGTACTCTTCTATTCGTATATTTCAGCGGTACACTTCCGTTCGTACTGCAGCGCGCGGTACTGTTCGTATTGCAGTAGTACACTTCTGTTCGTACATTTCTATTCGTGTGCAATCGGGGAAAAACTGCAATGCTGCTGCTGATTGGAAGTTTATCTCATAAATATGATTACCATGAATTACTCAACAAGAATTGTAGATTTTTGCAACAATTACAAGTCATGTTTATTATATATTATATTCGATATTCACTAAATAATCGTGACCGGATAGTATCGAAAGATTGAATTCCCAAATACAGCCGAAATTCGTTGGTTGGAACACAACTGCCACCCAACTAGCGAATCGTGTTCGTAAGTTGGATGAACTGACAACTGGGCAAATTTTTCAAAGGGGAGCGCCGGTTGTTTGATTTCCTAATTTCATTGCGGTAAAACTTTGCCAAAGAAAATGAACTTTGCTCATCTGTCTTGCTGCTGTTGTAAATATTTTATGTATTTGATCAACACTTTTTCATACGAAAATTCCAACGAGAAGTAAAATGATGAAGCGCAAGCACATCACTCTGCTTCTTGCCTAAAAAATGAAGGATCGCTACGCTGGATAATTCCGGTAAAAGCGTTGAAAAACAAAAAAAAAACAAACAACCGAACAGTAAACCTCTAAGTTACACACAAAATGTTGTAAATTCATAACATACTTTTCAAATTACGCGATTGATTATGTCAGATATGATCTGCATGAAGTGTCCAGTTAACAGCGCTGAGAAACAAACTTATTAGTGCTGAATGGATTAAGCGTAATAAGCAAACATGTTTACAAATTTTTACAACAATAAATAATATAATTTTATTTTAGTAATTTTTTTTTCACTTTTCGGGCCCCTGAAATGCATTTGAATGACGTTGAATTCTGACATTAGAATGCTTTTTAGTTGGTTGACAGCCCAACTAGCGAACACCCAACTAACGAACCTCCAAATCATCACTGTATACAAATTTATAGAAAAGTAAGAGCCGGTGAATGGTTGTGAATTTTTGATCCTGAGCGGGGGCCTAGTGTGGTTTGTAACGTCTCCGCCAACCACGCTCGACGCCTGGGTTCGTATCCCACCGCCGACATAGGTGTCGATGGTTGTGGGGTGGCGTGATCCACTCGCAACCAACCCAACTGGTCTAGATTCAATCCTAGCCGACACCGGGAGATTTTCTGAGGCGAAAAATCTCTGGATCACGCCTTCCATCGCATGAGGAAGTAAAGCCGTTGGCGCCGGTCCGTTAATAAACGGGTCGTGAGTTAGGGACCTGGGTGTGGAGTCGCCTCCCTGGGCGTCGGTAATTGGCCACAACAGTGGCGGAAATAGACCGACGGAAAATAAGCGAGAAAAAAAAAATTTTTTTGGTCCATTTACGAAGATTTATTCCGAATTCTTTCATACATTTCAAAATTGTTAGATGATATATTATTATTCTAAGCTTTACCATATTAAATGTTTATTAGCTGTCTTCGTTATACAGCGAATGAAATTGTAGGCTTTTGCTGAAACTTGTTGATAATTTTGTTTAACATATCTTCTTATGTTTGCCAATTAATGAACTTTTGTAAGGGCTCCCATATTATTTTGAAAGTAAGATATATATTATAAATTTGATTTAATCAGAGTTGAATAAGACAAAATCCTACATTATGATAACGTAAAAAATGATCACGTAAGCATTATTGAATTCGGTTTTTATAGGATATAGAGTTAATTCTGACTTTGACGCATTACGAGAAATTATACACATTTCTACACATATTTCTAAAAATAGATTGCCAGGGATGGCTGAAAATAAAAAAACGTAAGTCACCGAGCAAACACATTGATTCTGTCTGCGGAATCTGTATATTTTGGAATAAAAAACCCCAAATTACGGTGTTTAGTCCCACGCCACCATTTCATACAACCCTAGGGCTGTATACCTTGTAGTATTTCTAACACTAGTGTATGCAGTGAGGATCTCACTTGCTCAATCTTGCGGCGCTAATATCAGCAGCTGTTTTTCCGGCTGCGGTTCGAGCAAATTTCCAATAAGAATCAACCGTCTTCTTGCTGCGGTGATTGGTTATACAATGAAGACTAAATTTCTGCATGCTAGCTTTTATACGTGACTACTGAGAGTTAACTTTTTGGTAGGCGTGTTTTTGTGCACTAGAGTTAGTAAAACAACAATAACAACATTTAGGTAACATTTAGGGATGGGCGAACGGCTCAAGAACCGTTCATATAACCGGTTCTTAGAAAAGAGCGAAAGAACGAACGGCTCACGAAAAAGAATCACGGTTATTTGAGTGCACCAGAACCTGATGGTTCGCGCAAAGCCGAAGTTTACCTAGACAACACGAACTGTCAACGCTCGTGAATCATTGTGAACCATGACCCGTCATATGAGTTGGTTCGAAATGGTGAGTGAGCGGTTCAGAGCCACTCTTGCAAAAGAGCCGTTTTGCCCACCCCTAGTAACAGTCTCCTCCATGGTTTTTCGTATCTCAGTAAAACGTTTTTATCCACATTCGACTCGTCAGGATTTTCTTTTTTTGACGTGGGACTACGTCTTTGTTTACTATACTGGGATGCATTTTGTAAAATTGGAAATGAAACTGGTAAATGTTGCGTCAGATTTCAAACTTCAATAACAGCATAACCACAAGATAGATGGGGCCATCCACATACCACGTGGACAGCTTGGGGGGGAGGAGGGGTGTTGTGTAATATCCACGGTCCTTCAAAAAAAAAAAAAACAAAAAATTATATGGGCATTTGTCCACGGGAAGGGGGGGGGGGGTAAATATCGTCAAAAATCTGTCCACGTGGTATGTGGATGGCCCCGATAACATTAACCAATATGTTGTTGGTTGGATAAAATGTAGAACAATTTTGTAATATGCTAGTTATCATTCTAATTTCATTGCTAAGAGGTAAAATTGATAAAAAGTTTCAACGACAAATTTACCCAAATAATGAACCAATTACATTCGAGCATTCCTAGCACAGACGACGTGAACGGACACCATCGGTTTCCTGTGATATTCTCTGTATTATTATCGAAATAAAAATTGACAGGGTCACCCCGTCCCAATCGGTCAATTTTTTTTTGCTTCCATGAGCTTAGACTAATATGATGTCTCGAAGGTAAAAGTTTTCCGAAGAGTTTGAAACAATCCCCATTTTTTGAACAATTTCCAAACCTGCTTTAGTGCTTTCAGAGCCTAATAAAAACTGATGTCTTGAAAGAATACATGCCAGTAAAAGCAACAGTACCAGTGGAGAAAAGAGCCGCTGCAAAGTGGTCCAATAAGGCAAAACGTGGAACTTAATTCCTAGCTTCATAGTGTCTTCGGAACAAATGTTTGTTTGAATGACCCGCATAATTGCAAATTGTCAAAAAATATGAAAAGTTTACTATACCAAAAAATAAAAAAAATTACTTTTTTGTGTTAAGAGATATATGAATAGTTTATTCAGCAAAGTTGTAGAAGATTCAAAAATATGCAATTTTGTCGAACAAATGAAAATCCTTTCTTTTTAGGTACAAAGTTATAAAGTATACTACATGGAACCTACTTAAAAGTTAGTTTTTTGTACTTAACTTTTGTTAGTTGCTTTTACACGAAATTATTGTTCGAAGGCATTGTTGGGGCATACAAAACACACAGTTTTGCCAAACATTGTATATCTTCAGGGCTTTTCCTTACAGAGTTATATCATATTTAGCTTATATTTTCTATAACTTCAAGAACGTATAGGTTAAAAAGGGGTAAGTGGGGTCACGATGTCAATACTTTTCCTTAAAGTTAAGCTGAAGTACTATAAACTCCTTTTGGTTCCATTTGTCCCAATCCACCCATATTGGAGTACGGTGAGCATATGTTACAGTAGGTTTTCATATATCAATAATACTAACTTTTTTGTGTTAAGAGATAGAGGAATGGTTTATTCGGCGAAGTTTTAGAACGTGCAAAAATATGAAACTTTGCTGAACAGACAAAATCCCTATCTTCATTGGGTACAGAGTTACAGAGTATATTCTAAAAAAGTTACTTAAAAATTAGTTTTTTGTGGTTAACTTTTGTTAGTTACATTTTACATTAACACATCGTTCATAAGAAGCATTTGGGTATATAAAAAACATGTTTTTGTTGAAGGTCACACATCTCCAGGACTTCTCCTTACAAAGTTATAGCATGTTTCAGCTTATTTTTTCGATAACTTTACAACGTTTAGAATATAGATTAGGTAGATTGGGACGGATGGAACTTATAAGGGGCCGTTCCTAAACCACGTGGTCATATTTTGATCCATTTTTATATATACGTGTGTTTTATATGCCCAAATGCTTCTTAAGAACAACATTTTACTGTAAAATGTAACTAACTAAAGTTAAGCACAAAAAACTAACTTTTAAGTAACTTTTATAGAATATACCCTGTAACTCTGTACCCAATGAAGATAGGAATTTCAAATGTTTAGCAAAGTTTCATATTTTTGCACGTTCTAAAACTTTGCTGAATAAACCATTCATCTATCTCTTAACACAAAAAAGTTAGTATTATTGATATATGAAAACCTACTGTAACATATGCTTGCCGTACTCTAATATGGATGGATTGGGACAAATGGAACCCAAAGGATATTTATTTAATTTTATCTTCGATATTCACCAAATAATCGTGACCGTATAATATCGAAAGAGTAAATTCCCAAATATACACATTTATAGAAGAGTAAGAGCCTGCGAATGCTTATGAATTTTTGGTTTATTTACTAAGGTTCATATAGAATCTCTTTTTACATTTCGAAATTGTTAGATGATATATAATTATTCTAAGCTTTACCATACTAAACGTATATTAGCTGTCTTCGTAATACAGTGAATGTAATTGTAGGCAAATGAAAATAATTGTCAAGCAAAAACCAAAAATGGAATTGTTGATTGCTACGATTTTTTGCTGGAACTTGTTAATAATTTTGTTCAACATAGATTTTCCTGTTTGCCAATTAATTAACCTTCCATATTATTTTGAAAGTAAGATCAATATTATAGATTTTATTTAATTAGAGTTGAATAAGACAAAACCATTCATTATGATGACGTAAGTGTTATTGGATTTGGTTTTTGAGGATATAAAGTTAATTCTGACTTTGACGCATTACGAGAAATACTTGGTGCTTCTTCAACAAGCACGATATGCTTGTGCCTTGTCAAATACATGTTGTTTACACACAAAAAATACTACAGGCATAATATCGCCAAATATAAACGATATTCTTTCGAGTGTTGTTGAATATATTTCAAAAATTGATTTCCAGGGGAGGCTGAAAATAAAAACACGTACAGTCGCTGAGAAACACATTGATTCCGTCAGCAGACTCTGTTTATTTTATAATTAAAAAAACTCTAATTACAGTGTTCAGTCCCACGTCACTATTTCATACGACCCTAGGGCTGTATACCTTGTAGTATTTTCATATTACTTCTATGTGAATCAATTACTAAATCGTTTATTCTGAAAGAAGCGTAATAACATAAATACAAACTTCTCCAGATAAAGTATATCACTTAAATCAAATTTGAGGAAGCTATTAATTTAGAGCACGAAATCAGCAAAACAAATAACTGTGCAGTGGCGCTCTGCTCCACATGGCTTGTACCGTACGATACTGTAGCCTGTACCAGCATGTATTCTTTCATGACATCAGTTTTAATCACTTTCTAACTGCAGGGTAATAAAATGTTTGATGAAGAGAATTTATGAAATACCTGTTCAACAAATTTTTACATTCGGGACATCAAATTAGTCTAGGCTCATGGAAGCAAACGTAAAGTTAACGAAAGCAGAGTATATTCTTGTTAAAGCTGAGAGATAAAACCAATGTTAAGCCTGTATCAGACTAACCGTCGCAGCGGTCAACCGCTACCGTTCCGTTCTTTTTCGACCAATCAGAACACAGCGGTCGACCGTCGCTTGTTGTTGTTGCAAAAAATAGAATTATTTCTATTTTTGCCGCCAACCGTTCCCAACGGTTGGTGACTGCTGTCATTGACATGGCGAAGGCAAACGAATCTCTTTATATCTACACAAGATCACATATAGAGACTTGACAAATGAAAATGTGTGCTTCTCTTTTTGGCACACACGACAGCCAGTCAAAACATTGATAGCACCGGCAACGCTGGTTGGCGATGTCAATTTTCGACCAACGCACACTGGCGAAAATGAACCCAAATTTCCACTAATTAAAAGCCGCTGGGCAGGATATCTTAAATATAGCATTTCTTATGTAAAATTGGTCAACAAATTGATTGGCGATGGTTTTATTTTGGACCAGGCTCGGGAAATGATCTTTTTCGCCTCTTTTCACCCTATTTTTTGAGTATTTTTGGAAATATAGACTCTTTCCCGTGCCCTGCACAGAATGAAAATATCACCTATCGATTTATTTGCCAATTTTACATAAGAAACGCTATATTTAAGGTGAAAGCTACTCATTTAGTAGCTATAACACAATGTTAATAAAATTGGTGAAAAAATCTTTTTTTATGCGGTGTTTAGGGACCACATAAAAACAGTTTCCTGTAAGAATATCTAGTTTTGAGGCAGATCTATAGATCACTTTGCTCAATACTTCAGCGAATAATGAAAACTTTTAAATTAAACAATATTTGATTAATTCATCTAGTTTGAAAGCTAGGAACTGTAAAACAGTAGTATTTGTCGTCGTGATAACCAACATCGACCACTTTGTTCACCAAATTTGCCAGTTGCTTAATTTATGTCACACGAGTTTAAGCACTTTATTAATAATTTTGAACAGTGCTGCCAAGAAACATTTCACAACATGATTCAACAAAATGGTGTGTAATTACTTGTTGTTAAAGTAACATATGGATTGAATAAATACTTGCAAAAGTGATTCTACTTCAAGCAATAATAAAAGTTATCTGTTGTACCACCCAGTTGCTTAACTTATGTCCGACACTGTATGAGACTTTTCGAAACATCTGAATGATATACGCATTTATTTTAAACATACAAACTTTTCAAACCATTATCTTTCATCAGCTAACAACATGTGACTTTTCTTGTGTACGAATGCTTCAAATATTAATTGGCTAACGCATGGCATGTCATGTGTTGAAATTCATTTCAAGGATCGAGACAACTAAACGGCCGAAAAGTCCATCGAATATGTTAGTTTTTTATACATCGCACAGAATAAAATCACTAAAAACATTAGCACAAATCAACAAAATCACATATAGAGAGTCGCACAAAAATAGGTTTGACTGTTTATCACAGTAAACGGTTGGTGTCTACAGTTGTCGTCTGGGCTAGACATGTTCGCACGTCATTGGTTCATTGTTCGGAAAAATTCCCAGTATTACAAAATTGTACAACATTTCATCTATCTAACGACATTTTGTTGATTGTAACCAATAGGTTATGCTATAACTCATGTGTTTATTCTGTCATTGTCATTTTTTTTTAAATGGCCCACCACTACCCCCACACCAAATAGCTCATGTTGAGCCCCCTGGTAGTGGACTCATTCTAAAGTACAAACAGACAAAAAAGAAAATGAATGAAAAGAACAATAACGAATATTATAATATATAATCTATTGGTGTGTGTATTATAATGGTGAACTTTAGACAAAAAAAAAATAACTGTAACTAAACTAGAGATACCCAGTGGAACTGCGTCCCTTTAAAGGGATCTCTCAAATACATAGAAAAAATCTGTATTATTTAATTTATACATTTATAGAGCACAATTTAAACAAAGCTTCTGGCAGTTGATACGGCAGTTGATATTAAAAACGAACTGATTTTAGATTTGTAGTATTGTTTCAATTTCGTTTTAAATAACATTTTACTGTTAATTGATTTCACGTTATCTGGAATTATATTGAATACGGAAGGACCAAAGAAAAATATTCGCTTTCGACCAAAGATGCTTGAGGTTCGAGCCCTCTCTAAATTATGAGCATGCCTAGTATTGTGACTATGATTTCGCGCAGGTAAAACTAAGTTATGATGCATATTGGGATTTTTCAAGATATCAAACACAAATAAACAGGTATGAAGTTCCCGCAATCCTTGTATTGGCAGCACATTGTGCGTAAAATTGGTGTAAAACTGGAGCGTAGAAAATAACTGAGGCAATGAGTAAATCGTTTTCAGACATCGGTTCTGTAAAACTTGGAGCATTTTCAATTTGGATTTGCAAGCATGCCCCCATGCAATGATCATATATTGCAGATGTGAATGAATGCATCCATAATAAAATTTGAGGAGTGCATTACGAGGAACAAACGATTTCACACGGTACATTAAGCCACAAAGTCGAGAAACTTTGCACTGCACATGTTCTATGTGATCATTCCAAGATAGTGTAGAGTCTAATACCAGGCCCAAATATTTATAGCTTGACACATTTTCGACATTGGTTTGTCCTACAGACGGATTGGATTGTTGTGTGGTTTTTTTCCTCGGGTGATGGAATAGCATATATTTGGTTTTTCCCTAATTTAGAGATAGAAGATTGCAATCAAAGTATCGTATGAGTGTTGTTAAGTCATAATTTATGCTTGATATGATATCTGAAACATTCTTGTTAGGGTAGAAGATCGCTGTATCATCAGCAAACAACCTAGGTATTCCTAAAAGCGGCAGATTTCCTAGGTCATTCATGTAAATTAAAAATAAAAGTGGGCCAATATTGCTACCTTCAGGAACACTAATATTTACCGTTTTTATCGAACTTAGAGTGTCCTCAATAGCTACGAATTGTTGTCTGTTTGTTAAATAGCTTTTTATAATGTTGTTCGCTAGTCCACGGACTCCATAGTATTCCAATTTTCGCAGAAGAATATCGTGGTTCAGCGTATCGAAGGCTTTCTTAAGGTCAATGAAGAGACCTCCGACAACGCATTTATTATCAACAAGTTGAACGTTCCCGGCGATGCTCGGGATCAAAAGTTTCAAAATTAAGAATCATTTTTTATAATTCATTGCACTATTAGCACAACTCACTTCAAAAATATTTCACATCTTATACGTCCAACATCAGTTTAAGTACTTTAACATTCTGAGAACGCACAGAACGGAAATACCCATATTGGATTGCATTTTGTGATTTGGGGATGTTTTACAGAAACTGGAAATCGCCATTTCGGATTTCAAAATGACGTTCGAAAGTTTCGGAAGTATTGAAATGGTTGGCCGAATACCACTTTAGATTATTTTCCTGAAACCAGAAGTCGTTATTTCGGAAAATGTTATGTGGGGTCATCCCAGTTCCGAATATACCACACTCGAGTGATAACCGGATATTCGTCAATCGTTCACAGTAAAACTTCTTTTTATGTAACTTTTAGAAGAAAGAAATCAACGGAGGAAGAATTAAGCGTGACCATTCAGGCTTTATTCTCCTCTATAAGCATATCTAAAGAGATAACATGTGAATTTTTGAAACGAAAATGTTTGTTGATGTCCTAGGAACACGTCTAAGAAGAAGTTAACGTTTTAATCCACATAACTACGTAGAAATTAAAAAAAAGTAGATTAAACCAATGAAATGCGGCCTTTCCTCCCTCCAGCCAAATGTTCCGAGATCTAGTTTTGGTGAAAGTGAAAAAGTTGAAACCGTTGGCAACAATTATTAGTTTTTTTGTACATAATTATTTGTTTGCATGTTTCGAGCTTTCACGTTTCTCCCTGATACAGAACATTTCCACACTAGTTAGAGTAAAATACCGCTGCAACGAAACGACGTGCTGTTTGGTCGATGAGGCTGGACTCAGCATGGCGCAAACTGCTTCAAAAATGAAGTTTTAAATGAAGCGCAAAACTATTGGAGGGAATACTACTTTATGAAGCTATAAAAGGGAGCAGATAGGAAGGCTCGCGAGCTTTTTTGTACAACAGGCGTCCGTGTGCTGTGCAGTGAGTAAGACCTAGGATTGGACCCCCCCCCCCCTTGTGGGGCTATTGGTAGTGCGCTTGCAGATTGGCCCGCAGCTACGAAGAAACTGCGCAGTACACGGTTCGGCCCGCGAACCTGGAACGGTTCCGCGCCTAACCCGTAAAGGAGCATCGACACCCTCGGACAACAGGTCCTAACCGTCAAGGAGGGTCCCCTCTCGGTGCTGGCCATTGCGGTCAGGCCGATTGCGTCAAAGAGGGAAGACGCCTGCAACATTCGTGATCAAAGTTCGAGATAATTGGGATCCCGCTATCCTGCCATCCGCTCGCCGCCTCGTACCGGTTCGGAATAGGGTTGCGCAGTCGAGAGGACTCCTGCGTAGCCTAAGCAGCAAAAGTAGTGAGTAAACGTTACACGCCACACCATCATTTGTGATTACACACCCACACGCCACAATTACACGAAATAAAAATTAGAAATGTGAACGTTCTTGGTTTTTGTACTTTATCCGCGTTATCCTTGGTTACCCGGTAGCTAGCCGACCCTGCGATACCAGCAATAGGGCCTGCTCTGCCGCAGCTTTTGCCAGCCGTAAGTGTTGGGAAGTCAGTCGGTTTCAATTGGCGCCCAAATAAAAGTCCGCGAAAGGTAATCAAGTGATCGATTAAAGTCAAAAATCTAAGGATTTTTTCCAATGGGAGGCGGAAGGAATTCGGTTCTTAGGAACGAATTTCTTGGCTCTATCACTAATCCCCAGACCAGAAAAAAAATGTGAATGCCTATAAAATCGTGGTAGTGATAGTCCTTGAGGAAAAGAAGGACGTGGAAGCTTTTTACAACCATTTGAAATGAAAAAAAATTCGTGTGTTGTGGTTTATTGGATACTTCGTGAATCGTTTTGCATGGAAAGAAAAATCATAACGCATAATAAATCTTAATTCACCCATACCCAAAGTGATTCATAGATAATTCGCGTTGTGCTGCTTTGCGCTATACTCACTAGAACAATGAACTTGTGAACAATAGAACCCGAACGACGAACGCAGGTGAAGCCCAACAGACAAGGTGAACCCCAGAATCCAGTTTCGTGAAGAAAACTTAAGAGCAAATGTGAATTTTTTAGAACCCAACGGAATACGGCACTGAGTTGAGTGCATCATGAACGCTAGCCGTTCATATTCGAATAAAATATAAAAACAAATGCTTATGAAACGATAAGGGAATATTGGATATGAATATCTAGAATATGCTATCTTTCGTTTGAAATGAAACTCAATGGTTGAGTATATTTACTTTTACTAAGGAAAAGTTGAAATTGAATGCCATTTACCTTTACTTTCTTGCAGTTTAGTGGTACTTGCCAATTACCGGAGGTTGCCCGCAGTGAACCTGGTGAATCGTCAATCGTCAGAGGTTACGGCAGTGTCCGATTTTTTGCTCTGAGATTGAGAACAGGTTCTGCACTTCCTCTAATCCGGACTTTTGAGCAGTATCCAGAAAAACTATAAAGCAAATTTATAGTATGAGCAAGCGCGGAATAGATTGAATACTTACTATTCCGTGTCATGCAGTTCACCATGCTTTAAATTTGCTCGGGAATCCCGAACCGCACTGGCCGTGTTGCGAAGACAATAGAGGAGCTATTAGTTTTTTCCCTATTCGAGCAATAGTGGTGGAGTTGCGGTTTCTGGATGTCCCAATTGGGAATATGGATTCGTACTGTAAGAAGTTGGCAAATTTGCACTAAAATTTTTAACTTTTACCTAATTTTGTTACCTGATACCATCTTGTTAGTCAAGAGCACTATCATGGTGTAGGGCGAGATGTACACTGTATCGCTGGACAATTTTTGATGAAATATTGTACCTTAGCGCTGCTTGCTGATTGTAGCCCAACTTTCTAAATAACAAACAATGGAAGTTATGCTTCGATATGTTTCAACTTACGTTGCTTTCGTTGAAAATTTGGCCGGTTTTCACGAAAACTTTAACTTTCGCATCAACACTTTGTGAAATTTAGTTTTTACATAGTGACACAGATGACAGCTTGTCTTGCATCTGTCGGTAAAGTAGGGTGAAACAACGAAACCCGATGCGATAGTTGGTAACATTGCCTGACTAGTGTTGGCAAAGTGGTGTATATAAATGTAAATAGGGTTGTAAAATAATTTTGTAAATATTTTTAAATATGATATTTTCATTCGATTGTATTATATTAATTTATACGGTGTATGAAATTTTCAGTTAATTTAAATTATTGGTTTATTTATAATATGTGTGAAGAAGATTTATTGTGATTTCGCGCGTTGTATAAAGTTTTAGTAATATTTTATAAGAAATTAAAATAAGCAAAATCACGAATTATTTCAAGCCAAAATGGTTTTATAGAGCAGTTAGATTCAAAAAAAAAAAATGCAAAATAACTACGTGCTTTTACATTTTTTTCATGGGAGTGGTGGATAGTGTAACCGTTGGCAACAATTATTAGTTTTTTTGTACATAATTATTTGTTTGCATGTTTCGAGCTTTCACGTTTCTCCCTGATACAGAACATTTCCACACTAGTTAGAGTAAAATACCGCTGCAACGAAACGACGTGCTGTTTGGTCGATGAGGCTGGACTCAGCATGGCGCAAACTGCTTCAAAAATGAAGTTTTAAATGAAGCGCAAAACTATTGGAGGGAATACTACTTTATGAAGCTATAAAAGGGAGCAGATAGGAAGGCTCGCGAGCTTTTTTGTACAACAGGCGTCCGTGTGCTGTGCAGTGAGTAAGACCTAGGATTGGACCCCCCCCCCCCTTGTGGGGCTATTGGTAGTGCGCTTGCAGATTGGCCCGCAGCTACGAAGAAACTGCGCAGTACACGGTTCGGCCCGCGAACCTGGAACGGTTCCGCGCCTAACCCGTAAAGGAGCATCGACACCCTCGGACAACAGGTCCTAACCGTCAAGGAGGGTCCCCTCTCGGTGCTGGCCATTGCGGTCAGGCCGATTGCGTCAAAGAGGGAAGACGCCTGCAACATTCGTGATCAAAGTTCGAGATAATTGGGATCCCGCTATCCTGCCATCCGCTCGCCGCCTCGTACCGGTTCGGAATAGGGTTGCGCAGTCGAGAGGACTCCTGCGTAGCCTAAGCAGCAAAAGTAGTGAGTAAACGTTACACGCCACACCATCATTTGTGATTACACACCCACACGCCACAATTACACGAAATAAAAATTAGAAATGTGAACGTTCTTGGTTTTTGTACTTTATCCGCGTTATCCTTGGTTACCCGGTAGCTAGCCGACCCTGCGATACCAGCAATAGGGCCTGCTCTGCCGCAGCTTTTGCCAGCCGTAAGTGTTGGGAAGTCAGTCGGTTTCAAAGTATTTCGAATCACGTAATGTGTTACTATTCACAAAACTACGAAAACATCAGAAATGTAATTTTTTTCTGCTCGACTCGCACCAAATTTAAACATAAATTCTTTTGCAAGAAAATATTTGCAGATGTTGAAGGAACAACGAACATGTTATTGAAAAAAAAATTAATTTACGAATTGAGCTCATGCTCAAAATGTCAAAATTTGGCATGTATTATATGTATAATATATATATAAATTTTAAAAAGAGTATTTTAATGTGTTTTTCTGTATGCTGAAAATCATCTTCAAACATACGTAGTTTTTAAAGTAATATGTCAACTTTTAACAATAAGATACCTATTATTTTTCCTCAAATGTCTTTTCTGAACATTAACAAACATTTCAATGAAGAACAATTACATATCATAGCTATGAATTTCGATTGAGAGGCAAATAGAGTTCAAATATTCAGGATTTTGCTTGTTTAACGTAGTGTTGTGAATAATATCTCAATTTTCAGTAGTCAAAAATCTGTTATTTTTATTCAAAAGTCTTTCCTGACATAAACAAACATTTTTAATAATCATGATATTGCATGTTTTACTTAGTTTTGTGAATAATATCTCTATTTTCAGTTATCAGATAACTACTTTTTTTTATTTCACAGATCACTGCTTCGAGTTTTGATTTAGAGGCAAATTCAGCCGAAAAATCATGATTTTGCATGTTTCACGTAGTTTTGTGAATAATATGTCGAGTTTTAGTAATCAGATACCTGTTATTTTTTCTCAACTGTCTTCCTTAAACATCAACGAACATTTTGATGAAAAACTGAATCACATGTCATCGCTTTGAATTTCGATTTGGAGATGAATTAAGTATAAAAAGTCATAATTTTGCATTTTTTACGTAGTTTTGTGAGTAATATCTCAAGTTTTAATGATCAGATACTAATTATTTTTCCTCAAATGTCTTTCCTGAACATTAACAAACATTTTGGTGAAAAAAGAACCATATGCCATCGCTTTGAATTTTGGTTTAGAGGCAAATTCAGCACAGAAAGTCATAATTTTGCATGTTTTAAGTAGTTTTGTGAATAATATCTCAAGTTTTAGTAATTAGATACCTATTATTTTTTCTCAAATGTCTTTCTTAAACATCAACGAACATTTTAATGAAAAAAGAATCACATGTCATCGCTTTGAATTTTGATTTGGAGACGAATTAAGTATAAAAAGTCATAATTTTGCGTGTTTTACGTAGTTTTGTGAAAAATATCTCAATTTTTAGTGATCAGAAACTAATTTTTTTTCTTAAATGTCTTTCCTGAACATTAACAAACATTTTAGTGAAAAAAGAATGATATGTCATCGCTTTGAATTTTGATTTAGAATACCAGCGAACATTTTCATGTTAAAAAACCTACATGTCACCGCTTTTTATTTATGATTTAGAACGATTCAAGATGATGATTACTGTACACCTCTGAGACTGAGGGAATAATATCAATAAGATCAAGCGTTACGGAATTCCATTTTTATATAGTAGATTTTACCAATTAGAAAATCTACTAGTTCTACAATCGCTGTTAAGGTACTGCACCCTTTTCTAAAACCGTACTGAAATTTATATAAAATATTATGTTGATTCATGAAGTTTACTAGTCTATTTACTAGCATTTTTTCAAATATTTTGCTAAATATAGAAAGTGTAGAAATAGGTCTGAAATTACTAGGATCTGACTTATTGCCAGATTTGAAAACAGGCGTTACTTTAGCTATTTTAAGACATTCAGGATAAAAACCCTGCTCTAGAATAAGATTAAATAGATTCGTAAGTATGTTCGAGAAATTATGTACATTCATTTTTATGACACTAGCTGGAATATTATCTGGGCCGCTGCTTTTATGCACATCAAGTTCTTTTAATATAACAGTAACCTCATTCACATTTGCAGGTCGCAGAAAAATAGGTTGTTCTATTCGGATAATGTTACTCAGTGGATTACCATTATTTCTCGGGATGTTTTCTGCAATTATTGAATATTTCACTAACTTCTACATTATTCGATGTTTTGATACCGTTTGCTTCGAGCTCGAAACGCCTAGCTACCCTTGTACGACCCATAATCTCATTTAGGCTACCCCACATTTTGGCATGACACACACTTAAATTTTTTTGCCGGGTCTCGGTAATTTATTGCCCAGAACGGCACCACTGAGTGCTCGGTTAAAAAAATAAAGACAGCTGTCACATTTTTTCGTAAATCTCGGTTCACCAAACTGAAATTTCGGCACAAAATACCCGAATTCCGAAATTTCAGTTAGGCTGAACCGAGATCTACGAAAAAATTTGACAGCTGTCATTTTTTTCTCAACCGAGCACTCAGTGGTGCCGTTCTCGGCAATAAATTACCGAGACCCGGCAAAAAATTTAAAGTGTGCAGGTTGTTTCCAACAAATTTTTATAGTAATCAGTTTTGCATTTTCTCTTGGCGTCATCGGTTCGTTTAGATACATGTTTCAACATATTTTTATAATGAGCATTAGTAGGGTCATTTTTCAATTTTTTCAAATATTTATGCTTGAGTGTTATCCATTGCCACACATAGTAATTCATCCAAAGGCAGTGTCTAGATTTAATTTTTACCTTTATACGTTTTGTTGTTGTACATTGCGTCAGTATTCTATTGTAGGTGTTTATAATGGTGGTTAATGACTCATTCACATCACTACAACATTCATAGTCATTTAAGAAGTTAGAAAACAAGTGATGTAGCTTCATTTTATCGACAATTTTCCTACTTAGTACCGTACGTTCTTTTGGATCACTAACTTTCAGAGAGGAGACAATTAGTAAATGATCGCTCAGTATGGGATCAGTGTAAATAGTATCATTCCTTATGTTCGCCAAATCGTCGTTACTGCACACAAAGTGATCCAGAATGTTTTTGCTAATTGGCCTAGTTGCAAAAGTATTTGAACAAGCACAATTATATGACTCTAGTAAACTCTTGTAACGTTATACAACACTATTGTTCGTAGAATTTATGGGAATATTAAAATCACCAACAAGAAAACGCTTTCGCGTGGTTTGGGTTGCTAATATGTTTTCAAGCTCAATATAGAATCGGTTGCAATCAAAGGAGGGTGGTCTGTACAAGCCTACCACTTCGTATTGAACTCCATGTCTTTTGATTTCAACATGTATAAAATGTAGGCCTTCGGTTTTAACATTTTTCAAAACATTGAAGGTTAACTCGGCTTTCACATATATGGCGATACCACCTGATGATGTTTCACGACAAGCAAAGATTGAATTGTAACCTGATTTTTTATATAATTCTATGTTACCTGACTTTACCCATTTGATATTTGACATTTGAGATCTACCTGAACCTTCGCTGGTTTCATTTCAATTTTAAGGAATGTACCCCAGTATAGAAAACAAAGGCGTAGTTCTACGTCAGAAATTTTATCAAAATTAAGGTTTCGTTCATGAATATTGTTTGTTAGAGAGTAAACTAAATTCAACTAAATTGTTTGTTTGACGAGCACTGTATTATAGTTGTTTGTTTGACGAGCACTGTATTATAGTGACGTTCGAAACCATAAAATGTGATTTTAAAATTAAAAGTTTATTTAAATTCTGAATTTTAGGCTGATTCTGACCTAGCAAGTTTATGTTTAGATTAAGTTGAACGAGTGTAATTTATAAAAAAAGAGTATGATGAACACGTGAATTTCCTGCACATATAACATAAATATAAATAAGCGATATTTATGTTGAATCCGTTTTTAGCAGTATGTACACCGGAATTACACTTTTACACTAAAACTGCTTGTTTTGTTGTTTTCGTGTAGCACGCGTAAGAAATATTGTGTAGTTTAAAATACACACGCCATTTAGTGTCTTACAAAAATGACAGCTGTCTGTTTGTTTTTGAGCCGCAGAAACGATTTCGTAGTAGCATCGTAAACACAGGCTTTGCTTTACTTATTGGGTAGTTATGAATATTGTTCATTCGCCCCGGTAACATCTTGACGTCTCGCATATGAATTCATTTTAGGTAGGGTAAACAGGTATAATACGCCCCCCCTAAGGGACATTGTCAATATTGTAGCCATGTTTATCACAAACAACAAATCTTTCATGCAGTTGGATACACTATTCAGTTGGTAATGCACTGCTATTATTTTGTTTTGTAATTACTGTTACACAAAAACGCCATAATTTTATTAAAAAATATGACTGAATTGCAAGCTTTCCACTCTACCGGGGCAAAACGCTCCAGATGCAGTATGATATGCCCCATACAGTAGCTTCATATGCTAGCCTTTCGAAGTGAAACAGCGCTTGAAGTCTCAGAAGCAAACGCTAAAGCAATGAACAAATCAGCCGGGCCAGCGGTGGGGTATATTGCCCGGTGCTGTAGTGTAGCATAAAGTTTATGTAGTGTAGCAGAAAGTTTATAGAAAGCAGTTTTATGCATATTTACTCTACCTAGTTTTTTATTGGCTCACTAGATCTATCAATTAAACTAAATACTTGACTAGTTTTTGACATGAGCGTATTTTGCACATGATGTTTGTTATATTAATATACTATGAGACTCAAACAAAAAAATCATCTAACAATGTTGAAATGTATAAAAGGATCCTGAATAAATCTTAGTAAATGGATAATATATGCACCTGCATTCTCCGGTTCTTTCGAATAATAAAATAGAAATAACTTATAGCCTATGACCGGTTGCAGAAATGTTCAATTCTTGTTAATTTTTTGGAAACCTTGTTGATGAGATAAACTGTTAATCACTATCAGCAGCAGCATTGTAGTTTCTCCTTGATAGCCTACGAATAAAAATCGTTTGCCGTTGCAATGATAGATCAGCGATGCTCTACTCCATCTGTGGTGTACAGTACTGTTGCCTTTACCAGAATGTTTTCATTCAAGACATCTGTTTTTACTAGGTTCAAACAACAGGTTAACTAATTGTTTAAGAAAGAGGACTATTTTAAACTTTTCAGAAAACCTTTACCTTCGAGACATCAGATCTGAACAAGTGCTGCAATGTTGTAATGATTTATTGGTGCTTATTACGGGAGTCACTTCACGGTGAAATCAGAGTGAAGTGAATAAAGTCCTATTACGGGACTCACGTAAATGAGAAAAACGTCGCAAAGTGACATCTGACGTGAAATCTGGGTTATCATGAGTGTCATATGAGTGAAGTGAAAACGGAAAAAGCGACGTTTTGCGTGAAATTATTTCACGACCATGTTGAACGGTGAAATGATTTCACGAAGATAGGAAAGTTTAAAAATCGATCAATTTGTGATCTAGCGGTAATATATATGGAATTTTGTTTCCAGTAACAAGGCGAATTATTTTTTCTTGCAAAAAATCAGCTCAGCTGGAACTTACAAATTTTTGAGCAGCGGCCAATGGAACGTTAGGGAAAAATTGACCTTCGAATTTCGTTTAGAGGTAGGGCTTCAAAGTTTCCTCTTGTCGAAAAATGTCCTCATACAAAATTTCAGCTCAATCGACTTTTCAGGACTTAGAAATTTTTGAGCTGGAAAACTCCCACATTTCACTTGTCATATTCTCAATTTCACTTCACTGGCAATCTCACTTCACGGCAATGATTTTTGTCACCTCACTTGAGGTGGAATCGGGAATAGGTCTCAAAAAGTGAAGTGAGCGTGAGAGTGAAATATACTTCACCGTGAAGTGACTCCCGTAATAAGCACCATTTCAAGTCTCCCTAAACTCTATATTGTTAACCGCGCAAATGACTCAGTAGAACATGTTAGTACAAAACTCGTACCAATCTAAGAAACCATTATTCGTTTCTCCAATAATTTGGCAATCATTCCCGGCAATTTTGGTCGTTATGTAATACCTTTCTATTACTAAGCGAAAAACATTGAAGGGAGGAACAAAATAACGGTGTTTCCAATGAGCTATTTGAGGCTGGGACGCTACCGGAGAGATTTTGCGTATTTATGAGTAGCGAAAACTGAACGTTACATCCATACAAATTCAGCGAATGAAGTCTAACACATGTTATACGCCTGTATTCCCATGCAGAAACACATACAAGCGCTTAGCTGTCATTTATTTTGTCGCATTTAGTTTTTTTCTTCTTGTCCGATGCGCGGTCATAGGACGCAAAAAGTTATAGAAAGTTGCTCAAAACCAACAATCTTTTCTGGTAGTCCTCTACGGCCACGAGACCTAGATTATGCTTGTAACAACACAACGCACCCTTTTGGTCTTCAAAGGAAAGGTTTAGCGTAGCATTTTCGGAGTAGATTAGATGAACAACGGATCGTTGAGGTGGCAAATTAACAACAGAACGAATTGGTGTTACCATTAACAAATTTTTGGTAAAAAGCTTGAAAAATTACTAAAAGTTCTTTTTGGAAAACTTCTCCCGTGTAAAAGTTACAACTTTCGAAACATTGAACATACTGAAGTTTTTGAAATACATTTATGAGAAAAATGCATTTTAGTTTCTGAACTCAAACACATTCAACTTTTTGATCAGCATTTCACAGATAATGAAGTTTTACACCCAGAAAATTAGTAGGCGACAAAACTCAGGAAGACGGTTGAATTTTTTTATTCACATTTCAAATAGGTGCACAAAAGATTCCTTCTTTCATATATTCACTATATAATTTAGTATGTATAGACTATTTTAATTTTTTTCGGTGTTTGTTTTTGAGACGTTTAAGTTCCAATGGGTAAACTCACTAACTATAAGACCCAATTTTCATTCATCAAAACAACATTATTGCATTGCACCATTTTTTTTTTCAAAACAAAATGCTTTTCCTTGCATAATTATTAATCATTGAGTCTCTTTTGTTACGCATTACCGCCCACTCCTAGAACATTATTACAATACCGTATATAGAACAGTTTATTCATTCAACATGAACTTACGAAGCCAAAGACGATCCATAAAGGACCATAATCACCTTATGATGCCGTATGTCTACGGCACCTTCCGATGAAATGAAGCAAATTGAATTCCACCTTTCCAGCGGCAGGTACCAAAGAATTTTAGCAGCTTCTCGACAAATATGTTAATGTAATTATTTCTCCACCGCTCGAAGCTTTACGCCCAAAAAAGCGCCGTTTTATTATTGTCGCTGGAATCGCACAGAAGGCAAGAAATATTTAATCCCTTTCATTTCTGCTGCTTGATTTCGTTGATTTCACACTTCCTGCCGTTAGCTTTCACCCCCTACGCAGCCCGTTGAGGCATTTGATTCTGTTATTTTTTCTTCTCTTTTTTATGTGCCCCACTCAAACAGCTCTCTGAGTAACTCTCGTGTTGTTACGGAGGGAAAGAAAGCTGAAAGCAAATTTATTTTTTATTGTCCCCTCGGCGGCAATAAAGCCAAACTGGGTAAGATTAAAAAAAATCTTTCAGTTTGTATTTTTCTCACTGTTTATAGTGATTGTTGCCGCTTTCTGCTATATTACCAGGCCGGAAGCGAAACGGTAGCAGCCACCCACAAAGCTCCGATCATTTGTCTTCCGATTGAAGGGGCTCCCGTCAGCCAAGGTCATGCCGTTTTGATTGTTTTATTATCCACTTGGTCCCACTTGCGATCATCTGTGTACTGGCCAGAATACTGATTTGGTGCTTTGTTTGTCGGTCCGACTCGAAGCAGAACAGATTTTTTTTCCAGTTCTAAAGCTGTACACCGAAGGAGAAAATGTTTATTATAACCTTATCCATTTTTATTTTTCATTGTATCCATTGTTGGTTACATAGCTGATTAAACCTCCCTCCTAAATAATTATAACGGAGAGTATTCGATCGAAATGGTGAAAGCCTCAAGGAATGCAACTTATTGGAAAATGGGAACCCATTCCCGATATCGTTTACGGAAAAATGCGCTGTTCGAACAGATTCAAGGGCTGTAAAATTAAAATTTCAAACATTATTTCGCTTGTGATGATTTACTTAAAATGAAATTCCTTTCCTTTCGACGACGCCGTATCTTATTAGATCACAGCTAGCTTAACCAATCCAGCGCAGACACTGTCGCTAGGGGTGAAGAGACAAGGAAAATTCGAATTTGTCGTCTCTAGATAGTAACCGAAACCTAGTATGGGGGTTTTCCGGTTAGCATTAGCACCAGAAGACGGTACGTCTCGACAACCGAAAGTCCCATTTGGTCCACTGAACTGACAGCATTCCCCGGCTTGTTTTTTCCCCAGCAAGTTCACTGCTGGAGAGCACCCTGGGGGATGGTCTCCGATGGTCGTTTAGCGTTTTAGACAAAAATGTGGCAGCTTTTCGCATGTTTGCATTTTTCTTCTTGTTTCAATGATTCATCAGCTTCAGCTAGTGTGCACGACTGTGTAAACTGGTAAGCGCGATGTTAAGTGGTTACTCGTACAGGAAAAATTTAATATTGCGTACTCTGTCAATCATGCTGCCAATTGCGCTTAACGGCGTGTATTTCTATGCGAAGTAGTTAAATTTCAAACAACTACAAATCGTTATATCGCACTGGTTATAAAAGTTGCTGAAGAATAAACAGTTCAAAATACCGAGTTGAGTATTCAACAATACACAGCATTTGTGATTTCTAGTATAGCTCGAATTGGTTTGACATCTGAAAAACATCTGAGAATTTGTTTAGCATATACAAAAAAGAGTGTTACTTTTTATCACTACATCGACAAGCGTGTAAGATAATTTCTCTGAGGTCCCCAACAAAACATACATGGCTAACGTATATGAATCGAGCTCTTCCAAGAAGATTGGGTTGGACAATCCGCGGTTGTAAGCTGATGGAGCTACTACTGAGTACACTCGAAAGGTAGATAAGCGAATCGGTGAACTGGCTGGGGAGCTGAAAAATCACAAAGGGGAAAACTGGTCAGCATTACGGTGGACCCAGAACCTTGGGTGGAGAATAACATTTTGAAGTGTTGTTGAACGGCGAAACGGAGAGTGCTATTGACATGAACTGAAGTTCTATTGAGAATGATGGACAAACTGTGGATCTGGAGAGGTTATAGAGAGCACAAAAACCTCAGAGCAGTTAGGAGGGACGGCCTTCCAAGAGAACTTTTTGAAGTCAGGAGCAAAGAACTGTCCTTGTCTAAATGGTGAGCTTTCTATCCGCAAAATTAGAGATTCTGCTGGTATGACAAGCGGATGGTCGTGGGTTCGAATATAAGTAGAATCAGACAACTCGATATCGACGTACTTAAGAACTGGTAGGTTCCCCACTAGCCTTTTCTAAATACCTCTTGACAAATACTACAAGGTATACAGCCCTAGGGTTGTATGAAAGGGTGACGTGGGACTGAACTCTGTAATTATATAATTATAATGTGAATAATGTGAATGCTATCGAATGTGATGTGGTCGGTGTGCGACCAGACCGAACCAAGCGCCAATAATGGCTACCAAAATGGACGGATCCTCTCCCTCACTCTCTCATCAATTTTACGCTATACGTACACGTCGCACACACCTACAACTTTCACTCTCCACCAGCGAATCATAATTTTTACTTAAATTCACTAACATACCTGCGCCAATTTTCATAATCGTGCTATTTTAAGATCATTATAATGGTATCTTCACTATTTGATAGCTACCTCCATGATTTTCACATGTTTTCAAAAGATTTCTGCAAATTTGTTGGGGTGCATTAGGTCCACCATCACACTAGGCAAAAATCCTAACGCTCGGCAAGGCTGGTTTAAATCAGTTTTTTTCACCACTTGCACTGTAGCAGCATTACCTATATTTTTATTTACACTCGGAGATTGTTTATTCACCTACCGATTGAAGATTTTAGCACGAAAACTGTTTCAATTTACCGCTAACTGTAAATTTATTCCTAGAAATGAGTTTTTTTCACTTCGTAGTCACCTCAGTATCACATCATTTTTGTTTACAAAATGGTTCCGGTGTGTAGGGTAAATCAGCTTAGAGTGGAACCCTTCGAGGTTTTAGCGATTTTTCATTCCGAATCTTTATTTGTGCAACCAATTTTATCTATATTACATACCTACTTCTTGTCTGAAAACACCCCTCACTTGAAACTGTTTATTAAAAATGATGACAAATCAAAAAACAACTTCGTATGGACAAGATAATAAAATCGCATCAAATCAGCCATCGTATGTACCAGGAGGTCCACTGTTTGTCAATTAACTCTAATTACAACGCAAAAACGAAACCGTCTTCCAACACATCTTTATTGCATCAGCATGAGTGCAGTGTTGGAAGTTTAGATTTTATGATATTTTGATCATTGTTGAGTAATTGCATAAAAACCCTGTTCTAATTACTTTTACAATTGAGGTAATCAAAGGAATCACTGAAATATTTTGAAAATATTCAAAAGTTGTTCCATTTGATACTTTGCAGTTTCGTTCAGTTAATTTTTAAGATAATCTCTTCAACCGCAAAACTGGCCACAATGTTATTCGCGATGGTTGTCTTGACGACAACCAACCAGTGTAAACAAAAACATAACTAGAAAAGTATTGCCGCTAGAGAAAATGTGCCGATGCACTAAACGTCGTAGAGCTGCCTTGCAGCGGGAAATCAAAAAGAAAGCGAAACGTGATGTTCCTGATCCCTTGATTTGGGCTGTGACAGATCCGTGGAGGATTACTTCAAGAGGTGAGTGAATCAGATGAAAAAACTGATTGCAAGTAAATCTAGATTTAACGATTTGCTCCCCGTTCCCGTTGTACATAACAGGTTCCCTTGCCTGTGAGATGAGTTGATCTTTGAGGGCCGAATACACTCACGCCATGACATCGCTTTTCTGACGAAAATTGGCAGTACCTTCTTGAAACCTTCCAATGTGCCTTCTAGCCTCTACCACCTACTCGTCTACATGGAAGGCGCAATTGTGCCGTAGTGAGCTCCGCCGTGTGCACGCCTTCTTGTCGTCATGCTTCCCAATTTATGTTTTTTTTATGTTTTTTGGAAAAAAAATAAAACAATATACTTCTCGATCAAAACTCGAATAACCGGTATGCGAAAAATGATACAACACGGCGTTGCCAGCGCTTTCGCCAATAGAAGGCAGAAAGAAGGTGACACAAAAAAAAAATGCGCCGAGTGGAAGGCACGATGCGTCCACACGGGAGGCTATCCCATGTTTTGGAATAATATTTAAACAGTTAAGATTCCTGAGCGTCTTTGAATGCCAATGTACATCATCACACATGATGGGTTCAATTGCCCTCTAAGGTAAATTGATTTTCGGCAAAATTTGTAAACAATGTTTGACAGGTAGACAAAACAACGTGCAGGATATTTATTACAGGCCTCATCCATACATACAACATCGCATACATAGACCTCACGTATACATAAACACCGAAAACACGATAGTATTGGTGCACTAGACACAATGGATTGCGAGAAGTTTCACCTTAACTGTGATCTGTTTGCGTTCATAACATAAAATGGTACTATTTTAAATAATTTTTGTCACTGAATAATCTGGAAAAACTTGTACTCGAAAAAACCTTATTACTAGTGTGTTGTCGAAATTTTATCTTGATCAGATTGTCTAAGTGCGCATGATTGTCAGTTTCATGACGTCTATGAATTTTATGTTGTTTATTATTGTTTTTTACTGTGTTAAACACACCTGCATAAATAGAACTGAACCCGTCTGTATCACTTTTCTCGTAACTGTATTGTTGTTCATTGCTATGTGGCATATTTCCAGAATCGGTAGTGCTGTTGTGTTTCTGTGTTGGTCGAATATTTCAACATTGTTTAGATCAAATGTGTGTTGGGCTCTAAGACAGTGGTGCAAGAGTGCTGTCACTTAAGCAGGTATTAGACGAAGCAAATATTTGCTATTTTTGGTACGATTTTTATTTGCACAAAATTAAATCTGTATTTGTATTGAAAAATAGCAAATATTTGCTTCGTCTAATACCTGCTTTAGTGTTGCAAATTGTGGATCTTCTATGTCGGTGCCTGTGTCAACAAGTTTCTGCAGTGCATTCAAGTTCGATTTGTGTCCGCTAATTCGTGTTTTTAACTTTTTTGTAGTCATGCCAATATATAGTGAACTGCAGTCGTTGCATGAAATACTGTAAATAACATTGGTGTGGTCGTTTTTCGCTATTTTATCTTTTGTTTGTGTATAATATTGTTTGGAAATGTTTGTCTTTCGTGTGGCTAACTGAACTGTTTTGTAATCGTTTTTCAGGAACTCACTGATCTTATCGGTGAGATACGGAATGTATGCTATTGACCGGTAAGTGTATTCCAGGTGTTCACTCGGCGATTGGTTGGAACTATGCTGCTTGGTACTCCTACAGTTTCTCTGGTTGATCAGGCGATGTCGCAGTGTCTTAGGGTAGTCGTTAAGCTTCAAATGTTGGTCCATTATGTTGACTTTTGCAAACTCCGATAGGCCGGTGGACAAGCTGTTCACTCTACTAATAAAATTGATGGCCATATTTATTTTTTGGTGAGGTGGATGCGCCGAAAAATAGTTTAGAAAACGGCCACTTGCAATCGGTTTTTGGTACCATTCCGTCGATATATGTTTGGATCATCGTATTTGACAAGTAGCATGTCAAGGAAAGGTAACCGGTTGTTTTCCTCTGTTTCACAGGTGAACTGGATGTTAGGGTTGTAGCTATTAAAAGTCTTGAGCATGTAGTCAAGCTGATCGAGTGGAATGGCAGTGACTAAATCGTCGATATATTTTTAGATGAACGGCAATTTGATTTTAAGCTGTTTGAGTACGCAATCTAGCAATACCTCTGTGACAAGCTCCGCTACAATTGGCGGTAAAGAGTTGCCCATAGCTGTTCCGAAGACCTGTTGGTGGTACCTTCCATCAAATTTGAAAAAAACTAGCGTCGATGCAAAATTCAACTAGCTCCAGAAACAGGTCCAAGCAAATGTTCTTAGCGTTTGGTCTTATTTGGTCCCAGTTTTTGTTTTTTTGTCGATTAGTTTCAGATTATGTAACTGCTCCACCAAAGAATTGTTTTTGCGTTGAAAAGAAGTGGTAGGGTCCCGGGTTAATAATTTATATGTTTTAGTGTCCCCCAACAGTACCATCATCTTCTGTTTATACTCATTGGCGAGCATTAGCACTTTTTGTTACCTTTATCTGATTGTAAGACCATAACATCAGGATTAGTTTTTAAAAACTGTCTAGTGATTTTTTCAGCTTGTTCGCATGTTCTTGCTAGTGGATCCCACTGTTTGCCATGATTGCCAGCCTGGTACATATAGTTTTGTACCACGGCTTACAAAAACAAGGCTAGTTCTTTAGAGTGTAAACAGGAACAGCCATGACGTCATCCGAATCGTCAAAGTAAACAGTGTACGTATGAAAGATTTGAATTGTTCCACAGGATTGTTGAAAAAAAAAATGGTAAAGTGTAATATCCGCGGGTGTAATAATTATGAGGATGACAGGATAGGACCGAAGAAGAGGTTCTTCCGCTTTCCGAAACAAGAAGAACTATGTGCATAGTGAATGGAATTGTGAGCAGAAGGAAAGGAAACGAACATAAAGCTGCCAAAATATGCTTTTATTATTTTCTAGAAGAGGATTTTCGGCTGAAAGATATTCTGCTACAAATGGAACTGTGCAAGCGCATGCTTAAAGACAGTGCATTCTCCAGGCAGTTTTGACCCGTAAATGTAGAAATTTAAAATCAAAGTTACTGGGAGAGAACAAAAGGAGGTTGTGCAGCACGCTGTTCCTGGATATGATCGGTAGGAAAATGAAAATTTATTATTCTTGAATTTTTACCAACATTTATAAATTTTTAGATGCTTTTCAACGAAAGATGCAATTATTCAAACTGATGTTCTACTCGGGTAACTAACTTGATATTTAGACTTTTAACACGTAGCTATAAGAAATTACCTCTCTTAGAAGAGACCTTCGACAGGAGCGTATGGAAAACCAGCGGTATGCGAAACAGTTGAAAAAGACGGGAAGTGGTATCGGGGTGTCACTGTTTTTCAAACAGTCAACTGCTGATCAATTGAAAAGGAAATGAAGAAAACTATATAAAACAATTACATAATCAATCTTTAATATTATCAATTAACCAATTGTACAAATAAATATTAAATCAGTCTGATCTGGCTTTGCGTGAATATTGATGACACTTGATTGTCCCGTTCATGATTGTTTTTCAACTGTTCATACTTGGAGGTATCGCATTCTCAATTTTGTTTGAACCCTGATTTCTTTTACCACTTGAAGG
The DNA here is from genome assembly GCF_029784165.1 of Wyeomyia smithii. NCBI lineage: Eukaryota > Metazoa > Arthropoda > Insecta > Diptera > Culicidae > Wyeomyia > Wyeomyia smithii. The sequence continues at coordinate 43,913,715 of NC_073694.1, forward strand.
AAATCCGAAACATCACCGTATGTAGCCGACATGGTCTTAGACATTTGGTTCGGTTTCCATTGAATTACGCAGTTCGCATGAAGTCTTAGAAAATTTTTACGTATTGAAACAAATGTACGTAATTCAATTGTCGACACTATGGTGAAATAAACATTAATTTATTACTCAGATAATACAATTGACGCTATGGTTCGTACCACTTCAATCATCTGTATCGCATATAATTTAAAAATACATATTAGGCATTGCATTAAATATCATCAAAAAACTACGTGTTAATGGTTTGGTGGATTATTCATTTCCACCGCAGTAGCTGATTTGTTTATTTCAACGATTCAGATGACGTCACTAAAAAACTACAGTCCCGGAGTAGCTAGCCTTGTTTTTGTAAGCCGTGGTTTTGTACGATATTTGTTAACCCGCAGCGATAGACAAACACCTTCCAAAAGGTAATACAAAAGTTGTCTATAATGGAACGGCGGTCCAAATACCACCTGAAACTGAATTTTTGCTTAGCCTAGGTCCAAAGTTTGCCTTGCCGCAAACTGATTTCAGTAAAACGCCATATTTTCATCTAATTACCGATATAGAAAGCATTCTGAAAACGAATCCTCAAATAGAAACCCAAAATCGCGTTCCGTATTTCTAAATTCGTTGTTAGTGGTTGAAGAAAGGTTTCGGTATGCTATCTTACCAGGGTCGCGAATCCTACATCCTGCTGATGGGGCTGCCATCGTAGGTGTAGCTGGCGGGATACAGCATTCCATGATTCAGCCACCCTCTCCGGGTCAGACGCTGTTGTACGCCGCCCCTAATGTCGGTCACGATTATTTACTGAATATCGAAAATAAAAAATTAATAGAAGTAACTTATAACCGTTGCAAAAAAGGTTGAATCTTGTTGAGTAATTTGTGGTTTTTATGGTAATCATATTCATAAGATAAACTTTCAATCACCATCAGTAGCAGCATGGCAGTTTTGATTGTATGCGAATAGAAGTCGTGCTCGCTGCAATGATAGACGACGAAAAACTAGCGGCGCTCTGGTCCACATATACTCTACGGTACCGTAGCTTTTATCAATATGTTTTCTTTTAAGACATCAGTTCCTATTACGCTCTTACAGCAGGTTTTGAAGTTGTTTAAGAAAAGGGAATGCTCGCATGTGATTGGTTCATTGTTCGCACTTTTATCGTTTTTTCCGCTTTGCAATGGAAAAATAATGATAACTACCATATCACAAAAATGTACTACATTTTATCTATCCAACAACATATTGGTTATTGTAATCCAATATGTGGTTATGCTGTTATTATCGTTTGAAATCTGACGCAACATTTGCCAGTTTCATTTCCCATTTTACAGGATGTGCATACCAGTATAGAAAACAAAGACGTAGTCCCACGTCAACTGACAACTGACCAGAGGGACACATGGTTGAAACCTCTTCAGGGAATGATTAACAGTTATATTGGCAGGAGGTAATGAGGCTCGGAGCAATAAGCGTGAAAAGAAAATGGTGAAACCACACACAAGCACGGATATGAATATAAGCATGTCGGATATTAATATAAGCATGTCACTTACTCTTAATAGCGATATTGCTAATAAGAGAAGTGTGGAATACAGCAGATATCTGGACGAAATCGCAAAAGATTTATGTTTCAGGACAAAAAACCACCTTAGTCTTAAGAGCATGGGTCGAAGAAACAGCTACCTGTACCCCTAGGTACACACGATCAACCGGCTTGAAATCATGGGGGTGAAATTTTACATCTGTCAAGTTTGTCGCGTGACTTCTTCTCTTATGAAGGAGCTAAGTAACTGTAAAGCTGCATGGAGTGAAATAATTTCCGGTTTTGATGATTGCAAAAGCTTTTTCATATTATCTATAAATGGCAAAATGAATTTTAGAAATAATAGGTAGACTTCGGTACCGGGATCAGCGAGCGTGTAATGCATTTTCGACTCGTTCGATGACTTATCAACGTTTGACGCAAGTCTTAAGTATATCTTCAACGGTTCATATCTAGACAAAACAGCCTTGTAAATGATAGAATTACCAAGTGAAGAAGATTGAAAGTATAGTGCAGTTCTTAACAACCTGTTCCCTAGACGAAAATCGAAATCCAGCATGTATTGAATCTTATCACAAATTGTTGCAATCTAACCGAGCTAGTAGACAGATAGCTGTAAATATTCTTTAGCATTTGCTCCAGATGATCGGGTATCTTTTTGCTAGCGTAAGGCGCGCATAAGGCGAGAGAGTTGCATATACAGGGCATACTAACGAGACGACGACAATCTTCCTGCAGTAGAGTCGTTACTGAATGTTTCTGCTTGACCATGACAGTAGCGTTGTCGCTTCCTATTCTAAGCATAAACTTTTTATATGGGAAGGTGCATTACATATATGACCCACATCCTCGTCGTAATACCTAACGGTAACACAGAGATCTTTTTCCGATGTAAGATCGGTGGACTCATACACGATTATACATGATTTGGATCAATCTTTCCGTCTGTGTTTCTCCGGTTACTGCAACAATAACCCTCGTCGCTTTTGTGCTGCATATTTCCACGGAATAAAGATTTTTAGAATTCGGAAAGCCTGTCTTCAACGTAGATACAAGCTCGTCCATAGCATTGGAGGATATATTTCTTTGCACTGCATACAAACACAACCGAATGCAAGTATCTGTAGTGTTCTGATGGTAGCATCTTCTGCAACTGATGGCTTCGTTTGAAAATTGCAAATGCAGTATTTTTGTGAGTTTCTTGCATTCGATGCGTTCGCAGATTCTTGATACCACCGTTTTGAAACTTCTACGAAGATTCACATATTTTACAATACGCCTATTCTCCTCGCTTTCAAAGCCACGGTAGCTCCTTTTCCCATACAACTTTATATTGTTGAACGTAGCGTTTAGCAGCTATTCGATAGGTAAAAATAATAAATTGAAACGCATCGCTAAACATACAGTACTGGAAATTCGATGTGGTTTCAAAATACGTTAAGACGGTTATCAACGTTTATGGATATGAAATGGTAAGTTATTAGAAAATTTTTGTTTGACAATATACAGAAGAAATTTAGGCAGCTATATTATTTGTCTAAAAAAGTCCATTTTTTTGTATTTCTTGTCTGTAAACTAATTTTACGGGTGAACTTACTTCGGAAGTGTTTGTTTCTCCGTCCTCATTTTCACTCCTCACATTTTCGAGATTGCTGTCTATTCCTTCCATAGTGTCCACCGTGGTGTTATTGTAAATGGCTAGACAAGGCATTCCATCGGTATATCCCGTATCTACAGGTATAAAAAAGACCCATGTGAGGTATCACTGGTGATTTTTAGCCTCTTGTCCAGTAACCTACAGTACCTCCCCGTTGTACCGACTAGTGTACGAGTATCCTAAGGTAACATCGGGTAACCAGCCCCTCAGGTCGTACGCTGACAGAGAAGAGGGACTCCTTTCGGGAGCATATTCGAGCGTCTAAACTCCACGTAAGAAGCGGCTCGAAACAGCGTCTGTTCTCTAGTTAGGAGGGGCTGAACTACCGTCTTGCTAGTGCACTCAGAACTCTAAACACCCAAGCCAAAAGTCCCGGTTAGGGTTTGCAATATTCCCGGAAATAGGTTTCCCGGGAAACGGCAATGAAAAATCTCATTTATAGGGAATTCCCGGGATCCGGGAATGAGAAGAAAATTCTTAGCATAAGTTAGATTTCAAATAAAATTAATTAGTAAAAGGTAACAAAAAATCGTTCACGATTTCATTATCAATTCGCATCAAAAACGAATTGGAAAAAAAACCCAAACAATATTTTAGTTCACATCAGAAATTCGTGATTGATTTTTGATGCAAATATTTGCAGAGGAGGAGGGTTCTCCATGTCGTCGAACAATAGCTTCAGATCTGCTGACAATTTTCTGTTAAGCCGAAACAAAGTAGCTAGCGAAAACAATTTTTCAAACCTATTCAAAGTGGGTATCACCATTGATTAGAGAGAAAGATTTCGCGTAAGAATTTCGATTGGTTAACTGGTACGTTTTTTCGCCATACGGTGATTTTCTGTAAAAATACTACAAAGTATACAGCCCTAGCGTTGTATGAAATGGTGACGTGGGACTAAACACTGTTCCAAAATATACAGAGTCCGCAGACAGAATCAATGTGTTTGCTCGGTAACTTAAAAAAGCAAAGCCTTGGTGCTACATTCCGATTCGGAACTTGACCTTCTGTTTACTATACACAGACTTCGCAGCCAACCGTTAAGTGTACAGGACAATTGCGGGGCTAGCGCTACGATCCTACTGACACTAACAATCTCTCCCGAGACAAGACTCGTACCTACGACGACTGGCTTGTTAGGCCAGCTTCGTACCTCGAGACCAGCTGGGGAGGCTCGGTAACTTACGTACTTATATTTTCAGCCTTCCCTGGGAATCTATTTTAGAAATATTTTCAACAACACTCGAAAAAATATCGTTTGTATTTGGCGATATTCTGCCTGTATAATTTTTTGTGCAAACAACATGTATTTGACAAAGCACAAGCTTATCGTTCTTGTTGAAGAAGCACCAAGAATTGCTCGTAATGCGTCAAAGTCAGAATTAACTCATATCCTCAAAAACTAAATACAATAACACTAACGTTATCATAATAAATGGATTTGTCTTATTTAACTCTGATTAAATCGAATTTATAATATGGATCTTACTTTCAGAATAATATGGGAGCCTTTACGAAAGTTCATCAACTTGCAAACATAAAAAGATATGCTAAACAAAATTATCAACAAGTTTCAGCAAAAAATCGTACCAATCAACAATTCCATTTTTGTTTTTTGCTCGACAATTTGATTTTCATTTGCCTACAATTACATTCGCTGTATTACGAAGACAGCTAATATGTAAACGTTTATTATGGCAAAGTTTAAAATAATACAATATCATCTAATAACTTTGAAATGTAAAAAAAAATCGGCATGATTAAATGGACCAAAAATTCACAAGAATTCACCGGCTCTTACTCTTCTATAAATTTGTATATTTGGGGATTCAATCTTTTGATACTATTCGGTCACGATTATTTGGTGAATATCGAATATAAAATATAATAAATATAACTTATTACCGTTGCAAAAATGTACAATTCTTTTTGAGTAATTTATGATAATCATTCATGAGACAAACTTTCAATCACCATCAGCAGCAGTTTTTTCTCGATTGCACACGAATAGAAATGTACGAACAGAAGTATACTACTGCAATACGAACAGTGCCGCGCGCTGCAGTACGAACGGAAGTGTACCGCTGAAATATACGAATAGAAGAGTACCGCTGCAATCATAGACGACGAGAGACCTGCGGCTTTTCGCTCCACTGACACTGTTGCTTATACCAGCATGTTTTCTTTCAATACATCAGTTTTTTATTACGTTCTGACAGCAAGTTTAGGAATTGTACAAGAATGGGGGTTGTTCCAAATTTTTCGGAAAACTTTTACCTTCGAGACATCACATTAGTCTAAGCTCATGGAAGCAAAAAGAAATTGACCTATTGGGACTGGGAGACTCTGTAAATTTTTGTTCGCGTTGAATTTCTCATTGAAACTTTTTATCAATTTTACCACTTAGCAGTGAAATTAGAGTGATAATTAGCATATTACAAAATTGTTCTACAGCCATAAATTTTGTTGTGTTTTCGACTGTTGGCGATGGCGGATGGGAACTGATGAGTAGTAGTTTGGATTTGACAGTGATAGTAGACCATAGCAACCGTACCCATATACTCCCATTCCTAGAAATGTGCCATATACACAACACACAACACAGTCAACAAACGAGTTGATCTCGACGGACTCAACACAGCTTACGCAGCAATTCTGTCAAGTATCGTGCCCAACACAAACACTCCAGCCAATTAGTTCTGTCTCTGTTCGTTCAATCTCCCCACCAACAACATCGATTTCCTACCCCTCTCAAATCGCCCCGCCATCGCAATAGGTCCACAGCAAACAGAGTTGTAAGCTAATTTAAAATATTGGTTTGTCGAAAATAATTTTATATAAAAAATTTTGTTACCACCTAGAATGTACCCAAAATCGTCCCAATCAGTGTTGACGATAAGCTTTAAAAAGCATCTTGACAAGGAACGAACAAATAATATGTAAGTCACAGACACAATAACCACAGACAATCAGCTAGACTATAACTATTTGTAAAACTATACTAAACGCTTCTAATTATGTAATAAATCCCCGCAGTTTCCCCTGATGATGTCACTGACCAGTGACGAAACGTCGGATAGTATAAAATAAGTCGTTCTAAAATTTTTGTGACTGCTCAGCCGAAAGTATAATATAAGTACACATTGTTCTAAAGTTTATCTATTCAACAACATTTTGGTTATTGTTATCCATCATTGGGTTATATTGTTATTAACGTTTGAAATCTGACGCAACATTCGCCAGTTTCATTTCCAGTTTTGCATTCTGTTAAGTATAGTAAACAAAGACATAGTCCCACGTCAAAACCGAGACAATTCGGAAGAAAGAGATATATTACAAGATGATCAGTTTGATACGACACAAAATAAGTCAATTTCAGCGCAGTTACAGTGACTTTGGGTTGAGTTTAAGACATCCTTTAATTCTAGTCGCGTTGATCTATGGGTTTCAATTTTTTTTATCAATTTACAGTTTTTTTTTTTAAATTTTTATCAATGAACATTGATTCGGTACTTAGAATAGCGTAATCACGTTGGTCCTCCTGCGAGAAAGTGGGGTTGGTTGTTGGCAACAAGCGAAGAACAAAATAATTCGAACCGGAATAATGGGCATTGACCCGGGCGACGAAAAAAGACTAAGGACTAAGAAAACTTGGAGCATGGAACTGCCGATCTCTCAATTCAAAGCTGCGGCAATATACATGAGCTGGGTACAGCTTTTATCGTGATGGGCTAGCTGCAAAAGTGGGTGATTGGGTGGTGGCCGATCACTCGCCGAATGTAGCGGTTGAGGATCAAAGACCGGTCCTTTAATGTCAGTATCAATGTGCACAACCCTCACCTCGGAAGCACCGATGATGATGAAGATGAATTTTACGTGCAGCTGGAGCGCAAATACAACCACTGCCTAACACATGATATCAAGATCATCATCGAGGATTACAACGCGCAGATCGGCCAGAAGAAGAAGTTTGAACCGGTATTTGGAAAGTTCAGCATGCACCAGCTGACGAGCCTCCAGCCTCCAATAACATGGCCGTACGTAGTACCTTCTTCCAACATAACCTCGATACATCTGGAGGTCACCAAACCAGACAAAATCTCAAATCGACCACGTCTTGATAAATGATCGGCATTTCTCGGACATCATCTACGTTAGAACTTACCGAGTTGCTAACATCGATTCGGACCATTACCTAGTAATGGTGAAAGTGCGTCCAAAATTCTCCATTATGAACAACACTCCAAATCGGCGCCCGCTTTAGTACAATCTCGTATGACTGCGACAAATCGACGTTGCTGAAAACTACGCGTATTGGCTCGAAGTATCGCTGCCGGAGCACCGTGCAAACAGTCTTCAGCAGGGTAACGGAGAACGTCCCGGGGCATGTAGAACGAAACCGACGGAATGAGTGGTTCGATGATGGGTGTCGGAAGGTGTTTGACGAGAAAATCGGTGCGCGGTTACAGCAACACAAACAGCAAAACCAACTGGAGAAGAAGCACCGCCAGAAAGAGAAGGAAACTAACGCACCCTGCGCAGGTTTTGTGCCACGAGCCGCAAAGTGTCGGGATAAGGAAGAGAGTATTCTGGCGGACGATCGTGAGGTGACCGAAAGGTCGAAGTAGCACTTCGATGAACACTTAAATGCCGTACAGCAAGAGGACCAAGACAGCGATGGAAATGATATCGTCAATGCAGCAGAAGACCAATACGTGCCACTCTCAACGATAGCCGAAGTTAAGGATGCTTAAGAACAACAAATCAGCCGGCAAAGATAGTGTAGAACCGGAGCTTATCAAGCTTGATTCGGATAAGTTGGCCGAGTGCCTGCATCGACTGATTGTTAAGATTTGGGATACCGGACCACTACCGGAGGAGTGGAAGGATGAGGTTATATGCCCCATCTACAAGAAAGACGATAAACTGGACTGTGAGAACTATCGTGCGATCACCATCCTGAATGCCGTTTGCCAAGGGTTTTCCCAAGTCATCTTCCAACGTCTATAATAGCATTCGTGGCATCTGCGATCTTACATCTGCTCTTCTCCCGTACAAAAAACACAAGTGCGCTTTAGTTTTACACGAGCATGGACCAAGGTTCGTGGCCTTAGACGGCTACAGTATGATCAAAGTTTTGTAGATAGTCAACTTCCTGCCGCGGTTTCTTTCACGCTATAGAACCTCGACGAATTTCTCTGCTAATGTCGTTCTCGGTAATTACCAGTTAACCAACATGCACGCACTTGTCAACTACCTCGATTTCATCACCGCTAAGCTGAATTCGTGGTCTGAGATTAACACTAGGCTTTCTTTCATCATCCCGATTACGGAAATATTCATATTAAGTGGTATTCGATAATTTTGGAAGAAGTTGCCATCTTAGAATTCATAATAGTTTCTGGGGTCGGTTCTTGGCTCCTGTGCATCATTTTAAGCTGTTTTCCGGAAAAATTGTGTGTCATTTGTACGGAAACTTTCTCGTGCAGAGAAGTGAGAGGGGCCGTATCACCATAGAAATATATCCTGCTTCCAAAAACTTCCACATGGCAAATTTGGTTCCATTTGCTTGATTAGTTCACAAGGCGATGAATGTAATAAACGTATCGCAAACCTAGTTGTGTTAGATTTACGTTACGTTGAGTAGAAATGGCAGTTACGTCAATTCGTTTTCGTAAATTAATGACGCTATTTTTTACACTTTTTATCAAATTTCGGCGCCTATAGGTCCAATTTGGTGTCTTCTATCGTTTAATCGTGAAAAACACAAATCGACCACTTTAGCGCTTACGTCAATCTACGAGATTACGGCAGCGCAGGACCACTACAAGAACGCCATGGATGAAGAATATGCTACCCTTCAAGAGAACTCCTCCTGGGATATCATAAATCCTCCCACGAATCAAATCGGCTGCCCGTGATTTTTCTGGAAGAAGTTTGAGTTTGAGTTAAAGAATGTTCCTAGATGCAAGGCCAGTATCGCGCTAAGGGGCTTAGCCGAAAATTCGGAACCATTCAAGACGAGAAACGGAGAACACCTCCGGGCACTCTTACCTGAGAATTACTCCTGGAGAAGAAGTTCAAGATCTCATTAGTGGGTGATGTAAAGAATCATCTTGGAACCCATGTTGAGAGGCAAGAAGAAGTTTTTTTCGGCATTTTAAGATAACTACATCGAACAAATGCTGAAGAAGCTCAGAATGATTTCGATGGATCCTAAGTACTTTACGGCAGAGAAAAAGGAAAATATTGTCTGCCACCGAGAAATACCAGAGTTTGGCGGAAGGTTAACTCTACGTTGCCGTACACACATGGCCTAATTTGGCAATCACAGCAGCCATCGTTTGCCGTAAAATCTATAAACCTACTGAGCGCGTATCGAGCGGTCCAAAAATTTCATGTTAGCTAAATTTCATGCAAGTCAGTGCCCTCTAATGCAATTTAAATCTCTCAAATTCAAATTGATATTACAAGAAAACAATTAATTTTATACGGAACAACTAATCAAAATCATGGTTTGAATTTTAACTTTTGTATAGGTTATGGCAGGTTCGGAATGTACTCGAAAAATGCACATGAACTTTCACACCACCGTACATTCCCTTCCTCAGCCGAAACTTACATGAGCCGCGTTGTTCCACAACTATATCGGCTCGCTTTATCGCATGTCTATATTGGAAAACTTTTGGCCGCAACGTAACCGCCAGGCCACGGAACGGATTTCAGCCCATTAGTCGTTCGGAAGCTTTTAATTTAACTCACACCGCTTTTCCTTTCCGTGACTGCTTCCGTGTTACTGCTTGAATAGACAGACCGCGCTTCGTGCTGCTCGGTCACGGAAAAGGAAATCCACTCTTTTTCCTTCCTCACTGTGATATGCTCTGCTGGATGCCCAGTGTTCTTTTTTTAGTTAAATAGGAAGACGTTCTATTTTTTGGCGGAAAAAATCGGCTGCAACTTCCGTTTGGTGTAAGATGACGATAAGAATATAAAATCGTTCTCGATTTGTGGATTAGTACCACGCAGTTAAAGGCCTAGTGGCATTTGAAAAAAAAATTTTTTTTCAATTTTGTAAGTTCGTCCATCATTGCGCAACATTGCTCCATCTTGTTTTTATGGTTTAGAATATTTTACCTTCCTTATAAACCTTGCGTTAGTTATTAATAAAACACTTAGCTCAAGCCCTTGTCGATGTTTACTTAACTATTGTTAAAGAAATCAAACAATCAAATGGCATATTTGCAAAACAGGCACTACTCTGCTATGGCTGCACATAACCTCACTGGTAGCCGCAAAACTGAAAGACAAACATATACCTATCTGCTGGCAGTGATGTCACCATGATCATCATCATCAACCACGTCTTCGTCTTTGTCATCGTCGTCTTGGAGGTGATGTACAAATTATGTCACGCAAAATAGCTGAACAACATTATACCTTTTTCAAGTTCTTTCTTTTGATTATTTTAACCTCTCAAATTTGTACACACAAATACTGCTTCGTGACTCTTTACATACTTTTCGCTAGTTTTGATGTAGTTGTCCTCATCAAAAAGTAACTTATAACAACTGATTTAAATAAAATTTGAGTCATGGTGCGACAGCAACTGCAGTTGGAGAAATAGTATCATAATTTACGCATAAGCCCTCGATGTTATCACCGTTAACTCCAAGAGCGCGAAAGCTGTAAAGTGGGCAAATACCACGATCCGTGTTTGCTGGAATGTCCTGACAGGCGTACCTTGCCGCTAGGTTCTAGGGTGGATACGATTAGGCAGAAACATCTTTTGCCAGATTGTTACCGATTACCACCCTACGGAAGCATATAGTGTATACATTGTACAAGGATTAGGAGGCTGCTTCACACTCCAATTAGGAGATAAATTTAAAAGCCACACTTCAGCTAGGTTATGTCGATATGGTTTCGCCCGTGCATTACAGGACGACAGTAAGCCAGTGCGAAGGATGTGTTTGTTAATAGTAATAGTGATAGTAATAATCATAATACACTCGACGAAGATGATAATAATGATGTACTTCTTCAAGTAGCAATCAAGAATGTATAAGATATTTTCAGTATTATATTTGTCACAACAGAACGAAACATAAACAAAGAAATTTCCACTATTAAGAAGTGAGGATTTGACAATTAGTTTTCCCGCATAAATGTTCATAATAAACTTATTAATAATTGACAAGGTTCTAATAATACACTTGTTGACAGTTTTGTTTACCTCCACATTATATTCATTCAGCAATTATAAAAGGACTGCACAAAAGAAACCAACAATTGAAAAAAAATACAACTAGCACTCTCATCCTACACCGTTCACTCCCAGCTCAAAGCTAAGTGTACCTGTCCGGAAATCGCCTACATAATCCGGGCTTCCGTGCTTTGCCTTGCTGTGGGAGACAATGGTACTTGTCGACCATAATGGGAACAATAAATAGAGAAACGAAACACTGCCGATGAAAAGGTCCTCGGGAAGTCCTTTCTGGAGCAGGCCCTTTACATTTGCCGTGTTCGTATCTTCACCTTGTCGTCGTCGTCGTCGTTGTGGGTAGGTGGTGCCGAGGATGGCCCCTTCTCGCACTGTAGACCCTCTTTAGGTTGTGGCTTAACCACCTCCTCCTGAAAGGCTCGCGGTGGGATGGCAAAGTGGAGCTAAATGAAGATGATGGAAGTGCAAGTCGGTCGCTTACTATGAGTCTTAGTCTTGCACGTCGTAACAATGAAAGTGGATAAGCTAACCGAATAATGTGAATAACAACTTTACATCCTTGCTAACCTTGTCGATGAGGTGCTGCCAAGAAGTTTGAGCAAATTTCTTGAGATCCACTTGTGGGATTGGATGAAATAATCGTCGTGACGAATTCAGAGTGGTTTCTGTGGCATTTGCACATGGCTACGGAACCGTTTGGAGTAGAGATAATGGACGCTTGTTATTAGTGCCTTTGTTGGTTTTGAGAATTGTTTGAACGAATTGAGGTAGGAGTCTTTATATCAAACCGAGTAATCATAATTGATAAATGGTTCTTCGAAAATTAGTGTGTGCTCTTGAGTAATTTCCAGTATGTGAAATACCAAAAATTTGATTGCTCACTATTGCACGATCCACACTGCAAAGTTTTCCATAGTCAATATCAATCCTAGACCACATACCTTTAGAATATTTCTGTTTTTTTTTTAATTTTAAAAATTATATGGTTTTACAGATCTTATAGATTTTATAGATTTTATAAATTATATAGATTTTATTGATTCCACAGATTCCATAGATTTTATGGATTTTATAGATTTTATATATTTTATTTGTTGAATTTTCTAAATCTACTAAACCTAGATTTAGGAAATTCAATAGATTTGAAGTTTTTATAGAGTTCATAGATTTTAAAGATTTTATAGAGTTCATAGATTTTATAGATTTTATAAATTTAATAGATTTTATAGATTTTATAGATTTTATAAATTTTGTAGATTTTATAAATTTAATAGATTTTATAGATTTTATAGATTTTATAGATTTTATAGATTTTATAGATTTTATAGATTTTATAGATTTTATAGATTTTATAGATTTTATAGATTTTATAGATTTTATAGATTTTATAGATTTTATAGATTTTATAGATTTTATAGATTTTATAGATTTTATAGATTTTATAGATTTTATAGATTTTATAGATTTTATAAATTTTAGAGATTTTATAGATTTTATAGATTTTATAGATTTTATAGATTTTGTAGATTTTATAGATTTTATAGATTTTATAAATTTAATAGATTTTATAGATATTACAGATTTTATAGATTTTATAGATTTTATAGATTTTATAGATTTTATAGATTTTAAAGATTTTATAGATTTTATAGATTTAATAGATTTTATAGATTTTATAGATTTTATAGATTTTATAGATTTTATAGATTTTATAGATTTTATAGATTTTATAGATTTTATAGATTTTATAGATTTTATAGATTTTATAGATTTTATAGATTTTATAGATTTTATAGATTTTATAGATTTTATAGATTTTATAGGTTTGATAGATTTCATAAATTCTGTTACGATGACGAGTGTGCAATGTAAAAAACATTTCCGGACCTTATTAATGATTTAATGGTCAGATTTGGCATGTTATCTTTGCCAAACTGTCTCAAGAATCACCCACGATTCTAGCTTCGTCTTCTTGTCCATTTTTGCGAGCGAGGCGCGCTCTTGGTAGGCATGACATGCACGATGATTTGATCGTCAATGTTGGGCCAACAAAATTCGACGCCAGTAAAGTTCAAAGAAGACCGCTGAGCAGTTGTTGCAGAGCTTGTGGCTGCAGTTTTTTCGGGACGATTTGGTCACTGTACATCAGAACTCTGTGAACACAGCATATGTCGACGTTCGGAAAATTGCTGAATCTCCGGTGCTCCGGACTTGGTATCACGTGGTTAACCCTTCTGCACGTATTTGATGACTCAATAATTTACTCTCGGAGACGCTGCATGACACAATTGACGTTCTGTTTCTGCTACTTGGCGGCCGGTGCGGTCACTGCACACTGTTTCCAAAGCTGCAGAAACGTGATCGAAATTATGTTGACCAAAAAAACTTGATTTTAGAGCCATAGTGTCTTCAGTAAAGTTGTTCCATGAATTATTCTCCAAGTTATAGAAGTTACAGTTTTGTGATCAATCCACTTAACAGCGAAAAGCGAATTTTACTTTTTTCATTTTTGCATATAAAAATTCATCGTGTTCGACAAAGTTGTAGCATATTTAATAAGAAACAACTTTGTCAAAGACACCATACTTCTATCTGTATATTTTAATGGACTTATGTGAAGTTTTCTACAGATTGCTACTTAAAATCAATTCTTTCAATATAACTTTTAGCAGTGATTTTCTACAATTTTTCAATGTTCTATGATATTGTTTCCTATAACAAAACAAATAATTTCTTCGAAAGAAGTTTATTTTTATCTCACATATTTTTTTAGATATTGATGATTTCTACTCAAATAAAGCACTAATTAACACTAATTACTTTTTACTCAAAAATGGTTTTGGAGCCACAGTGTCTTCAGCAAAGTCGTTTTGTTAATTATTCTTCTTTTTATGAAAGTTAGAATTTTGTGATTAATCTACCCAAAGAAGAGAATGAATTTTATTTTTCTCGTTTTTGCATATAAAAAATCCACTTTGCTGAATATAGTTTCAGCATGTTTTATAAGAAAAAACTTTGTCGAAGACACCATATTTCTATCTTACAATTTGAACGAACTATTGTGAAGTTTCCTCTAGAATATCCATAAAAATAATTTTTTGATATAACTTTTTATAGTGATTTTCTAAAATTTTTCAATGTTCTACAATGTTTTCCAGTGCAACAAAACACACGAATTCACCGAAAGAAGCTTATTTTTATCTCTTATAATTATTTAGTTATTGAAGATTTCTATTAAAATAGTGCACCAATTTACTTACAGATATAAACAAAAAGAGACAACGAGAGACAAATGCCTATATCTGGATTGAATGATGTTTTAGTCATACTTTAATATAGAAATGGTTTAGTCTGCAGATATTTGCAGATTTTGAAGATATTTGTTAGTAAATTAATGCATTATTTTAATAAAAATCGTCAATAACCAGAGATATATGTGAGGTAAAAATAAACTTTTTTCACAGCCATTGTTTGTTTTTCTGCAGCAAACAACATTGTAGAACATTGTAGAATTGTAGAAAATCACTACTAAAAGTTATGTTGAAAAAACTGATTTTTAGTGGCAATTTGTAGAAAACTCCGCATAAGCCCATTTAAATAGACATATAGATGTAAGGTGTCATTGACAAAGTTGTTTCTTATGAAATTTGCTACAACTTTGCCGAACACGATGAATTTTTATATGCAAAAATGAAAAAAGTGTAATTCGTTTTTCACTGCTAAGTGGATTAATCACAAAACTGCAACTTCTATAATATGAGGAATAATTAATGGAACAACTTTACTGAAGAAACTATGGCTCTAAAATCAAGTTTTTCCGGTCAAAATAATTTCGATCACGTTTTTGCAGCTTTGGAAACAGTGTGCACCGGTAAGTTTGTCGGTCGTTGAGGTACGGAGATGTGAAAAGGAGGCCAGTGATAATGGCGTAGATGACATCTCGACCATGAGTTTGGTTAATACATCGGAAGAGTTGACCTTCGATTGACCAGTTACTGATCCCGCCGTTTACTACCGACTAACTTGCAGAACGAAGAACGCGGAACATCCCAGAGCCCAAATTCCTCCATAAAATCTCATCTCATGCACATAACAAATGTAACAGTCACGTTTCTTGTCAGTTTCGACACAGGTGTACGTAGCTCGGAACATGGCCTCAACATCATGAAGAAAAAAAATTTTCCATTCAACTCGGTTACTGGTCGCCTTTTTCAAATACAGCAGCCACTCTGCACGCTGCGCTCCTTTTCGGCGTGTACCAACCGGTTTCCCGGCGAATTCCAGTTTTGCAGGGAGTTGTCCGGCAATCGTGCAACATGGCCTGCGCAACCTATCCGTCCAACTTTGACCACCTTGTGATCCATTCTACGCCGCCACCGCAACACACCGTCCTCCTGCACGCCACCGATGATGTTTCTTAGCATCTGTCGTTCGAAAACTCCGAGTGCTCGCAGGTCTCCCTCGAGCAGTGTCCACGTCTTGTACCCGCAGAGAATAACTGGTTTCATTAGCCTTTTTGTAAAGATACATTTTATGTGAGGGCTAAGTCTGATCGAACGCAGATGTTTGAGAATTCCATTGCCGGCACGACTTTCGTGGATAATAGTATACCAGTGAGCTAAGGTAGACGAAATCTTGGACTACCTCGAGCTGATCACAGTCAATCGTCGCACTACACACTAAACTGGCAAATGTCCTCTCTTTTTACTCTTACCGCCTCATGAATACTTCGTTTTGGATGTGTTAAGGGTGAGTGCAATTCTCGCAGCTTCCCTTTTGAGAGCCGTAAAGGCCTCCTCAGCTGCTCTACGGTTAACACCAATTATATCAATGTCGTACGCAAAGCCCAGAAGCATGTGAGACTTTGTGATGCTCCTCTGCACACCTGCCCTTCGTATTGCACCTTCTAAAGCTATGTTGACCAGCAAGTTCGAGAACCTGTCACCTTGCTTCAGACCATCTAACATCAAGCGTCGCACGTAACAATTCAATTAGTTTCGTTAGAAAAGCATGTTCTAGCTTTAATTTCCACAGCTCGTTGCATTTCACTGTATCGTACGCCGCCTTAAAGTCAAAAAACAGATGATGTGTCTGCAAGTTGTGTTCTCGAAACTTATCGAGGATCTGTCTCTAGGTAAACATCTGGTCCGTTATTGATCGCCCCACTCGAAAACCGCATTGGTATTCTCCAACAAAGACTTCCTGCAACGGCCTAAGTCACATAAAATCGTTAAAAAAACTGTCCACGTGGTATATCGATGGCCCCAGACCGCATCATGGATGTATTTCCACTGCTCGTTCAGGTCTACTCCAGTATACTCTGCAGCAACTCCTTGCGCTGATAACCTCTGGATGCCCAGACGTATCTTCTTCGCCGATCTCGATTTAAATACGTTTGACAACCGAATCTTGCCTACCACGAGATTGTGATCCGAGTTCATTGGGGTGTCTCCAGGTATGCTTCCGAATGTTCAGACGTGTAAAATGGGTACTACAGATGGCCATTCTCCTGACCGCTGCGAAGTTCACCAACCTCAAGCCGTTGTCGTTGGTGGTACAGTGAAGGCTTTCCCTACCAATAACGGGACGTAAGAACTTCTCTCGTGCAACTTGTGCATTTTTATCTCCGATGACGATCTCTATATCGTGTTGTGGGTACTCTCCATACGTTTTCTCAAGGAGCTCAAAGAATTTTTCCTTTACGTCATCACTTCTATCGTTTGTCGGCACGTACACGTTGATAAGGCTGTAATTGAAGAATCTGCTCTTGATCCTCAAGACTCATAGACGGTTGTTAATAGGCCTCCATCTAATGACACGTTTCATTTAATTTCCGAGTACCACTATGGACCACACTGGGGCTACTTTACAACTAGTACGGGTGTACTGCTGGTACACATTGTCTAGCCGTTTATCAACCTGCGGAAGGCCCATGGTATATCCAGCTCAATGTTCAAGTTTTTTTTTCAAATTATTTCGGCTTCTTTCCGTTAAAGCAGCAAATAGAATGTTTGCTTTCAGGGGCATTTTAATACTTTTCTAGTTCTGATTAGTTTTCATTGAGCCATAACAACATATGCCGCGATTTTAACCGTTATGTACTCGGCAATTTCAACATACGTAAGTAATCGGCAGGGTACCCGGGTACCCACCAAAATGAAATGCTTCTTACTTCTTCAATTCTTGACCGATTTTCAATCTTGACCCGTCAAAAGATTGGAAAATTTGTCTATTTTTAGTATACGGGACCTATAGAGCCATTGGTCCCCATATGGTTCCTGATAATTCGGATCTCCGGGGCCAGGTTCAAGATGCGAGACAAATTTTAACAATTGGCAATAAAACCAAACAATATTGGTATCGGAATCCATGAAATCACTCCAGAAGTTGACTTTTATAAATTCTGAGTCCATTTTCCGAGTTATCCTTGAAATGACCACTCTGGAGCAGATTCCTGTGGGGCCCTATATGGCCACTAACATGAGTGGATAGAAACCTCTTGCAATATGCATATCAAAATTCTTGAAATCACTCCAGAAATCTTTTTTGAGTTCATCTGTCAATTTGTCTGTCATCTGTCAATGTGGCTATTTCAAAAACTTATTCGAAGCTTTTTCAGTTCAGAATGTAATGATAAAGGCTTTATATTTTTATTTAGAGTTTTCTGGCCCATTGCAAATCGTTTATTATTTTAAGTTTTTGCACGAATAACAAGTCGTTTTAACCCTCTAGTGCCCAATGCCGCCATTTGGCGGGCTTCAATCAATTCTTTAAAAAGCTTCAATAAATACTTAAAAAGTGTTTATAATGATTCATAGTGATTTTACCGAAGCCCGTGTAGAAATTAACTTGGGCACTAGAGGGTTAAGTCTGAAACATAACAAATATAAAAAAACTTAGTAATATGAATACAAAAAATAACAAATAACAAAATTAGCAATCGTTGTAAATGTCCTTGTTGTGCTCGTTGCATATTGGCTCGCAGCATGCTGTACACGTCTTCCTTATCTTCCTGCGTTTATTGTCCAAATTTTCTGCAAATGTGGCAGACACCAGCTTGTGGGACTCTTCCAGTTGTGTCTCGTTTGACGTTTGATACCAATGTTGTTCGGTTTTATTGACAATTGTACTAATTTGTCTCACCGGAACATGCTCCCGTGGATCCGGATTTACAGGAACCAGATGTGGTTACAGGTTCATGTCGATCTCAGATTCTGAAAGTAGACAGATTTTCCAATCTTTTGATAGGCCAAGATCGAAAATCGGTCAAGAAATGAATAAGCAAGAAGCATTTCATTTTGTGGGTACCCGGGTACCCTGCCGAGTACTTACGTGGTAAAAAATATCGAAGCCCCCCCCCCCCCCTTCGACCCCCCTTGTTTCTACAAACAGACTAATGATGGAAAATGGTTTATTTCCACTAGTTAGGAGCATTCCATAAGTTTCAGCTGTCTAAGTTGACGTTATCCTTGGTTTTTGAAGCAATAAAGTCTGAAAAGGTACCCGGGTACCCTGCCGATTACATAACGGTTTTTTATTTTTATTCTCGCTTATTTTCCGTCGGTCTAGTTCCGCCACTGTTGTGGCCAATCACCGACGCCCAGGGAGGCGACTCCACACCCAGAACCATAACTCACGACCCGTTTATTACCGGACCGACGCCAACGGCTTTACTTCCTCATGCGATGGAAGGCGTGATCCCAGAGATTTTTCGCCTCAGAAAATCTCCCGGTGTCGGCTAGGATTGAATCTAGACCAGTTTGGTTGGTTGTGAGTGGATCACGCCACCTCACAACCATCGACACCTATGTCGGCGGTGGGATTCGAACCCAGGCGTCGAGCGTGGTTGGCGGAGACGTTACCAACCACGCTAGGCCCCCGCTCAACATAACGGTTAATAACACAGATATCCTAGCAGCTGTTAAGAAATTGAAGTCCTCGAAAACGCCTGGACCAGATGGAATTCCTTCGACAGTTTTGATAAAATGCGCCATTGAACTGTGTGCGCCATTGAAAGCCATATTTAACCTATCCTTATCACAAGCACTACTATTTCCAGAATGTCGATTATGTTTCCAGTTATAAAAAAAGGTAATAAGTGCGACGTATCTAACTATCGTAGAGTTACCTCACTATGTGCTGGTTCAAAGCTGTGCGAGATACTTATGAACGCAGTACTCTTCCGGGCAGCAGAGTCATATATTTCGCATGAGCAACATGGATTCTTCCCTGGCAGTTCCATTTTTTTTTTGTTTTAAAGAGGCTATGCCTAATTTGGCATTTGCCTCTGTGGCAGCTCCATTATTGTAACTAATCAAACTCAACTCACATCACTGTGCCTCACCTCCATGCCACAAGAGTATCAAACTGATACAGTTTATACCGACTTGAAAGCGGCCTTTGACAGAGTTAACCATCGTATTCTGCAAAGCTGGACCGGCTTGGTGTGTCCTCGGACGTTGTCAACTGGTTGGTATTTAAGCAATCGCCGACTATCTGCCAAACTAGGTTCCGTGGATTCAGGAGAATTCATACACCGATTAGGTGTTCCACAAGGCAGCAACTTGGGGCCACTACTATTCACCATTTTTTCAACGACGTCTGTCTAGCACTGCCAAAAGACTGTAAATTACTGTATAAGTGTATACCGATGATTTAAAAATGTATTACCTAATCAAAACTCCTGCCGACTGTGAACTTCTGCAAAGTGTAATTAACAGATTTTACGACCGGTGTCAACACAACATGATGGTTTTCAGTGTATCGAAATGTTCATTGATTACTTTTGCGAGGAAAAAACAACTTATTCAGTTGAACTACAGTCATACAATCAACAAATCTAGGCGGAATCTTGGGTTCATTCTCCGGATGACAACCGAATTTCCTGATCCTTATTGCCTGCACTCCATGTACTATAGCCAAGTGCGGTCTGTTCTGGAGACAGCTGCCGTCATGTGGAGCCGTTTTCGCAGCATCTGGATAACCAGAATCGAAAAAGTTCAATCAAAGTTCATAAAATTCGCTCTAAGACTACTTCCTCGGAGAAATCCAGATGCGCTACCTCCGTACGAAGCTGGGTGCAGACTTTAAGGAATGGACACACTCGAAAAACGACGCAAGGTGCAAAAAGCGGTTTTCGTCGGAAAGACCCTACTAGGAGAGATTAACGCGCCCTGGATTCTCAATAAAATGGATTTGAACGTGCTGCCACGTCCACTGCGTCAACGAAGTTTTTTGAGGCTCCAACAACATAGGACCGACTACTCATAAAACGAGCCTATTCGAACTATGTGCGTTCAATTCAATAGATAGGGGAACTGCTCCATTATTCATCTCATTAAGCCGATATTCACGAAGAATGCACGGATTAAACAACAAATTTTCATGAAATCATTGAACAAATAAACAAAATACGCTTACGTGCTCTTATAGAATCGTTCAGTATTGTTTATTTAGTAAACTTAGCTAGATTTATCCTGAATTTTGTAAAACAAACCATTTTGCACAACGCTTCCATATCCATCTCAAATCTTAAATCACTGCTCAATTATTCATCTCACGACGCCCCCATTTTCATCACACTGCAATGCACTGTTAATCATGAATGAATCACATTATCATGAACGCACGTAGCCGCAGCCCGTCGTAGTAGGTTACTTAGATATCCGCTGTAGTTGTTTACGTGCAAATATGGTAACCTAGGTAACCACTGCAGTGCTGCCCATTTATGTCAAACATGTCGGAATAATTCAACGTTTTCAGTATAATTTGTTCGTATTAACAGAAACCGATTTGGCAACTTTTTATTTTCTTCAACGCAGTGAAAACACATGAAAATACATACAGTTGAAATTTAGGAATTGCAGAAATTCATCTCATATATTTCTGCTAATTCAAGCTGGTTTTTAGAAATTCGAGGTGAACGTTCCAAAGATTAAAGTATTCTTAGTGTAGTGAGTGATTTTGTTTAGTGATTAAAATAAAAAATGGTCCGCTAGTGATGAGAAAAACTTTGGTTGGCTGCTGAACGAATTCCGTTGTAGTCGTACAGAACAATGCGCGGATTTTGTTTTCTGAGGTAGGTGATTGAAATAAATGAGTTTTCGAGTGCAGATGCCTGACTATTATATCAAATTTAGAGCTTTTAAGTAAGTTTTTGAGGATTCTACTTAATAAGAAATCTAAAGTGAACTAAGAAGAATCCATTCCATGGGTTAGCAGATTGGTTTACGAAGAAAATATGCATTTTTACCTGTTTTCAATTGTGTTTACATGTTGAATGAGATGAATATACGGGCTAAGATGAATAATGGAGCAGTTCCCCTATTATTATTTGTTCGACTTTAATGTTTCCTCTACAGTTTTTCGTGATCGTGTTACAAACTTTTATGTGCAGATATAGTTCTAGTTATTCGTTTTTAAGTGTTCATTCAGACTGTTTGTCCGATGAATGTAAACAAAATAAATAATAATAATAATAATAATGTTAAAAATAATAATAATAATAATAATAATAATAATAATAATAATAATAATTTCCACTCGAGCAGAAAATTTGACAAGTCCATGTAAACAAACCCGCGATAGCTGTCAAATCGTCGCCGTGCAATGATCTATAAACGATACTAAATTAGGAGTACCGTCGGCCGGGGTGAGATTAAGCCAAAACGGGAAATGTTTGTATGTTAAATTACTTGAAATTTCCAAAACCTAATACCTCAAATTCAACACTTCCTGAATCATGACATATTTATTCATAACTTAAAATGGAATATAGATAATATCAGTGAACTGTTTCGCTTAAAGAATGTTTCAAAGTACAGGATGAAAAACATGCGCAAATAACGTTATCCAAAAATGTCCCAGGAAAACCAACCCGATCAGAAATCACATCAACTTACTGCTCAGTTGGTACGTCAGGATGTCGTTTCCAATGTGTTGAGGAAATATAATGCATTGAACCTGTGCCGGCTCAGAAAATAATGTTTCTCCAAACTGTACACTTTTCGAGCTCTTTTGGGGTGAGATTGTGCCAAACTATATTGAACGGCACAGTGTGTGGAATTCAAATTCACGACAAAATTATATCAGTATACAGCAAAACACTTGCATTGTTTACATAGGCTATGTTTTTTGTCCCCACAGCATAAGGTATGTTGTCTAGCTATGGTATTCTTTGGAAATTAGATGGAAATTAGATGGAAATTTTCAATGATTGATATTACTTATGGAATGTAACAAAATTTCGTACACCAATTCTATATAAACTGATGACTTTTGAAGCGAAGAAGGAGGGTTGTGGGTACATTTCCAGAGGTTTTGAGATCTCCAATGGAATATACAGTTGTCAATGACACATAATAATTGAAACGAAAAGTCTTCTCAAACTTCATGTCCTAACGTTTTTCCTTTTTAGGCTACCTGGAGACGCCACTATGTGTATAGAGACTGTCTATAAGCCACGTTCTCATAACTAATTACTCTATGTATCAATTTGATCCAGCCATACATTTTTCTATAATTCATATGAAACATAGTTTCTGATCAACCCCCTGAAGCCCCTTAATAGTCCACGTTGTTTATGGTCGTCCCTATACTTACTGTTTTATTATGTTAGTCATGTGGATTATTCGTAGACACACTACTGTTCATTTAACAGGTATTAAATTCAACTTTTTGTTTTTGGCACAATCTCACCCCATAGAAGGGGTGAGATTGAGCCAAAGTTCATGTATTTTTAGCAAAATTATAGTTTATTGTAACTTAACCATATTTGTTGTAGTTGTTAACAAAACATTCTAGAATGCATCGGTGTATTTTGGATCGAATTCTTTGTTTAAATGTGTGCGTTACAAGCTTGAGAACAAAAAAGCATCATTTTTTGGCACAACCTCACCCCGGATGACGTTAATTCCGCTTTTACTATGTTTAAAAAAAAAAACATAAAAATATGCACCCTACGTATCATTTTAAGATGGATTCATTCTTCACTAAGCTCTATAAAAGTTTTTATTCCAACATTGTTGTTCTGTCAGCTCTACTGTTAGCTATTGCTTACCATGTAAACTGCAGAATAACAAAATGGGTAGTTGTGTTATCCGTGTGCTACAGCTTGTTTACTATTTCATGTTTATAAAGCTGTTACAGTGATTTTTGCCTTTCTCCTAGAAAGGTATAGCAATCACTGGAAAAACCGAAGGTATAAAAGTGGTCCCAATGGCCGAATGTCATATACCACTCGACTTCTTTCGACGAACTGAGCATTTTCTGTATGTATGTATGTATATGTGTATGTGTGTGTGTGTGTATGTGCAACTTTTTTTTCTTACTCACTTTTCTCAGAGATGGCTGGACCGATTTTCATAAAATTAATTGCAAATGAAAGGTCTAGTTGCGCCATAGGTTGCTATTGAATTTCATTGTAATCGGATTTTTAGTTTAGAGGTTATGTATCAAAATGTAAAAATCACGAAACAACAATATCTCAGAAACCACACAACCGATTTCAATAAAACTGGTTTCAAATGATTGGGCTTTTGAATTTCGTTATGATTAAACATATGGTTCAAAAGTTATGTAAAGAAAAGTTATCCTGAGGTTGTTTAAACTCACTCATTTTTCTTAGTGATGGCTGAGCCGATTTTCACAAAATTAGTGTTAAATGAAAGGTCTAGTTGCCCCATAGGTTGCTATTGAATTTTATTGCAATCGGATTGTAACTGTGTCCGTTGTTCATAAAAATGTGAAATCACATAATGAAAGTAAACATATTGACTTTCTCCTAACGATCACTGGCTAATTAAAAGGTAGAAAAATGATTGGAATGGCCTAATGTCATATACTACTCAACTCAGTTCGACGAATCGAGCATTTTCTGCTTATATGGCATGTATAGGTGTATATGTTTGTGTGTGGGTCTGTACGTGTCTATGTGCACCTTTCTTTCGCACTCACTTTTCTCAGAGATGGTCTAACCGATTCTTTCTATCTTGGTGTCAAATAAAGGGTCTATTTGCCGCTTAGGTTGCTATTAAATTTCATTGTTATAAAACTTTTAGTTTTGGCGCTGCGTCAGAATGTGAAAAACGCTCTTATATCTCAGATGCTATGAACATAGTTGAATTCAAATAAATGGGCTTTCAAACCCTTTAACAATGCATTTCATAATGTTTAAACATGTGGTTTGAAAATTATAAGTTTAGTAAAGCGGGCAATGTATGCAGTTTGCGAGGATGCGAAAATGAACGGGAATAGAAGGTGTGACTTTTAGGCTTAGAAAAAATTTTCCCTCGTCGAAAGTTATAGAAAGAAACGAAACCCGCATACTGTTTAAAACTATAGCTACGATCAAAATATGTGGCCTCAACATCATTTAAATTTAATATTGTACTATTTCAATGTTTGCTTCCTTGCTCGGGAATGAAGTTGAAATTAAAAGTCATTTCTATCATTTCACTTTTTGCCTTTCTCTTAGAAAGGTATAGCAATCACTGCAAAAACTAAAGATATAAAAGTGCTCAAAAGGGCCGAATGTCGTATACCACTCGACTCAGTTCGACGAGCTGAGTATTTTCTGCATGTGTGTGTGTAACGCTCTCCCAATTTCACTCGATTTTCTCAGAGATGGCTGGACCGATTTCAATGAAATCAATTGCAAATGAAAGGTCTAGTTTCCCTATAAGACCCTATTGAATTTTATTGTAATCTGATTTCTAGTTTAGAGGTTATATATCAGAATGTAAAAATCACGAAACATCAATTTCTCAGAAACTACACAACAGATTTGAACAAAATTGGTTTAAAATGAACGGGCTACCAGAAAGCTCTCAACATTTGAATTTTATGAAGATTGAACATATGGTTCAGAAGTTACAGAAAAAAACGTGTTCTGGAGACTGTTTAATCTCACTCATGTTTCTCAGAGATGGCTGGACCGATTTTCATAAAATCAGTGTCATATGGAAAGTCTTGTTGCCCCATAAGACCCTAACGATTTTTTTTGCGAACGGATTATTACTTTTCCTGCTATGTTTAAAAATGTGAAAACCAGCTATTAAAAGAAACATATTCTGATGACTACTTGGCTCACTTTTCTCAGAGATGGTTGACCCGATTTCCACAGAATTAGTATCAAATGAAGAGTCTAGCTGCTTCATAACCCCCTATTGAAGTTTGCTGTAATCGGAATGTAACTTCGTCTGTAATGTATCGAAATGTAAAAATAACTAAACTTCATTATCTTAAAAACTACACAACAGATTTGAACAATATTGATATTTAATGAACGGGATAGTTAAGGGTTAACTGATGAATTATGATTGAACACGTGGTTTCAAAGTTTGGCTCCCCCATACGTTCCCTTTTCATTTGATTGTAATCAAACTTAAGCAACCGTTATGTTTTAACTTGTAAAACAACGAAAGTCTATTATCTCAAGTATTACACGACTTATTTGAACATAACTAGTGTCATACAAACGAGTCATCTCTCAAACTTAGAAATAACAAACTTCATAAAAATTTGATATACTGTTCAAAAGTTTTGTAAAGAAAAGAAATTCAAAGACTATTCAACACTATAGCTGCTTTGATCAATATATATGGCCTCAACATGATTTAAATGTGGTATCGTACTATTTGAACGTTCCCGGTTTCGGCCGTGATTAAATTGTTCGAAATTAAGAGTCATTTCTTATATTTCGCTATTTCTGAAGCACTAACATTACGTCAAAATTCATATTTTATACTTTAATTATAACATCAATATTTTAGAACCCAAAGAGTGAATATACCTTTTTGGATTTAAGCATTCATGTAAATCTATTTTTACAAATAATAAGTTTGAATGAGAAAGGCTGAGTCTGACCGCTAGGTGGATTAATTTAGGTTTTTTTTTTAGAGTTGATTCGATTTTATCATCACCGTTTATCAAAAAAAGAAGACGTGAAACAAGTATGCGGTATAATTTGCGTGAGTTCAGGTTTTGTTAGTGCTCTGATGCGTTTTGGGTAGCAATGTTTTGCGCCTGATGTTAAATGGTAGATATACCCATTGTGTGTTAAAACTCGAAATTTATTTCCAAGCTCCGAACTCTATTCTCACTAGTAAGATCTCCAATTCGGAACAGTTTAATGCGGTTATCCCGAAAATCTGGGATGAAATATTTATGCAATTCGTGCGTTTGAAGTTGTTGAAGTTAACTAAGAGAGAGAGAGAGGTCATTCCAGAAACTCTGCTTTGAATAGTGCTTTCCATAAAAAAAAATGCTTTCCATTCTGAAATCAAAAGTGTGATATTTATATATCATTATGGAATTTTCAAGTTGTATCCGAATTTATTGAACAAGATGTAACATACACCACTTGAATGTGCGGGGACTGCGAACAAAAATCGACGATTTTTTTCTGCACACTGAAGACAGCATGTACGACGTCATTATGCTCACTGAAACTGGCCTAGACGACCGCATCCATTCACTCCAGCTTTTCGGAAACTCATATAGTGTTTTTCGGTGCGACAGGAACGCGATAAATAGCACGAAACGTTCCTTTGGAGGTGTTTTGATTGCTGTGAATAAACAACACCCGTGTACTCTCTTTGAGCCCGCACACGGACGGCATTTAGAACAGGTATGCGTTCGAGCGAGTATTCGTAATAAGAAAATTTTACTTTGCACTGTGTATATTCCACCGGACAAAAGTAACGATGCGTCAGTCGTAGATGCACACATTGCTTCTGTTCGTGAATTTCGTGACAATAGTCCTCCCGATAGCATAATAATTGTTTGCGGCGACTACAATCAGCCTCGAATTGCCTGGAACTTATGCAACGGTGTGATACAGCATACTAGTTCGGCACAGCTTTCTGCAACAAATGCAACTTTGATTGACGGCATGGATTTCATTAATTTATGTCAGGTAAATTTACAACGTAATCATCTTGGCAGACTGTTGGATCTGGTTTTCTGTGCTAGTGACAGTAACGTGTTAGTAGACAAATGCGAAATGCCGCTGATTGAACCTGATGTGCATCATCCCCCACTATTAATTTCGCTTCCCATTACTAACTGTTCAGCTGCTTCACAAATGTTCGTCCCGCCTATTACGCGTGATTTGAGCTACCGTAAAATCGACTTCGTTGCCTTTTCTGCGTATCTCTCGAGCATTGATTGGGCTAGGATGTTCGAGACAGAATCGGTTGATAATATGGCTGAGCATTTTTGCGATGTTATCCGCCAATGGTTAAGTGAAAATTTGCCTTACGTGAAGCCCCCCCCTGCACCAGCATGGGGCAACAGCTTGCTGCGGCGCTTGAAACGGATTCGCAATGCATACCATCGTAAACATCGCAGATGGCGGACCGTTCAGAGTAAATACGATTTTAAGCGTGCCAGTGAAAATTACCGGCGACTAAACGCTAGTCTTTATAAATTACATGTTCTGCGCACCCAGGCTAATTTGCGAAGAAACCCGAAAAAGTTCTGGAGCTTCGTAAACTCGAAGAGGAAAAGCTCTGCAATACCGACGGAAGTGTTTCTTGATGAATCTAAATCGTCTACCGAAGCTGATGCATGTGAGATGTTCGCCACGTTCTTCTCGTCGGTTTTTGCTTCCGATCCTGTTCCTACACGATCCGTCGAAAGTGCTATACAGAACGTTCCGAATAATTGTGTTGACTTAGATGTCTTTGAAATCACTCCAGAAATGGTCATCACGGCTGCTAAGAAATTGAAAACGTCATATTCCGCTGGGCCGGATGGGATTCCAGCTGTAATATTTCGCCGATGCGCCGAATTGCTTGCTGTGCCACTATGCCGCATCTTCAATGAATCCTTCGCATCAGGAAAATTCCCGGATGTCTGGAAAAACTCCATAATGTTTCCTGTTTTCAAAAATGGTGATCGTAGCAACGTAAAAAATTACCGCGGCATCACCAATTTATCCGCGGGCTCGAAGCTTTTTGAAATTATCGTAAGTGCAGCTATACAACGTAGCACTAGACACTATATTTCATCTGACCAACATGGTTTTACGACTGGCCGCTCCGTCACTACGAATCTCCTAGACTTTACCTCTAGTTGTATTAACGAAATGGAACGCAAAGCGCAGGTGGATGTGATATACACTGATCTGAAGGCTGCTTTCGACCGCATAAATCACCGGATACTTCTAGACAAGATTTTACGAATGGGTGCTTCGCAACAATTCGTAAAATGGCTATGCTCATATTTGTGTGGTAGACTAGTGCGAGTGAAATTAGGATCACAATTATCGCCTCCATTCACCAATAAATCTGGGGTGCCACAAGGCAGTAATTTGGGACCACTACTGTTTATACTATATTTCAACGACGCTGCTGCTGTATTAGGAATTGGATGTAGGCTTTTTTATGCTGACGACCTTAAAATATTTCTGACGATTCGTTGTATCGAGGATTGTCATCGTCTTCAGGAAATGATAAATTCGTTTGTGTATTGGTGTAAATTGAATTGTCTGACAATCAGCATTGCTAAATGCAACGTAATAACCTATCATCGTATAAAATCGCCCATTAAATTCAATTACCAAATAGATGGCCAGGCTCTGAATAGAGTTGAGTACGTGAATGATCTTGGCGTGACCCTCGATTCAAAACTGTCTTTTGATCGTCATCGTACTATGATTATTTCAAAAGCCAATCGCCAGTTAGGCTTCATATCGAAAATTGGACGTGATTTCAAAGACCCATACTGCTTCAAATCTCTCTATTGTGCACTTGTCCGTCCTATCCTCGAGTCCGCCAACCTTGTTTGGATGCCACACCAGCTTTATTGGAGTATACGATTAGAACGTGTGCAGCGTAGGTTCATACGTATAGCTCTTCGAGACTTACCTTGGCGACAACCTGACAATCTTCCAGCGTATGCAGACCGTTGTCGTTTACTCAATCTGGATACCTTGGAACGCCGCCGCAAGGTACAACAGGTATTATTTGTGGCAAAGTTGTTGAATAATGAGGTAGACTCTCCAAAACTCTTGTCGTTGATAAATTTTCGTGCGCCGCAAAGAGCCCTTCGACCATCCTCACTATTAATCAATCACTCTCATCGTACGAACTTTGGTCACAATGAACCCGTTGCCTCGTGTATTAATATGTTTAGTCGTATAGAAGAACATTTTGAATTTGGTGAGCCTTCGCAAAAATTGAAGAAAAAGCTAGTAAGGATAAGTTTTTAATATTATATACATATATACCTAAGTTCATTAAGACTTCGAGTCAGATGAAAATTATACCAAAATAAACAAAATAAACAAATAAACAAATGGAATTCAAATTGATAATTTCATAGTGTTCTTGAAATTTTGTTTTCGTGTTAAACACTTTTTACCGGGAACTATTATGAGCAAACCTCGAGCATTTTAAAGAGATTAAGCCAAATTTACTGCGATTTTTTTACAAGGTTGTTTCCCATTTTTCTTATTTCTCTGTTTTGATTACGAACATCCTAAAGAAATCAATTTAAACTGATTGGAGTTTAGAAAATGTATAAATTTTGACCGGAAGTGTTGTTATTTGCTTGTATATTGATGTTTTTTTTGGTAGTTGTATAAGAACTATATTGAAAACTCATTTATCTACATTCTTCGTGTTAAAAACCCGAAAAAATGTCAGCTCTTCATTTATGGTCAACTGGATCGTCGTTAATTTTACTTCTAATATTATGACATCTTTATCACCACAGTTTTGTTAGATTTCACCGATAATGTTATAACTTAGCAGTATTTCATGGATTTATGTTGGCTCTATCCAATTTTTACCGATATACCTCTTGAACAATTATTAGAACATATCAGCAAAGCTGCTCAGTAATAAACAATTATTATTATTGACTTGATGGTATAATATTTCATGAAAATATTAAAATGTATAAAAACTGAGGACTACGTGGTTTACTCTTGAAAACTGCCCCACGCTACCAGCGAGGGCTTCTATCAACCCTCGAGCCCATTTAAACATTTCTTTCAAAAAGACACAAGCTTGACAGGATTCTCAATGGAAAGAAATCCAATAATGCTTTGTATCGAAAAGGGCAAAAAACTGACATGTACTAGACTCATAACGAATTTCGGCGAATCGATAAATCAATGTTAACTAAATCTAGTTGACTGTCTCCTCCAACGTTGTCTCGTGGTTTCATTTCCAATGCAGGTCGTGCATTTGATAGCTGTCTGTGTTTGTATACCTGGCAGCAGTATACGCGCCATGTCCCCACGTCACGGTCGCACGTTGCTCCCAAAGCGTCCCAAGTATAATGCAGCCTGGCGGGTGAAATGGGCCGCTGACTGAATTGCTTTCTGCCGCTGCCGTCATGTTACGTGATGATGTCAAATAAATGTATCGAAATCGAAATTGTGAGAACTTCATGTAGTACGCGGGTCGATGGTTGTTTTCGGTGTCACTGCACCTCGAGTCGTAGCGTGACTCTCCCTAGTGAGCATTTTATTGGTTTAACTATCCATCGAACCGTGAATGCCCTTGAGTTCGAAACTGAATAGTTTAAAATTTTGACTAGGAATACCGCATAATTTTAGAATCATAATGTTTTAAACCTAAAAATTCACTTTGATATCAAATGAAGTCAACAGTTTAACTCGATTGACAATTTTAGGCAACATCGGAAAACATCTACGACATCGACACCCGCTTGAAATGCTTTAATTCCGATAATTGTGTTGGGACCAGCAGCACAACGTGAACGGAATGCCCAACCAATTGTTAGACTGCCGGTCGACTGCGAGGGTGCCATCACACAGCGGAAGCACACCGGGCCAGGCGGTGTGTGCGGTTATCGGTTTCCGGCTCGTAGGCGTGAAATCTGGGTTGCACGTGAACAGTCCGAAAATTAAATAATAGTAAGTACAAAATTTCAATGAGCTACGGGAAGAATTCAACCGACGGAAACCACAACCGAGATTTCACGACCCTGTCCCGGATCGGTCGATGATGTCGGCTGGTGGTGCCGATGGTCGATCGCATGCTGTCAGTTTGCCACCAGCATGACATGTACGAGTGGTCAAAGATGACACACCGGTGGCGGTGGTTGTAGATTTTAATTATTGAAAATAAATACGCTGCATGTCCAACACGTCAGCAAACACGCGCCGTCTCGCCTCGGCAGAAAATGGGTACGTCCCCCTGATTACGTCGGGTTCGACAATCGAACTGAGCAGCAACCGGCAGTTTATCGGCTCACACGTAATGCATGAAAACCACTTTCGTTGAACCACATCCAACTGTGCTGGAGTTCGACTGGTAATCCCCCATGCACAAGTGGAAGAATTTTCATCGGGGGTGTATTTGTACATAGAACCTGTGCTGTTTAATTCTTAACTTAACCCCTCCACCTTTGTCAGCACGGCCAAATTTTTGCAGTATTTGCGAGATTAAAAAGAAAAAATTAAACAATAACGAAGGGTGGAAAACTTCTCTCGCCTTTTTTTTTAAATTCTCAAATCTCACACTTTCCACATCGATACCGAAGCCCCAGTCCTGCA
Source organism: Wyeomyia smithii (assembly GCF_029784165.1). Taxonomy (NCBI): domain Eukaryota; kingdom Metazoa; phylum Arthropoda; class Insecta; order Diptera; family Culicidae; genus Wyeomyia; species Wyeomyia smithii. The sequence goes on from NC_073694.1 coordinate 43,945,702, forward strand.
GCTCTAAAGTACAGTACACTTTGGCTATCCCACTCTAAACCGAAATTGAGGTTGTAAATTGAAAATAAGCTTCGCTCTTTGCATCAGATCATAGCATTTACACATGATCAAAGCAATGAACGGGTTACACAGTCTTATCAGCAGACATGCACCGTTCTGATTCATCGTAAAAGTGCACACACAAAAAAACATCAAAATCGAAAGTGAAAAGTGATTGTAATCCTTCACGTATTTTTTGTCTGTCTGGTTTGCTCCAGGCGGGTATCAAAACCCGAGCCATTGATAGTCAATGCGAGTGAGAACTGTTTCCCTAACTCAACTCGGCTGAGTGTAAGCGTGCTTTGCGAATCATCACAACAGCTGGATCGTTAAACCGGATCAGTGTTTTGTCTGCTTTCGGTAACAGAATACTCCGGTGAACTTTTTACCAATACGAAACGCCATCGCTGATACTGGTAATCTGCTGATATTGGTAAGTGAATGATTACAGGAGCCATTGTTATCGCTTGTATATAATAAATGATGAAATCCTTTGTTGAATTGTACAACTTCTGATAGTTTTGGTCCACGAAACCAACGTGAAGAAACGCATCGGCTCGAATTGCTAAACGATACAGCACAAATACGCGCGTCACTTTTATTACTTAGATTCAATTCCACGCAAAAAAAACCGTTTTCCTCCAAAAAATCGTTGACAACCCCTGCGATTTTCTCGGTACTGCCTTTTATTACCTCCTTGCAAAATCCTCTAAATCACCAACTCAGTATACATATATGTTTATAGCATTCACCATACCCACTAGATGTGGTTCTTTTGTCATTCAAAACCATGAGCTTCGCATACAAAATCAAGGAAAGCAGAAAGAAAAAACAAATGTTCCCAACGAACCAGGAGTTGATTTATAAACAGAGAAACACTGCCTTCCGACTCCGGTAGTGATGGGGTGCCATAAAGCAGATGAGCACGTGGGGACATTCGGAAAAACGAAACCGGACCGGTTGTTGATGGGTGAGGTTTGCTTTTCCATCATCGTTTTCCACTCACCACTCATCCGGCGGCGGTTGGAAGGGGGGTAAAGAAGGAGGCTATCAAAGTGACTGGGGTGATTCGGAAAAATGGAAGGGAAAAACGCAGACCATAAGGACGCCAATGTGTGAATTACATTATGACTACATTTGGCTCATTGCGTGGCTGACTCATCCGCTCGGTAGTTTAACCGGTACGTGGAGCAAAAAGTAACGACATGACGCCAGCGGACAAGTTCTTGCGCTATCCGTTGCTTGGGAGAAGTACGAAGAAAGATGTCCTTTGCTTAATGGAGTGCATAAGGGCCGTCATTATGTTTCAATTACTAAGATGCTTTTTTTTCGTTTGCGATTAAGATGTGCACTTTTTGTGTTCAACGGAAAGCTGACCGTAAATAAATTGAGATATTTTCCGTGAGCCTTTTAGTTATAGTAACAGTTTATTTTTTGTTAAAATTATCCAAAAAAGTAAATCAAAGCCTTGATGCTATATTCCGTATCGGAACTCGACCTTCTGTTCATTATACACAGACTTCACTGTACCCTGTTAGTGTACAGGACAATTGCGGGGCTAGCGCTACGATCCTACTGACACCAGGAGTTTATCCCAAGCCGGGCTTCGAACATACGACGACTGTGACGGTTCGGTTGAGTTTAAGTTTAGTCTGTATGAATAGACCTAGATTATTGAGAACTGGAGCAGAGGGTTGGTTAAAACCCCTAAGCTAAGGTGGAACCCTCAATACCTGGCGCCCTCCACAGTACTTAGCCCTTTGCGTTATGCCACCGTAACACGCACGTGGCATACTCGTGGGATCAAAAATGAACTCAAATAATAAATCTATAATCACTTCAAACCTGAGCCCCGGCAACCTTACCCTGCCGGAGCAAATAAAGATGAGAAGCTCCATGGCGTGCAGCCCTACAAGGCCGCACGCAACAGGTAGAACTGAGGAGATGAAACTGGAGGAGAATTTCAACCTCGACAGCGATTCGGTTTCATCACTAGTCCTCGGTTCGCCTAGCGGAAGAGAGGAGAGCCCGACGAACTGACTTCCCGCTCCGGTGACTCTTCGGCGAGTCAAACCGCTCTCTCAATCGCAACGGCGGTGCCTGAATAGACTGCTAAGCCAAGGTCACTCACGTGAGCTTAGTTCGTCAACCAGTCGACCGGATTGACCGCTTAGGTCAGGTCTTAAACAAGCGACAACGGTCGACTGATACAGCGTCGCCAAACACGAGCGCCAAGGGCTCGATCTCTGGACTTGGCAAGCGCGGAGCCTCCTGCACCGCGTCAAATGTCAGGGGTAACGTACAGGGAGATGCTGGAGGCAACAAGCCTGTCGATCACATCGATCGACAGGCCAGCTTCCCGACTTACCCCTGAACAGCTAAAAACTGTTCGTGACGTCATCCTGGACTGCATTGTGGACCAGGAGCCATCTTCCATCAGGCCCAAGTTTTGGAGTTGCCGACTAAGAAACGGCGCAACTTGATACAACTTGACTGTACCGATAGCGACATAGTCAGATGGCTGCAGACTACGACGTCTTCTCTAAAACCTTGGAAGGAATCACATCGTGTATTTCGCACGAAGGAACCTGCCCAAGGCATTACAATTCGTCGGGTACTTTCAAGACAGTGTGGGCACCACGAACGACAGAATTCTCTGTCTACTCCGAAACCAGGACGACGGTTTCTCCAGGCGTGCATGGCAAGTATGCCATGGCAACGTTACTGGAAAGAATGTCGAACTGATGGTGGAGCTGGAACAATAATCTGCGAACCAAGTAGCGGCACAGAGATTCCTGCTGAACTTAATGTACGGCAAAGCACGCATATACAGGCGCGAAAGTCACTGTTGCAAAGGCAGGAAAGGTACGTTCGGAGACTCCCTCAGGAAGTGTACCGCTACCACCTGCACGTTGCAATCCAACAACAGCGGAGAAGATTCCGCCGAAACATCGAAAATGGAGTAAAAGTGAGCATCTGAGCAGTCAATCCGCCAAAACGTGGAAGTCGCACTTCTGTCGCCTACCGTCTGCTGCAACAGGAGCGTGTGGCTAGTGGTGCGCAGACAACCCAACCTAGCGTCACCGCTGATGGCTACTATCCGCCAATCGGAACTCCACAAGCTCCAATGAAGTCTTCCACTTTATGTGAGCAGAATACGCTGCGTCCAGGTGAACCTCCATCATGCGCTAGAAGCCAAGGAAGTTCACCAAAGAACAGCTATCCGTCACGCTGATCCAAGAACCATGGGTCCACGATACCAGGATCCATGGCTTAACCAATCCAAACGGTAAGCTGATCTATTGCAGCCAACCGTCAAACCATAGGACTACAATTCTGTTGAACAGAAATATCAAGTTTGTTCTCATTAAAGAATTCATACAACGGGATTTGGTTGCCATTGCGGTGGAAGTCCAGACGATTAATGGCACACAGGAAATGGTCGTTATCTCCGCTTACTTCCCGGGGGACGTGAACGACATACCACCATCTGAAGTTGCAGCGCTTGTGCGGTACTGCCAAGGCATCAATAAGCCACTCATCGTCGGCTACAATGCCAACACGCACCGCACAGTCTGAGGAAGCTCGAATGTGAACACACGATGTGAGCACCTGCTTGAATACCTAACTCCCAACAACGTCAATGTATGCAATGTAGGAAACGAACCAACATTTAGTAATGCTATTAGACAAGAGGCCTTAGATGTCACTCTATGTAGCGCCTCGATAACGGAGAAGGTCAAAAACTGGCATGTCTCTGATGAACCTAGTTTATCAGATCATTGACATATAGAACACTTTAGGAATCCTAAAAAAACCTACTGGAACTTTTTCAAGGAACATCTAGTTAACTCAAAGACATCCTGCCTCATAAATATTCTAATTCCAGTTGAATTGAATATCGCAGCGAGTGACCTACAGCATAGGACCACGGATGCTTTCAATACAAACTGTCCGTTAACGAAACGGACAGTCTGCCGTGATGTGCCCTGGCCTGGTGGATCAAAACTCTAAGCAACGAGATGCCTGTTTAACAGGACCAAAATTACGTCCAACCGCTCATAGAGCATCCCTTACAAAATACAACGTAGAGCTACGCATAGCCAAAAGAAGATCCAGAGTCCGATTCTGTGAGGACATTCAGACTCTGCCTGAGGCTACGCGCCTGCAAAAAGCGATTTCCAAAGATCACACGAATGGTCATAGGCAATAAAAAAAGGGGAGACGGAGCTATAAGGCCGTTACAAATTCAATTTTCATTTTATGTCGCCCCCCCCTTCAAAAATCTTGAATATTGGAAGGGGAAGAAAAAAAAGCTCAAACCGTTTTGTTCATTTTATTGGTTTTCCGACAGCATAAATGCTTAATTTAGCAACAAACAAGTCCAGTAACAGCGGGAGTCTCGTCAAAAGGCAAGCGAAATAAATAATAATAATAATAAAATGTTATTTTTCAACATTTATTTGAGTGCAAGTTACAAACGTCATAACTTGCACACAAACTTTGATCAAAGATATTTCTTTTTTTTCGTCTCGGGGTTATCATAGTTTGCCACCCCCTTTGCTAACTATGATAACCTTGGACATAAAAAGATTTTGAAATTTGTATCAGCCTAACTGTCACTACCAAAGAAACGCTGGATGTTCTCTTAAACAAGCGCTTTCCTGGCTCGACAGTGACCTCCGGGTCGAACGTTGAGGAGTAACAAAGCCTCGGATCAAGACGCATGACGCCACGAGACTCCGCAGTACTTTCTCGTAAACTGTTTACGGAGACTCCTATCAACTGGGCACCAAGCTCTTTTGAGCCTATGAAGTCACCGGGACCGGATGGCATTCTACCAATATTCGTGCAATAATCGAACGGAGTCATCATATCCGAACCTTTTTTTGAACCAGCTTTACTCTGGGACACATTCCGGTCAGCTGGCCGAACGTTAAGGTGATGTCTATACCAAAGCCGGACAAAAAAGACAAAACATTGCCAAAAGCTTTCCGACCTATAAGTCTGACGTCACCGCTTCTCAAGTTGATGGAGAAAATTACGGATAACTACATCCGCAGCGAGTTTCTGAAGAATTTGCCCTTACATAAGCATCAACTTACTTAGTAACAAGGCAAATCTACAGAAAACGCTTTGAATTGCCTAGTGACGAAGATCGAGAAGTCACTGAAATATTAAGAAACAGCGGTCTGTGCTTTTCTTGATATTAAGGGAGCTTTCGATAACACGTCCTTCGCATCAATTCACACGGCTCTACAAAATAAAGGAGTCGATAATACTACAAGAAGGAAGAAGAATTTGGAGCACTGAGGCTACGAAGAAACACAACGAGGCTCGAGAACCGAGTCTTCCATCGGGCATCATCCGATTCTACACGAACGGATAAAAAATCGGGTTCTAGACTGGAAATGAACATGCCGACAGCGTACCAAGACAAGGATCTGCTTTATGGATACTACCATATCCGCCATTTTTTTCCGTGTTAGGTATTTTCGTCACTGCGACTAATTTTTTGATATTTTGTGACATATTCCCCCTTTTTTATTTTGCTTAGTCAGGATAACGTATCACTATTGTAAGTGGTCGTTATAGTATGGCCAATAGCATTAGTCCAGTCCGATATTATACTTCGTATGAAGCGCACAACCGTACTGGGATTTGTTCTCCAGATTTCAGAGGGTTCCAGAAGCCCTCTCTCGAAGAACTTATATCTTTTGATAAAAATTGCCGGACAGCGACGTAACAGATGTTCTGAGTCTTTTTTTTCCATGCCACATACTCGACATGTATCATCTTGAAGTTTTTTCATAACCTTCAAATGATAACGGCTCGGACAATGCCCTGTTATTAAACCAGTATACGTGCTTAGATCTTTTTTGAAAGATCCAGTATTTTACGAGTCATAGAAACGTTAAGAGTGATGAAACGTTTCGACTGCCTACCGATGAAGGTGTTTGTCCAGTTGAATTCCACTTACAGAGTTTCCCATGCTTTTAGTTCCATTCTAAGGGAACAAGCGGATAGACCACAGAAGGGTTCTGGTCCTATGAACTGATGAGACGATCCAAGTCTTGCTAATTCATCGGCTCTTTCGTTCCCATCTATTCCACAGTGACCAGGAACCCAGTATAAGTCTACTTGATTATTACAACCCAGTGTTTGGAGTGATTGAACACACTCCCAAACTAGTTTTGATGTGCATGTCGCAGACTTCATAGCCTTCAACGCTGCTTGACTGTCGGACATCATGTAAATGTTTGAGTGTCTGTATTTCCTGCGTAGGCATATTCCAGAACATTCTAGTATTGCTTGGACTTCAGCTTGGAAGACAGTTGGCCATTGGCCCATTGGAACTGACAGGTCTATTCCTGGGCCAGTTACTCCTGCTCCCACTCTATTGTTCCTTTTTTAACCATATGTGTAGAAAATGATTGATCCTGGGCGGAGATCAGGACCACCGCGTTCCCAAACATCACGCTCAGGTTCAAACATTCGAAATTGTCTTTCAAAATTGTATCTTTTCTCCATCCGGTCTTCATTGTTGATCACTAGGGGATTGATACGAATAGTTTTTAGAATACCTAGATGACCCGTTAAATCACCCTCAAAGAGCCTTAATGATCTTTTGATCCGTAAGGCACTCTTTTCGGCTTCTTATTGTATGAATTGATGCAGTGGAAGCATAAACAGTAGAGCTTCCAATGCCTTGGTGGGTGTGCTTCTTATTGCATCCGTTATTGAGAGAGTGGCTAGCCGTTGAAGTTTTCCAACTTATCTTGAGCACCTTTCTCCCTTGTTTTTGTCCACCAGACTAGTGAAGCATAGGTAATTCTGGGTCTCACAATAGCCGAATAAATCCAATGGATCATTTTCGGTTTAAGTCCCCATTGTTTACCAAAAGTTTTATTACATATCCATAGAGTATTTGTAGCTTTTTTTATTGCTTGCTCTAGATGTGTATTCCAGTTAAGTTTTTTGTCAAGAGTTACTCCAAGGTGTTTGACGTTATCTGAGAGTTTAAAAAGCTCACCTTTTAGCCTAATACCATTAAGCATAGTTTTTTTTTCTACGTGTAAATGGGACGATAGTGGATTTTGAAGGATTTACATTTAAGTCTTCCCTATCGCACCGCATCAATTTTTTTAGAAGATCATCAACTATTAATGACCACAGCAGAGGAGATATCACCCCTCTTTGTGGGCACCATTTTATAGCTGTTACACTTATATTAGAGCTACCAAGGCTTGCTGCTATTTCTCTTTCTGATAACATCTCGCTTATCCAATTTCTTAATCCAATTATCCGCTTATCCAAAGATATGATGATTTGATGTGCTCACCGATTATTTTTTCCATTGTTTTGAGAACGACTGAAGATAAGCTAATTGGCCTAAAGGATTTTGGCAGGGATTTGTTCCTTTTGTTGGCCTTAGGGATAAAAATAACCCGTACTTGTCGCCACGCTCCTGGAATATAGCCTAGAATTAAGCTGGATTGAAAGAGTTGTGTTAGAATGGGCATCAGAACTGTTTTACCCTTCTGTAGTAGTACCGGATAGATTCCGACTCTACCAGGTGACTTGAAGGGTTTAAAGGAGTCTCTTGCCCATTCAACTCTATTTTCGGTGAAAATTTGGTTGGCCAAAGTGGCGGCAACAGAGCGCAACGGGGGGTCGGTTTCGTGCTACTAGGAAACCAAATGAAGCGTGGCATTAGGTGGTGGCCTATTAGTGACCGTCTATGCGTATTGAGGATCAAGGGCAGATACACTGTACACTCCGACAAACGATAAAACCGATGACGTAAAGGAGGAATTCTACGAGCTCCTTGAAAAAACGTATGGAGATTACCCACAACACGATAAAAGATCGTCATCGGAGATATGAACGCACAAGTCGGGCGAGAGGAGTCCTCTCGTCCCGTTATTGGCCAGGGAAATGGCCATCTGTAACACCCATTTTGCACGTCTGAACATTCGGAAGCACACCTGGAGACACCCCAATGGGGAGGCTTGCTCCCAGATCGACCACATGCTGATCGACGGCCGTCACTTTTCAGGCGTCATAGATGTGCGGTCCTTTCGAAGGCCAAACATCGACTCGGATCACTATCTCGTGGTAGGCAAGATTCGCGCTCGGTTGTCCAACGTGTTTAAACCGAGATCGGCGAGGAAGATACGTCTTGACATCCAGAGGTTATCAGTGGAAGAAGTTGCTGTAGAATATACTCGGAAAATTGATAGACGGATCGGTTAACCAGTTGGAGTGGACCAGAACGAGCAGTGGAAGCACATCCAAGTTGCGGTCTGCGAAACAGCGCAAGAAGTGATAGGCGTGACAACAGGAACCACGCGTAGTGGGTGGTTCGATGCTACGCCACGCCTACGCCAACACGTTAGTAGCAGCTAATCGTGTGCCGCGTCTGATGCGGAAGAAATACCGGAAGGTAAGGATTGCCTAAAAGAGGCTTCACCGCCGTAAGAAACGTGAGCACTAGGATCGCGTCCTCGCGGAGGCGAAGACGTGCTACACCAGGCACGCCACGAGCAGATCCTATAAAACGATTAAAGGAACCGAACCGTACCAGTGATTGCCATGTGTAATGACAGGGAAGGGAAACTGATTACGGTAAATCGCAGGTGAATAAGCGTTGGAAGCAACATTTGGAAGTAGTGTTGAACGGTGAAGAAGATAGGAGGGTTGTCGAGGGAAACAGGCTGGAAATTTGGGGGAACGGACAAGCTGTGGACCAGCCAACATTGGTAAATGCAAGGGTTTCACAATGACATAGCAGCTGACAGTTATCACATCCGACAATTCCGATGATTTTAAGGTGGTAAAGAGCACCACGCTTGAGTCCGAGAAACCTCTTGAATATATCTTGGATATTGGTTTAGCTTGTCTGCAACCCTGTGTATTGTTCCGTCGGTTAGCTATTTTTAGCGTTTCCCATGATTTAAGTTCGCGCTTGACGGCGGATTTGGATATGCCCAGAAATGGCGCAGGTCCAATGAATTACTGTGCTGATCCTTGTCTAGCGATGTAGTCAGCGTTTTCATTAGCCTCGAGACGACAGAGTCCAGGTACCCAGTAGAGTAGAACTTGATTCTGCCGGGATTGCTCTCGTAGTGCTGCCTGCACTTTCAAAATAATTTGGACGCACATTTGGCGCAACTTAGTACCAATAGTGCAGCTTGGCTGTCGGATAAGATGACGATTTTTGCACCTGTAAATACGTTTAAAAGACATGTCTTGGCGCAGATGAGTATGGCATATACTTTTGTTTGAAAAACGGTGGGCCATACATCCATCGGAATAGTTTTCTTAACACCTGGCAGGACCATCCTTAATCCACATGTAACGATTGGTTTCGATCACCTTATATGGAACGTCAGGATTGTTCTGAACCGCCATGCAGTCTGATACTGTGGTGACTAAAGGGTCAAGTTCAAACCACAAAACACAAACGTTCCTGTAAAACCATTCGATCTGATTTGTACCCAAAATACGCCATCCAAGATAATACTTTTATCTTCATGTTAAATAAATCAGTTTTTATTTAGTACAAAAAATCCCTTGTTATGTCATATGAAACGTACCGGAATATATAGAATTTTTAGAATAAAATATTTGATAATAGAATTAATTTCTATCCTACGAATCATCTCACAGTACACAGTCATGCCGACAGCTCGGGTTTAGATATTTGCCTTAAATATTGGAAAAATCTACTCTTCAGAAAAAAGCAATTTCAGATGAGCAGATTCGATACCATCGGTTAAATCTTACCACGTTTAACCTTCCACTCGTTTGGACTCGTGGTGACATTCTAGCTCGACGAAAGTCAACAACATCAACAGGTTTCAAGTCCAGAAAACTCTCATAAAAGTGTGATTCACCCTCCGACACTTCCAATTTTATTAAATTAATTATTTCCTTCCGAAAGTGAGTTAACTGCAACGTTTATGTTTTCGGGGCTTCGGAAAATCTTCAACCGTTCAACCGAATGCCGAAAGATTTTATCGTACCAATCTGTGGGAAACTTTTTCTTTCGCAACCTCCGGCAGCCGAGCGCCAGTTGATGGCAAAGGAAAGTTTGGGGGAAAGTGTCGATAATAAAATTAAGCACCATATTGCTTTGCGGTTGTGTTTCCAGACTTGGATACTTATTGCACGAACAGGGTGGGTAAGCCACAAGTTGTAATTTTTTACGGAATGTCAATAACCGCTTACATGTCTGCTAAATATACAAATTGCTATAGCAGATTTTGGGACCAGTTCAGAGTTAATAAACGGCGTTGGAAAAACGTTACTGTTTTCATCAAGCAAGAGAAGAAAAACGCCAGTGTCTCACCCTGTGAACTGCCGGCAGTTTGATTTTGCGACTGCTGCTTCGTTGCTGGCCGGCATCGACAGTCAGGAGATAAAGTTAAATGTTGTGCGAAGTGAGTTTTCAGGAGTCAGTACCCTCGAGAATTCGCTTCGCGTTGAGAAAAGAACGAAGAAAAGGAAAAGACAATGAGCCGAAAAGAAGCGGGAAAGTAATTCCACCCGATCAAGTTACAAGAGTCTTACGGATTTTAATTTTCCAAACCATCATGGATTAAAAACTTGTGGAATTTGCTTCAGCCGCTCTGATCCCGCAGCTCGCTGTCCAAATGTTTTATTTCGAACGCGGGCGAGGGCCATCCGCAGGAACTCTGTTGCTTCGACTTGACTTAGCAGTTTATCTTATTTCATGGCTAGCGCTTTCGCTTCAACTGTGAAATACTGAACATGAGTTTCGCTTTGGCTTCATTAGACTCCGTCCGTCGTCACACTCATGCAGCAGTTTCCCTAACCCACAGACATTGCGCCGAAAAATTGCGTATCTCGCGTTTCGATAGACTTCCTGCTCAGGCCGCAGAAGAGTTTTCGCTGGTTGGGTGGTTCACTTTAATGCAATAAATAACTCGGTGGAGATTAAATTTCCTTCGACGGACGTCGGCGTCCTTCAAGTGTGGAATGCCAAAATTAGAAAATGTTGTTCCCTCTAAGGATGCCTCTCTTATTAAATACTTTCAGGAAGAATTTTGCGACGCAAGGTGCACTGAAAAGGCATTGTGCGATACTGTAATCGATTCAGTTTAATCAATAGTTGAACATTGTTGATGAATTAATTGCAAACTTGCATTTAACTTATAAAATTAAACGTATCAAACAATCAATGTTCTAATAACATCCGCGATACTCGGCTATTTTTTTTTTCTATTGGTACATCAATTCGCATGAAACATCTTATGGCACCGAGTTTCGAAACGTCTTCTTCCCAATAGCCATCAAAGTATCAAATTTAAAAAAATAACTTCACCCGAAGACGTACGTGCAGACAAACTTGGGTGTTGTTTAACTTTTACGAGACGGCCACTTAGATACTCGGGAAACAGTATCTCCAAAAGACAGACGAACAGTGGAAGAGTCGTATCACAAATGTTGTCAAATTTTACTGACTGAATAAATTCGTTTAGTAGTTATCAAGTTTTATTAGATTTGCCATTTTTTACAAGCACTAGTTATCAATTCCAATATAATTTATCATAGAGTTCTCTGTTTTTATTAATTCTCCTGATTTTCCTAGAAAGTATGAAAATTTGGTTCTACTAACTCACCCCTTGTTTCTTTTTAAAACTATTGTCTGGCAGAACATGAACTTTTCGTTTGATTATCACGATGCCCCGTTTATCGAGTAACCTTGCTCGTTGCGCGCCCCGTCCCCTCATTCCAGTCGGATCGTTATCGAGAACCATGTTGACCGGGCTGTACTTACCTTACCAGTAAGGGAAGCTCCGTAGCCGAAAGGTTACAGAGTCCGCCTTGGTAAGCGGGTGGTCGAGGGTTCGAATCTTAGTAGAATCAGGCCATTTGGTTGCCTAAAGTCCTTTGGATAGATTTATTCTCAGGCTTCCCACCAAGTACCTTTTCTTCAATCTGAATTCTACAGTACCTCTGTTGACTCTCCATGGCTGCAGCTCGCCAGCCATGTCGTCTGCGGAGGCCCCGCAGGTCGTCTTCCACTAGAACGAGCCACCTTGCTCGCTGCGCGCCCCGTCGCCTCATTCCTGTCGAGTCGTTATCAAAAACCATTTTCACCGGGTTGTCGTCTGACATCCTAACGACATGCCCATCCCACCGTAATCTCCCGATTTTCACCGTTTGAACGATGAGTGGTTCTCCCAGCAGCTGATGCACCCTGTGGTTCATCCGCCTCCGCCATGATCCATCTTCCATCTGCACTCAACCACAGATGGTACGCAGCACCTTCCGTTGGAAAACCCTAAGGGCGCGTTGGCCCTCCACGAGTATGGTCCAGGTTACGTGACCGTAGAGGACTACCGGTCTGATCAGTGTTTTGTAGATGGTTAATTTCGTGTGGCGGCAGATTTTATTCGAGTCCAATGTAGGCTCGAATTCCTGTCATAAGACGTCGACGAATTTCTCTGCTGGTGTTGTAGTCTTCGGTCAGCAGTAAGTCCAGGTACACGATCTTGTCAACCACCTCTATTTCATCACCGCTAATCTGAATTTGTGGTGGGAGATTAACACTGTCTACTCTAGAACCTCTTCCTCTCTGATATTGATTCTTCTGAGCATTCATGGCCAATTTAGTTCGTCTGGCTTCAACCGTCAGTCTGATGTACATCCCCGCCATCTACTTGAGGGGTCGTGCTACGATGTCAATGTCACCAGCGTTGATAGTCTATCATTTTACCGTAACCCTTTTCGAGATTTGCAGTGTCCCTGAAGCTCGAGCTACACACATCACTTCTATTATAATCGAATTGACCAACCGTATTAGTTGATTCGGGAAACCGTAATCGTGCATAATCTGCCATCTACCATATCTCGATCAATTGTGTCGTACGCAGATTGAAAGTTGATGAACAGATGGCTTAGTTGTTAACCCGTGTAGGTACGAAGAGCTATATCATTGAGCTCTAATACTTTTTCACTAATTTTTGCATTTGCCGTTTTTCCTTTTTTGACTACTCACATCCTTTGTTAGCTATTCAGTTGGCTGTCATCTGTTATTTTTCCTAGTATTAAAGCTTCATGTTTCTATACAAATTAATATGCCGCAAAAGGGATCCGGACAAACAAATTGCGAGTTGAAACCTTGTTTAGCCAGTTCGTCTGCTTCCTCATTCCCTTCAATTCCGCAATGCCTTGGAACCCTCTAGGAGGTGAGAAATATTGATGCTTCAGGTTACCGAGATCGAAGGTGTGATTCTTGGTAAGCGTTTTGTGTTGTCTATACCTTCACACAATCAAGTTTTCCTCTTGGATTTTCCTAACTCATTATTGTACTTAGTTAGTGCTTTCCTATACTTAGCCCAGTCTAGAGTACGTTTCATTGCATTCAACATTTTTCGAAATGTTTGCCTTCTTCTTCATATTCAGAATAAGAGCCGAGGTGGCTCGAGTTGTTCCGTTCATTTGAAGTTGCTCGATTGAACTGATTCTGTTGTCATTTGTGGTAGAAGCAGAACTCATATGGTGCGAATATCGAAGAGTGCGTTTCCTGGGTTCGCGATATGTTTCCGATGAGTTACCAACTCGTGTCTTGCTGGAATTTCTCTATTCCGCTTCTCAACTCATTATGAGTGACGATATTCGGCAGGAGAACAAGGCTCGGTATAGTAGAGCAGTGAGCGTATAAAAGGAAGGATAAAACCACATTACACACAAGCATGGATAAATAAATAGCTTTCCTCTTTTCAATAGCGGTATTTATCATTTATCATGCTTTCTCAGTCTTTTTTAAATATATTCTAAGACAATCTGTGCATGACAATCGACGTTTCGGCCATTTTTGGGGGTCTTCTTCAAGGAACTTTACTACACTTTCACTTTACTTTTACGGCGACAGACCGATTATCGATCCAATGCCGAATCCAGAATACGCTGCTCTCCTCCAATTTCCCCTAACACCTATTTTGCGGGCATCCTCGTTGACAGCACACATGCAACAAGTGCGGGGCCTACCCCGAAGTTGACGGCCTCTATCGGGATTTCTGCTAAATATAGTCTTTTCTGGTCGTTCTTCCGACATTCTAGTTACATGCCCAGGTTCATGCGTCTGCGCCGAACATTATTTTCTAGTTTGCCGCCAAGGATTGCTGCCGATCGGCCCCTTTCAACGTCCATGTTCCATGGCTGTGGAGAGCCACGGGAAGAATTAGTGTTTTGTAGAGTGTATGTTTAGTACGAGTTTGCAGACTGCGGGTCCTCAGCTGGTTACGCAATTCGTAGAAGGCCATCCGCTTTTTTATCTCACGGATAACCTCGTTGTCCCATGTCACTAATGTGTGTAATTCGTTGACTACTTCAAAAGTTACCCCATCTAACACCACCTCAGCACCAACATCCGACGGACTACCCCGCTTTCTACCAGCCATCATGTATTTTGTTTTGGCAGAGTCCTACTCTCGCAGCTTCCCTCTTAAGAACTCCGAAGGCCTTTTCCACAGCTCTACAGTTGATACCAATGATTTCGATATCGTTCGCAGAACCTAGAAGTATGTGAGACTTCCTAATGATGGTGCCGCTTCCTTGCACGCCGGCTCTCCGTATAGCACCCTCCAATGCGATGTTGAACAATAAGTTTGACAGCCCGTCTCCCTGCTTCAAACCATCTAACGTCATAAAGGAGTCCGATATCTCATTGGCATTGGCTAAGCCTTCAAGGGTGGCACGTATCAGCCTTAATTAGTTGAAACCATGTTCGAGCATAATTCGCCATAACTGATTTCTCTCTACTGTATTATACGCTGCCCTGAAGTCAATGAACAGATGGTGCGTCTGCAGGTTGAACCCTCGAAATTTATCGAGGATCTGACGCAGGGTGAATATTTGGTGCGTAGTGGAGCGTCCCCCTCGAAAACCACATTAGTAATCGCCAACAAAGGTCTCCGACAGCGGCCTCAGTCTATGGCACAGAATACGGGAGAGAATTTTGTAAACGGTGTTGAGAAGGGTTATACCCCGATCATTACTACAGTCCAGGCGGTGGCCTTTCTTGTAGATCGGAAACATGAGACCCTCCAACCAGTCCGAGGGGCAATATTTTATCGGACCACACTTTCAGCATGATCCGGTGTAAAGCACGATACAGCTGTTCGCTCCCGACTTTAGAAAGTTCGGCTGGATTGCCGTCCTTACCAGCTGCCGTGCAGTTCCTCAGATCTTTCACAGCTTTCTTAACCTCGTCCATGGATGGTGGGTCCACAGCTTTACCATCATCCTCAAACTCTATCCTGCTTTTTTCGACTACGTTGTTTTCTTTGCCATTCAACAGCACACTAAAGTGCTCCTTCCAACGCCTGGCAACCTCCGTTCTATCGGTAGTCAGGTTTCCCTCCCTATCGTTGCACATGACAGGGGCTGGCTCGTTCCGGTTCCTGACTCCATTTATCTTCTTGTGAAAGCTTCTCGTCTCGTGCCTAGAGAAGCAACGTCTCCGCAAGAATCCGCTCCCAATGCTGTCGTTTCTTCCAGCGATGGAGTCTTTTTTAGCACCTCTAGCTTCCCGGTATCTTTCTACGCTCTGAAGAGGCCCAGCCGTGGCTAACATGTGAACTCTGGTCCGGTTCTTTTCATTCATAGCTCGCTGGCGCTAGGGTTTGCAATATTCCCGAGAATTGACTTCCTGGGAAACGGGAATGAAAAATCTCATTTACCGGGAATTCCCGGGAACCGGGAATGGAAAAAAATTCTTAGCAAAATTACTATTTAAAATAAAGTTTATTAATAAAAGGTATCAAACAACCGTTTATAATTTCATTGTCAATTCGCATGAAAAACGGATTGAAAAACAAAACTTATTCAAGTTTACTCCAGAAATTCATGATCGATTTTTGTGGCAAATGTTAGCAGAAGAGTAGGTTTCAGGGTTTTTTATGCCGTCGAACAATCATCTCAGATCCGCTGACAATTTATCGTCAAGCCCAATTAATGCAATTCCCTTCTGTTAAACTTTGCTTAAGATCGCTGAATCAACGAATTCAGATTTCTAGAATACTTCTAAATCACCGATTCCAGCTTTTGCTACATTTCATTAGAAACTGAAGTGTCCAACACTTTTAGTTTGTTGAAGATAAAGCTGAATGTTTGGCAGGCAGGTTTTAGAGCATTTGAATGCCTACGTAATTAATGTGAAATCGCGGCCACGACCCAAGTAACACTGACTGAGTTTTATTATTTTATTTATTTCTTGTCGCATTGATTTACGGGTTTAAATTTTTTTAATCAATTTACAGGTGTTAAAATTTTTTGTCAATCAACGAAGAAAAAATCAAGCAATTATCCGCTTAGTAGTAGCAACAGCACAAGTCAGGTGACAGCGAGAGTGTCGTCGAAAGGCAAGCGAAATGAATACTGATAATAATAAAGTGTTATTTTTCAACATTTATTTGAGTGCAAGTTACAAACGTCATAACTTCCACACAAACTTTGATCAAAGATATTTCTTTTTTTTTCGTCTCGGTGTTATTTAGTTTTTGCCACCCCCTTTGCTAACTTTGATCTTGGACATAAAAAGAATTCGAAATTTGTATCAGCCTAATTTAAGCAAATAAGTTGATTATACACGGGGAGCAAATATTGAACGCCAGTTCAAGAAAATATTTGCTTCGTATAATGCACCCTTTGAAGCTGCTTTACACTTTTACGACGTAAGTATCATGTTTTGATACGATATTCAGTTTTATTGCAATATTGTATAGGGAATTTTTCGAGGAGCTCGGGAATCCCGGGATTCCGGGAATCAATATTTCTATTCCCGGGATCCGGGAATCCCGGAAAAAGGTAAACAACAACAATATCGCACGCAAGCCTGGGGGGCTTATGCGGTCTCGATCAACTAGATTAGTTGAGAGAATTCGTTTTTTTTTTCTTCATCTATTCGAGAGAATTCGTTATCGATATTGTTTTTGGCACATTTTGCATGTGTAGGATAAGTACAACGATACACCGTGCCCCAGTGCTGAGTCGAGAAAATTTCCAGCACGAAAAGATCCTCGACCTGATCGGGAATCGAACCCGATATCACAACCGTGTGGAAGAGCTAGCCGACCGACATGAAAGTGCTTTGGAACATAAATGAACCCCAATCGACGGTTTGCTTTGGCGATAATGTTGTTATAATGGTTCTTGAATGTCAGCTCGCTATCTAAGTACACTCCAAGATCTTTCACACACTGTACACGGAGAAGATGTTGTGACGATTCGATAGGGACACACTTTCTATTGAATGAAACAATGTTGCATTTTTCAACACTCAATGTTAAGCAGTTTGTTGCACACCAGTTCACGAACGTATTTAGATGCTCCTGTAGCGCAACACAATCTCGTAGGCTATGTATAACTTTGAATATTTTTGTATCATCCGCATAAAACAGTCGACATCCGGGTGATAACAAGAGAGAAGCGTCGTTTATAAAAATAGCGAAGAGTAGCGGGCCCGAGTTACTTCCTTGAGGAACTCATGAAACGATCGAAAAACATCTCGAAACAGCTGAACCTATTTTCACGCATACACTTCGACCAGTCAAGTAAGATTTGAACCAGCGTACGGATTCTGATTGGACACCGAGTCGTTCAAGTTTACTAAGCAGTATCTCGTGGTCTACCCGATCAAACGCTGCTTTCAGATCCAGGTAAATTGCATCGGTTTGTAAGCTAGAATCCATGCTTTGCAAACAGCGAGAAACAAACTGCATAAGATTAGTGGCTACAGATCGTCGAGGGAAAAACCCGTGCTGGTCGGCGTCAATATAGTGTTTAGAGCTGGCAAACAAAGCGTCATTTATAATAATCTCAAACAACAATTTTCGATTTTTGTTGCAAATTTCTATAAATGAAATTTTTCTATTTTTAGTAACCGTACTTTTTGGTAAATTAGATATTGTTTTTTATTCATTTTACAGTAAATTATAAATTTCTGTATAAATAAACATGATTTGTAAATATTTACAGATATATGAATCTAATATTCGGAAAAGCTGTGTGTCACTTTTTAATCCTCTGTTTCTTTAATCGATGGAAACATGAAATCACCAATAATACTTGTAAAATTTTACAAAAAAACTTATTCGGCATTTATCTGATATAATGATACACCTACCAACATGCATAAAAGACTCTATGATTGTTTCTTTCACTAAAATAACGATCTCAACCGGACCGGACCGGACCAAACTCCGGACCAGAACCGGAACAGAGTCAATCAGACCGGACCCAAATCGTACCGGAACGAGCTCGCGAAGCCTGTGAAGGATCTACCGCAACGTCAAGATCTGATCCGTTGTCAATCGCCCGTTCACAATATTCTTTCGGAAGAAAAAATATTGTTTAATTTTTTTTCAGATTTTTAGTTTTCCAAATTGGGTAGAAAAATATTATAAGATATTAGTTTCACTTTCGCCACGTCCCATAATGTACGAGTTACACTGTGCCGCTGCATCGGCAAGTCGCGCCCGTCCGAAGTTTGAAACTGCTACGACGAAACTAAACATGACATAAAGCTCCGGAAAGCGCTCACGAAGCGATTTGCTTCGACAAGTTTGCGCGCTTACAGTTTTTGCTTGTTCTATTACACGGAAAGCAGTATCAGCTCAATTACAAATTGAATAATCTGCTTGTAAAGTTTCGCATTTCTGTTTCGCCGTGAAGTGTCGCAGTGAGTTTTCAGTTCTTCTCTGCCGGCGTGATACACGAGAATGAATGTTTATTCTGTTGGCCGCTCGAATTGTTTGAGGCGTTTTATGTTGTTTTTTGTTTTCTACTGAAAATTCAATTGTGGTGGCAGTGAGCGTTCGTTCTGAGAAGTTTTGAATTGAAAATTAGAAATTCGTAGGTATGTAATCAATAATAAAAGCGACTGTTAAAGTCGTAGTTAATTCTATTCGTAACATTTTTAGATTAAATGCTTATCGTAGTACTAATTCGTACACATTAACATTTCAATTTGACTGCTTTCAACTCTTTTTTTATAACATCTCAAGCTGGGTAAACGCGAAGCGCAACAGTGTGTTAAATGAAATATTACGTCAATGAAAATATTTCCTTCTAATTACACTCTCACTCGAACTTAGTAAGTATCGCTAAAAATACAAGTTTGACATCTTACGTTTCACTCACGAGCCCCAGTACATATTCGAGGCAAGTCAAAGTACCTTTAGCTACCCCTTTTGTGTTTCCTCCAGCTGCGGAGGATGACAGAATGGAAAAGTTTTTTCGCCCGGAATGAGTAATGTTTTATCTTTTCTTACCGGGTGGGAGAGGTTTGGGCTGTTGTGTTCCGTTCGGCCGGTGAAAACTCGAAATTTCTTTTTGGAGGCTGGTTTTCAAGCCCCCCGGAAGCCCTAGACGAGGAAACGAATGGGAACAGCTCTGGAGCAGGGAGTTTTTCCAAAGTTTCCGCCGTCAGACGGCAAACAGTCTTTGGGTAGACATCCATTTCTGGCGATCGGTTAATGAATTGACTGATGCCATTTTTCTGCTTGGTATTAATTTGAAAGAAAGGTTTTCAGTTTTCCAACTTGTAGCGGAATGGATGTTCCAGATTATCTTTACTTTTAGAAAGCAAAGTAATCGGTCATTTGCCTGGGTTTATTTTTCAATCCACCTTGAGTGAACGATGGATCTTTATATTATCTTTCGTTTTTTTTTGGCTCAACACTTTTGTAGAGATGTTCTGATTTATGAGCTCTATGGAGGCATGTTATACTCTCTATCCATCCTAGAGACATGTAAGTTAGTAAATATTTGTTTTTCATCTTGTGAACATTGTGCAATTATTTCTAGTAATTAATGTTTGAGTTTTGGTAGTACATTCAGTTGAAATTTTTTAGTTCAGCAACATACTCACATTATAAAATTTGGTCGTGAGTGATACAACAACTAATCTCATACGATTTCAGTTGTATTATTGTTGTAAATATTGTGCAGCGGTGGTCACCGACCAAAAATCGTTTTACTACGACGTCCCGAACTTGTCTCATCGCGTATCAAAAACAAAACACAACTGACAGATTGCGTAGATAGAGTAAGCACTCTCATTAATATTTTTATATAATATACTATTTGAACGGAAAAGGCAAACATTCGAAAACTTGTATTCGAGTATATTGAACACGGTGTAATGATTCCAAGAATAGCAAGAAAATTGTAAATCCAAATTTGTCCTAGAATCAAGTCAATTTTCATATGTAAAACATGTGAAATAAAAACATTGCTATAAAGTCCCAGATTCCAGATTTGTCAGGGTTCAATGGTGATACTATATTTTTAATCTGAATCCTGGTTTCTTTAAACGAACTCACTTCACTTATTGAATCAATTACTGTTGCCGTAGAGATATAAATATGCGACGTGAGTTTCCTAAAAATCATCAAAATTATTCACCAAACACCAAACACCGCCATACATCTCTGTATCTTTTTTGGGACCAATAATTTCGTCAGGATTCGACCATTACTCTTACTCAACCACCCCCAAATAATGATCCAAAATTAAAATGCTCCCGTGGCCATTCCTCAGTGTGTCGTAAGTCGTCCGTTAGCGTGGTAAATCATTTAATTTCGCCATTTACGACAATACCAGATTGCTTTGCCGCGATTAAGTATTCGACACACTTCATAATCTGCAATCCTCTTCCCATCATCGCCCGCGCTCGCTCTCGGTGGCTAAGTGAATCGCATAATCGCATTTATTGGGTTCTAAAACAATTTTCGCACCAGCGATATTTATCTCTTGCATATTTCATGTCCTTTGCCGCGGCAACGACCGGCACTTTTGGTTGTGGCCGTTTCTGGCTAAATCATCAGCCGTCATGATCCCTTGTCATGGCTCATTTTCGCTGCTTCCGAACGTGAACGTAAGCGACGCGATGGCACGGATAGCAGCAGCAGCAGACATCTGGAAGGGGACGGATTGCTGAATGTTTGCTTTTCATTTTCCACCGTTGGAAGAAATTCACCCTCCACCCTTCACTCGTAAGAGTTTTCGGTTTTTGCCGGGATAATTTCAGCGAAGGAAACCCGTAATGGATACGCGCTTTTTAACACCTACTTCCATAAAACTGGAGTACCGCTTGATGCGGTCGGCAAAACCGACGGAAGCTCCAATTGTAACATAGGTTTTATTTTGCAAACTCGTTTTCAGTCTGCTTGATCCAATGTTCGAAGGACATTCTTCCGGCTGCCGCCGATTTAATTCCTCAAGTTCACTCAGCGCGTCCGAAGTTGCCATCCACTTTACATGGCTACTAGTGTTGCAAATATAAAATCTGAATTTTATGGAAATTTCTCAAATTAAATTTAATATGGTGCGCACGCTGGCTGCCGCCCTTCGCACTTTTTACGAGGCGAACAAATTTATAGTCCCCGGTTTCCGCTATGCGAACACATTGGCAAATTGCCTGGCTATTCCGGCCGGCTCCGACTATCGTTTTGGCTCTGCGGTTGATGGAGTTCTGGTTTATCATTTTAAACTCGGGGGGTAACTGTTGCTGGTACCCGCTGATATGGAGTGGGAGTGTCAAGATTGCGCGTATTAATGGACTAAAAAGCAGATTGGATTTAAGTGGTGGCAAATCGTTTGCCTTTTATACGCGCGAAAGTTCAGTCACTCTCGAGGGGGCGTCTGGGAAAGGTTTTTTTTCTACGGGCATTTTTCACTGTCAACTGAAGTGCTGTTGGTGACTTTCAAGTTTGTTCACTCTTATTATTCCTGTTCATGGGAAGATAAAAAGAAATCTTTTTTTTTTCTTGAAAGAACTTCACTCGAAAGGGGAAAACGATATTGGTACCTACATTTGACTGTTGCGAGAAAGGTTCAATAGCGTTGTATAGTCGCAAAACCATTTGTTGATTTTCCCATACACGGTAAGCTCCACTTGCTGTTTTTTTTTGAGCTTGTTGAATGTTCCGCTTTCTTCCAGGCAACTAAAATGCGTTTGGTCGGAGTGTATCTTCGGTGAACTGAAGTGGAAAGCGTATAATTTATGATCATGACATTACGACTTTTTACCAGTGAAAGGCCGTCCCTTCCACAGATTCCAGCTGTACTTTTGATGTACAATTTAGTGTTTTCTTGCGAACCGTCCTTTGAATAAATGTGGCACAACTGATAATATGTTGTAAGGAAGCTCAAGTTTTTGTGTGTGCGCTGACTGTCAGTTGCTTTTGGGATTATATATAAATTATTCTAGTCTAACGGTACAACAAATCTGAAAAGAAAAACTGCCAATTTTTTTTCGATTGTTTAGGAGTGTAGGCGTTTTAGAAGCAGATACAAAGATAAAAATTGTACAGAAATTTTCGATTTGCAATTGTCGAATTCGATTTTTTTTAAACAAAATGTCTCAGCAATGCATAAAACTTCTAGATCTGGTGTTACGGGATTTTTTTTAACCAACTTTCCGCCTGCCATCCTTAAACCGTTTTGACTCTCGGAATCAAATTTTAAAAAAATGTCCCACTAAACGAAATATAATCTCGACGATCCCACAATTTTATGACATTTGGCATCAAAAATGTATTTTTGATATCAAAATATTGTATGATTTTTTCATCGGTCAAAAAGTAAAGCTTTGACCGCTTTGAGGCACGACTTCCGGAAGTCCGAGTAAAAAGCTAAGTTAATCTCCTATACCTTTGCAGAGAACTTGTTATACATAATTCCCTAGACGTGCGGAAAAAAATGCGTCCACCCGGATTGAAACACTGAAGAGAAACTGTCTGTCCTTTTCTATCTTTTTAATTCTTGATTTAAAAACTTCATTGCTATTGTTTCTTTGTTGTATAGGCATAACGCTATCGTGCAGTCGTCGTTGTTTCTCCCACGGGAAATAAGGTGTCTAGTATCAGCGCTTTATTCTGGTGAAGGAATGTTGGAAATATACTCTATTTTAGACTATGAAACGGAACGTTGTATCGAAAGTAAAGTGTGACTTTTTTCGAGAAGACAAAGCTTTTAAGACCTACCGCTGAAAGAAAATCGGAAAGGCGATTTACATATTAGAACTAAACTACGCAACGATTGTTTCAAACAGCATGTGCGTTGTATGATGAGCGGTATCGCTAAAGATAGCAGAAAAACACGTCATCTTTTACCTTGTTCTCCTATACTCTCTCTTCAGTATTCTCCCGCACTCAAATCTCTTGTACAACGCAACCCGAGTTAAAGTGAGTGACGTGAGCGCGCTAAACTAGTGTTTGTTTATTGCCGTTTTGTTACATGACAGTTAGTGATTTAGGTTACTTCCTCTCTCTCTTTCTTAATCTGCCTCTCTCTTCAATATTCTCAAAATTTATAATTATATATCATTCTTTTAGAAATTTATTTAAAAAAAAAACACTGTTTGAGTAACGAAACTTTTTGAGAAATCTTTACCTGCGAGGGATAAAATTGATGTAGGCTTATGAAAGTTAACATAAAATGACCTGTTGGAAAAGGGGAACTCTATCATTTTTAGTTTCTGGTACTGCTATAGAGTATATCACAGTAAACAGTTGGTGTCTACTCATGACGTCTGAACTAGGTATACTCGCACATGATTGGTTCATTGCTCGCGGATACTTGACCTCGAAACTTTTCATCAACTTTTATGTATAAGCGTTGAAATAATAATAAAATCTAGCGTGTTACCAAATCGTCCAAGATTTTATCTTTAAAACCAAGACGTAGCTCTACGATTCTTTTTAGTGTTTATTTTGCGATTAAGGTCACGACAAACAAATGCTTAGTTTTCTCTTTTTCATTATAACGTCTACGAAGCTACTCTTTCTCTGAAAACTTCTCTTCAAAGCCTGGTACAAAAGGTAGCAAAAAGAAATTTTAACTTCATTTCTATTCCTAAGACAGTACCATCCAGACGGTAAGGTCTAGTCGCAGTAATGCAGGGAAAGGTGATTCCGTCCATCTCGTGCCGGGTTCCGATTCTCGATTCGTCATCGGCAGTGGCAGTACGAAGAATCTCGCTATGATGCTGGAGCGTTCATCTATTTACTAGCAGCTATGGAATACCTAGTAGCTGATAAGCTCTGACAATGATAGGAAATGCTGCCGAGATAACAACAGAACGAGAATCATCACACGTCAAATGCAAATACCAATCTGTAAAGACCAGAAATCAAACACTATTGCGACCATCATTGGCACTTCTAAATGCCCCAATTTTTTTTTTGATTTCTAAGTATTTAGGATTTTTCTGCCACTCATCAAAATATTGCGGATAGTGGTAAAACTCCATTTTATCCACAGCATTACAAACGGATATTGTTCCTTCGTATGCGTTGAAACTAAATTTCATTACATGAATTTATTGCATGATTTTTAATTTACCTTTTATTTATCTTCAAAAGTCTCAATACTGAATAGACTCAAACAGAAGCAGTGAGGATGGGAAGTTATAAATTTGCTCGGAAATATAAATGGCACTTTCTAACGCTCGCTGTTCGTTTGAGAAGAGTAATAAATAGAAGCGTTGGGTGAAGCTTTCCTAGCTTAGCTTGACTGACTGCACACATCAATTGTGATTGATCCGAATCAGTAAAATTGCATTGCGTGATTGATCCGAATCAGTAAAATTGCACAGTGAATCAACTGAATGGGGCTTGAAGTGACCGACCATTCTCATTGTACAAGTTTTATTGACTCAATACTTTGGAGAGTCAATAACGACGCCGGCCACGTCTTTACAATCAGGTGGGAAAAGGGGAGAGATGTTGAAGTGACCCTTGCTATTTGGAGACCATGTTAACCTCTGCATCCCCACAAAGGCCACAGGAAGGAGGTTTTTGTTAGTAGGGAAGGGTAAGTTGGATCAGGATTCACTTCGATAACAACGGTACGCTGTTGGGAACACGCCCAGTAAGTGACATATTTTAGTAAACTGCAAAATGCTATGAGTCACGATGTGGATCTGATTTATACCGACACCTCTGATTTATACCGAAAGCTCTTAGACAAATTTGTGGGGTTTACTGGAGAGGATTGCAAGCTGTCATATTTCTTTTTTAAAATTGAATTAAACCAATAAACATTGGGGTTAATCTAGTGAATATTATAAGTGTATTAGATTCTATGATTTGAATCCGGTTCAAACCAACAATTAGAGATATTGGGACCAAGCACACGTGTGCATGGTTCATATCACAAAATATACAAATTTGTTCTATGTTTGAATGGGTTATATATATACAATGTTACATTAAAATGATAGGTTTATACGCGATTTTTTCTCATATAAATCGTTAGTTTTTCGGGATTTCACATTCAGTCAGTTGTATTTTAATAATTATACTGGTTAAATTATAATAACGCGTGCATCTGTTATAGACCGACGACTGTGAGGGAAACTTGAACGCGTTGAACGAATCCGTTGGTGTGTGTAAATGAACTAAATCACTTATTGAATCCATAAGGTGGCAAAGTTCCATGCATTCAAAGTTCAAAATCCAAAGATGCATATATGCATATGAAACAAGAGAGAACATTTTTCAAATGCCATAAATGTCAATTATTAGCATACCGATATGGATTCATGTCATCCCGATTTATAAGACAGCGAAATAGTCACTCAAAAATCAATATTTGTTCAAAAGCTAAAAAATCATGAAAAAAAGCTTGACAAAATACTCACAAAATTATGTCAAAGTTTTAGTTATTTGAATCTTTAAAATATTGTATAAGATTACAGAAAACTAGCTTATATTTAATATTTCACGAAAAATAGAAAAAAATCTACTCAAGATCTGAAAAAGAATCCCTCAACCACTGACAAAATTATAAATAAACGTTTGTGTAAATATAAACACAATGCATTTATCTTATACATCGAATTAGCATTCAGCGA
This sequence comes from Wyeomyia smithii, assembly GCF_029784165.1. Taxonomy (NCBI): domain Eukaryota; kingdom Metazoa; phylum Arthropoda; class Insecta; order Diptera; family Culicidae; genus Wyeomyia; species Wyeomyia smithii. Next base: position 43,971,638 of record NC_073694.1, read on the forward strand.
ACAAAGCATTCCGTTACTTTTTTTTCACCACTCGCACACAAACAATAACACCGTTTCCTTGGTGAGGGTCAACACTTTCGAGGAAAAGCGCTCCGCCACCGCACAGAGGATTATCTAGAACAACAAGCTGGCCAAAATAAGAAAAAAGTTTTTTGTCGCTTCTTGGTGCCGCTATATTTTTTCCAGCAACTTAAATAAATGCTCCACAAAATGCCATCACTCGATGAACGTTAAACGGTATTATCATATGCTGGGAGCCCTGTAAACATTGTAAAATTTTTAAGCATTTTTTTCTGGGAATCGAACCATTTATAGTAACAAGTTGTGCCAGGCATCAAAAAAATGACAATTGATGAATATTTTGCAGCAAATGAGTTCTTTATGTTCAATGCTAATAAACCGGTTGATAGAAATTCCGAAATTTCAAAATTATAGTTACTCTTAAGCAGTTTTAGAAATTAGTGATTTTTACGTATTTTCGAGCATTTTCAATATTAAAAAAGTTATCAAATCTCGCGGAATCCGATCATATAATCGTCGGAGGAATGGAAGTTCATAACATCACGAACACATCCTCGCAAATATCTCATCCGGTAACGTCCGGATTGGCATTTGCGACCCGTTTGAAAAATGTTCTTTATGACGAATTTTGACGTGAAGTGTTCACGCATACACGGGAAATTTCTGTGTTTCAGCTCAACAAAGATGAAATGAGATTAGTTTAGTGAATGAATTCCAACTAATTTAAGTTACCTCAAAAATAACTTGATGCACAGAATCAATAATCCAGGTAAATAACACACCGTACAAAAGGCAACCAACCTACGTAGGTTCCACGAGGCATCATAGAATTTGTGAGCATCAAATTAATAGGTCTAAATGAAGATATTTTGCTACATCATTTTTCTGGTAAATTCTTCAATTTGTTTCGCTGCCCGTTTTGCGAAAACAAATTATTCGAGCATATTACTTCTTCTGCTCACTAACATTAATAAAGACACATAGGCTATGTAAATGCAAACATTAAGTTGTGTGTGAGATATTTAGAGTTACTTTTTGATATAATACTCGAACCAGCCACTTCCACTTCTCACTTAAATATTTCCCAAAATATTGCTAAATAGCAGCAAAAATAATTTTGGCCAGGTTTTCACTCGAGTTACTCCTCTGTGCACCGGATGAATCATTATTACACAATTTTACAGGATCATGTCTGGCACAACGTCTTTACACATTCATTATTTCAAGTTTTCGGTCACGTCTTTTCTCACTTGGCACCAGTTTGCAGCTTTTATTGCGAACTGCATAACAATATTCATAACTAAATAGCACACTTTTTCTCTGCAGATGGAACTTAACGGTCCAATAACAATAATATCATAAGCAGAATCTTTTTTGCATCCACTCGCGGTCGCAACTTGCTACGATCTCTTCCCTTATAGTGGAGTACTACTCGAATAAGTGACCACAAACGTATACAAGCAAATAATTGAAAAATCGAATTTTCCCAGAACGGCCGGCCTAGCGGAAAATTGTGGGTATGATTTGAAGCGTTGGGTGAAGCTTTCTATGTTGGAGTTGCGGTAATCTCGTTCGCGACGCGTTGGGTTGTCATTATAGATTTTAGTACTTACTCCTCACACTTTTCATTCTGTTTTACCGCTCCTGATGACGCGTCGCTGCGCTTGGTCATAGAATTTGAGCTCAAAGAAGTAGAACAGACGCGTTCGCGGCGCGTTACGCTTCAGCATATCATCAGCCTGAAAGTAAATAGCAGCGCATTTTTTGATAGTAAACTCGCAAGTACTGTAGTACCGAGATGACAAGGAAGTTGCTAAGCTACGTCACGACGTTGTTATATTATCTACACCGTTACTGCGATTGAAAATTCTTTGACCAACAGGAAACGTCAACATGGGCTGCGTGCACTGTCCGCCACTAGCAATACTCAGAGGGAGAGATATGTGAAGAAATTGTTGTGAGCCAAACGAACACGAAAGGTAACACATTGAGAGGTATTTGCAATCAGATACAATAAAGGATATTTTTATTTTCACACGTTTTTCATGTTCTTTTGCTAAACAATGAATTGAGAATGCTCCAAAATTGCTTTATTACAGTGATTTTCAACTGGTGGTTCACAAACCTTTTGTATGGTCAACAAAATAATGATCAATTATGGTAAAAGTATATCAAATTATACATTAACATAAAATTTACCACCTTCACGAGTTTTGGAATGCACTTTATTATTTCAAAGGACTTTCACCGTCATCAACAGTTATACGAGTCGAATGAAAAAGTTTTTTCAACATCGCGCTTTGAGAAGAGATCTGGCACCCCTGACATGTGAAACCTAGTTGCCAAATTGGCGGTTTTTTCATTGCTTATCTCTCTCTCTCTTTGAGTATCTCTATCCACCACCACCGCTTCTTGAAAGCTGGATTGCTTCACACACTGTCTACGTCAGAAAGCTACGTACGCAACCGTGGCCGACTGTCTTGTGGCTTAGTAACCTGTCGGAGCCAATTAATCGGGACTACCCTAATGGAAATTTTCTCGACTCAGCTCTGGGGTACAGTGTATCGTTGTACTTATCCTACAACATGCAAAATGTGCCAAAAACAATATCGATAACAAATTCTCTCAACTAATCTAGTCTATACAATTAGAAGCTTTATACAATTAGAAGCAGAGAAGAGTGCTTTAAGGATTAAAAGGCTCTTAAAACTCTTTGAAAGTGACCTAACAGGTCATCTAAATATTCTAAAAACTATTCGTATCAATCCCCTAGTAACCAACAATGAAGACTAGATGGAGAAAAGATACAGCTTTGAAAGAAGATATCAAATAGTTAAACCTGAGCGCGATGTTTGGGAACGCGGGGGTCCCGATCTCCGCCCGGGATCAATTGTTTTTTACACAGATGGTTCAGAAATGAACGATCGAGTGGGAGCAGGAGTAACAGGCCCAGGAGTAGATGTATCAATTCCGATGGGTCGATGGCCAACCGTTTTCCAAGCCGAAGTCCAAGCCAGGGTTGCCAATGTTCCAGTTTAAACTGGATTCCTCCAGTTTTTTTTTTTCAAGTGATCCAGTCAAACAGTTTATTCCCAAAATCTTCCAGTTTTTTCAGATATTTGCCAGTTTTATCCAGTTTTTTATTCACTCAAGCTCCGACTGGTTTTCGGAAATATTTTTAAAGCGGAAATTTTGTAGATTGATGAATTATTAATTTAATGAATTATTAATTTATATGAATTATTAATTTTCAAAATAAAATTCCCTGATTTAACATCAATTTCCCTGATAATTTTCAGCATTCGGCACAAAAAAGTACAACGTAGATCAACGCAAATCCGAAATCACAGTGAATAAAGTAGATTCGGATATAAAACCAAACAGTAGATGTCCCGAATTGATCTTTTGCGGTGAAAAAAAATAGTTTTTGCACTAAAAGCCGCTCAAAAAAATCGCGTCTTGGTTTGAAAAATTTTGCCTGAATATGTGTCAGTTCTCTGATTTCCCTGATCAAAAAATGAATTCCCTAACACTTTATGATTTTTCAGGTTTTTCCAGGTTTTCGACAACCTGTAACAGCATTTTCAGTATACCATCTTCTCGCACGAAACACGGTCAAATAAAAGACGGCATGACATGGTTGAGATAAAACCAAACAAATAGATTTTACCAGACCATAAAAAAAATCTTCTTTTTATTTTCTGTTGCGTAGCAGTGAAAAAAATGTTAGAGGACTTAAATACCAAAAGATAGCGAAGTCAGAAATGAATGAAATTTAAACTCGCTGATGTAACGGAAGGAAATGTTGCGTTAATACTTTTCTTAAATATAAAAGTAAATGGAAAAGCTCTATATCTTAATTTCGAGATAGATTGATTGCGTAATTTCAAACTGTGTTGCTGTTAGAGGAAAATTTTCAGTCCATAATTTTAACAAAATGTAAAAAAACAAGACAGTTCTGATTAAAATGAGTAAATTTTTGCGAAGAGTTATCTTTTAAGATCCAAAACTAACACTGACTGGGTTCAATCCCCGTAACAGAAAAGCTCCTTCACAATCTTTTTTTCCTTTTCTCTAAATTTATTGGGATCCAGTTTTTTCCAGTTTTTTCTTCAGCCTTATTCCAGTTGAATCGAAAATTTTATTAGCAACTCTGGTCCAAGCTATACTAGAATGTTCTGTTATTTGCCTACGCAGGAAATACAGACACTCAAACATTTGCATCATGTCCGACAATCAAGCAGCTTTAAATGCTCTGAAGTCTGCAACATGCACATCAAAACTTGTTTGGGAGTGTTCTCAATCACTTCAAACACTGGGTTGCAATAATCAAGTAAATTTATATTGGGTTCAGGGTCACTGTGGAATCGATGGGAACGAAAAAGCCGATGAACTTGCAAGACTTGGATCGTCTCATCAGTTCATAGGACCAGAACCTTTCTGTGGCTTATCCGCTTCTTCACTTAAAATGGAGCTGAAAGCATGGGAAATTTCGAAGGTGGAGTCCAACTGGACAAATACTTCCATTGGTAGGCAGTCAAAGAGGTTTATAACACCGAACGGTCCTATGACTCGCAAAATACTGGAGCTTTCAAAGAAAGATCTAAGCACATATACTGGTCTAATAACAGGGCATTGTCCGATGTCCGGCAACTCCCAGTGGTATTTTTCTGAAAGTACAGTTTATCAACAACGAAAAAATACTTTGATTTTGAGCTATACCAATTATTACTGGTGTAATGGCCGTTTCCCCGAAACGCTTTTTTTTTGCGGAGGCTTGCGGTGATCCTGATAGAGACTCAGCGAGTCTACTGGAATCAAAACACTCATATTATTTTTTTATTTAGTTTAGAAGTGTGCCGTGTCCTTGAACGATCGCTTTTATGAGTATTATGTTTTCAGTGCAAACGGGAACGTTTTTTCCAAAAACTGCACGTTTTGAGCGCCGGAAATTGCATTAAAAATTTTTTTGCGGCAAAATGTAACTGTATATTTCAAAAAGCGATCGTTCAAGGACCGGTGAATTTAATAACGAAAATTAATAAAAAGACGAAGGAAATCGGTTTAGTAGTTTTCTCGCAATTAGGATCACGGCAAAGTCATTTTTTGAGAAACACCATTCCGAGATAAACGCGTATAAAGTTTCAAGTTTGGCTTATGCGGCTATGGCAAGGCGCGCTGCAAATCACTCTAACTTTCTCCTTATTGCTCAGATCTTCATAAAAATTCGTGGAAATGTTCTCAAGATGTTGTACTTCAAGATAATGCAATAAAAAAATTTCGATATTTTGGAAACTAAAAAGGTATATAACCCCTTAAAGTACCAATCAGACCCCTTAAAGTACACAAACCATCATACACACATACTACCAGCACTCGCACAATCATTAGCAGTTGCCAAACGGCGGAAAGCGAACGCGCCAAATCCGGACAGAATCACTAACATGTCCGGACGTGTTCAGCTAAACTGTTCAGTGCGGTCCGCCAGTAGCATTGGCCAAAAATTGCAGAAGTATCGATACTCGAGTATCGATAATTGTTCCCCGGTGGTATCGATGCCAGGTTGATATTGAGGGCGGAGCATCGATACCAGCTGTATCGATACTCTGCCTGCTACTTGAAACAGGTCTATGAAAAGCTACCATTTTTTCTTGATCATTAATACGGAAAATTGGAGAAGCCAGGTGTTTTTGAAAAATGTAAGCGACTATTCGAAAAACCGACAAAATCTGTTCGAAGTCTGAAAAAAAATTTTCTTTGATTTGAAAAAATGCGTTGGCGCAGGCAAAAGTCTGCAAAAATTTTCACAGATGTTGAGAAAGTCTGCGTAAATATAAAGAAATTCTGACAAAAATCTACAGAGACTCTTGAAAAAATATAATTATCTGCGAATCAACAAAAATCTGCACAAAAACCGACTCTAAAAATCTGCGTTTTGAAGACAAATCTGCATATTTTGTATCCCTGCGGTCCATAGACTAATGGTACCAGAATGGGATAGTGGTGACAGAATCATATGTCACACACAAATCAATGCAATAGCATACGCGCGTCGGCGGCCATATTGAAATATAAGGCAGCACGATAATCCTGGTTTCTTATTCTTTATTGCCTGCCTTTTTGCAAAATCTCGGCGCTTAGGATTTTGCTCTGCACAGACAGTATTACCGAATGCGGCAACATTTTTCTCGCAAGAGGCATGAAAAACCGCCTTAGAAATGAGCGGGTATATTCAATCCTGTTGGTGTCTTTCACAAAAAGAGCACAAACCAAATTTCTGCACTGTTTGTAGAAGACTTTAACGCGATGGATCATATCCGCGCACCTCTTCAAGGCTTTTCCGTGAGACAATTTGTAGCAATCAACAATATTTTCCGATTTTATAGTTTCTCTTCAGTATCGAAAAAATATCGGGGCGAAAGTATCGATCCAGCTCGATATCAAGATTGCTTGCATCGATAAAAAATAACGATATTTTAGCCTCAAGGTATCGATACCACAAGTATCGATACGATATCGGCCAATGCTATCCGCCAGTCTCTTCTGTTGGGCCGTCTACTGTGGAAGGCTGTGATCGAATTTGCTCTGCTTCCATCATTTTACTGCAGTGATATTATGTAATGAAGACTAAATTTCCGCACGTTAGCTTTTACACGTGACAAACGTGCGTATACGTGCGGCGATCAATGCCTGAGAATTAATACCATTCCGGAAAGCTTGTCCAGAAATCATTCTGTAATCAAAAACAACTGAAAAAATTACAATCAACAGCGCACTTTACCGGTTCCGGGCAGAACCAAGGATATCCGTAATCCCGTATTACATTCCCACATCCGTCTTCAGAGTCCATTCATAACTGAAATACACCTTTCGAACCGAGATTCGGAATCAGTTTTTTACTGCTGCTTTAGTGTAGTGTCTTTGAATTTCCAAGGTGTTGACGGAAATTGTTCCAGAGCAACTTCACCAAAGCCAATGAAATGAATTATCGTCTTCACCTTTATAAATCTTTTCGGGTACATAAGAAAAAAAAAGACAAAATAAGCTACGTTTGATAGAAAATATACAAACTACTACTCTTGAACGTCGGACTGGTGTGCGAAAATTTTGCTGGTCGATGGGCAAAATATTCGCATAAAAGTCTCGCTACTATATGTTAGTAAAAACACATGTTTTTGTGCGAACTTTCAATCGCGTTTTTCTCGACTGCTCAGTTTTCGTAGGCGGTTGTGCTAGGGTTGCTGATATTTTATCGATATTTAATATTATCGATATTTGCCCCTCACGATATCGATATTTTTGACCGATATTGGCGCATTTGATATTATCGATATTTCGATATAGAGATAAGTGACTTTTCACCTACGCACACTAATGAACGTGTAAACTCATGTAAAGTTGCTTTTGTTTCCTCCAAACTGTAAATCATCGCATCTCGTTGCTCCGACTTTTTATCACTTTTTACCATTTTTGGTCGATAATGTTCAGCAGCTCCCCCCGATTCATGATCACGAATGAAAAATTCATTCAGAAACGAGTTTAGAACTTATAATAAGTATTCAACTGAATATTTGTCCAGCTGCCAAAAACATAGCATAGCAACCAAAAAGGCGATTTGTGAATACTTTCCTCAACTAGGTGCACTAATACATTCGTACGTAAAAAGGTCTATTGGGACTCGATATTGCTGTCCGATATTCTCGGTTGCCATCAGGGGAGTGCTGCCGTCGAAATTTTGCTACTAATCATAAATTCATCATGGTATCAAAATTAAATTTCAAATGCTTACACGCAATAAAAGATATTCATTGAAAGTGCACATTATACTGAAAACAAACGTTAAGGCTTGATTTCTCCATTGATAAATATATTTATTCGGAATAGGTCAATAGCAATTAAAGGATGTTTACTCTATTTCAGCTATTTTAGGGCAAATCAACTAAAAAGTATAGGTACCAGAATTGTTGGTACTAGAATCAATAAGTGATAGATGGAAAATGTAAGCAGTTCGACAGAAATATGGTTGCCATATCTCCATTTTTATTGACAGTAAGCTTAGAGCGAATTTCCAGAAATTTGGGTGTGGAACTTCCTGGGGCAATAACCACCACATTAAACCGATCAAATGCGATGCCTTGGTGTTGCATTGGGATGGCAGAATCGATGAATTTCAGTAAAGAATCGGTGTTGCATAAGCGATAACATAAATGCTCAGGTAGGATGCTTCAGTAACTGGCTGGTGATTAGTCAATGGATCAGAGACGATTAGGAGATGCGGCTCACGAAACGTCGGTTTAATCTGATTGGAAAATGCACCTTGCGTAAAGCGATCAGCAATCGGCCCGCTGTCGTAACGGACGAGATGAAATAGCAAACACTTCGCCGGAATATTCAATACTTAGGCATGAAACATGCTGAACGCCAACGCGACCGATCGGGTGAGACTCTTGCCGTAGGTTAATGAACAACTCTACTCACGGCTGTTCATTAACCTTCGGCAAGAATCTCGCCCGATCGCTCACGTTGGCGTTCAGCTTGTTTCCGGCCTAACAGAAAGCCAACCCGGTGGCATCACTGACGTTTACGTTCAACATGAGTGAAGCCAGCATTAGCTGGATCACTGGATCAGTTTCACATGTAATTTCACAGCTGATTCATAGAAACACGAAAAAAAGCAGTGTTCATACGTGCATACAGTATCGGTGTTCAGTGGCAGTGTGCTTCTGTATTGTTTTCGGGTGATGTATTTATTGCACGAAACGTAGAGTGCTTTGCTTGATGAAACAAAAAAAAAATGCGTTGCATTATTTTAGAATGTACACAACGTTTATTCTTGTCGATTGCGAACGGCGGTGTTTCTTGCAGGCAGCTGACATCGCGCGATGATTTAAGGAATAACATTTCAACGTACGTATAAATGAGATAGCATATCAGCGTCACTTTTAAACATTTACAAAGCTAAGCTAAGCTTTTTTATTAATAATTATATTGATTCAAGCGCATAACTCTGTGCAACATATATTATGCTTCGCTCGTTGCTCTCACACTGCTGTGTGAACGAACCTTCAAAAACATAAATGAGATTTGTACCACTGTCTCTCACGGCAGCTTCAGGAAACAAGGCCGATGCTGAAAGCCAAACAAAAAATATACCCTAAAGTCGCTTTTTACGCGGGGGTTACGTGCCTTAAAAGCAACCTTAGTGCATAAAAGAAAATATCAATATAATATCGATATTGGCGCGCAATATCGATTTCAATATCGATGCCGCTTTTAATATCGATAAAGCAGATTTTTAATATCGACAACCCTAGGTTACGCTAAAAGCAGCAGTGTGATCGGCTGAAATTTTGACATGTCAAATTCATACAGTGTTGCGAAACTATTTTGCTCGTATGTTTCGAATGCATTCCATGGTATCGTAAAATCTAAAGATAAAAAATCTTTTGATAAGGTTATGGTTAAATAATTTGAAAAACAAATTGTAGTTCAAAAAGAAACACTATCAACTTGATATAGTAGAAAGGTAAAAGCTATTAAGCATAGGAACACACAGCAAACGACATCGTAAACGAGTCATTTACATTTACTCCGAACATGCTGCCATTTCAATGTTTCGCCACAAAAGGTGATGTCGGATTAATTTGCTGAAATACATGAGCAATCCCATCAATAATAAAAGTAGCAACAGAAGCTGTGGGCCACCAGCGGAATACCATTAGCAAGATTAGGTTCTTGAGAAAACTGCCAGTCGTTTCTTCTTATGATTATTGACCATTTTAGAGTGGAGCACCTTACCACGGTGAATGGTTTGAATCGTAATGCTAGGTAAATTCGCTAGGGATCGACCAACCTCTAGCAATCCATGTCCCAAAAAGGAAACGATCACGCTTCGCTGGAAGTTATCGTCGTCCGGAAAAAATAATAGGTTAATAAAATTTCATTCGGTCTGGTTTTTTGCTATTCATTTTATTTCAATTATGAGATTCGAGTCAAAAGAACAAACGACCCTCCATTGCCGGTTCGTGGAAAACAACATAGAGCTACCTGGCCTTTTTCGCGTAGTGACTGAGCCAGATAAACAACATCATCGAGTGGAAGGGAATTTTGTCAGGAGTATATTTTTTTCAATTTTGCAATATCATTAACGACCAAAGATTAAAAGTCGATAATCGGTTTACTGTTTGTGCCGTTTGTTTGAATGGACTACAGAAATCACCAGCTTCATATGCAAACTCGATGGTATCATGCTAACATTCATGATTTATATTGCATGCAATTGTTTTCTAATCATGCTACAAAAACAACCTACGGCACCAGAAATTATGCGTAACAAAGAGTAAAGAATTTGGGAGCCAAATATTTTTATCTTCCACACGCTGTTTTGCGTCGCAATCAGCTGAGATCATCTGCCATACAGCGAAAGAATAAAACTTTTTTCGTTTCCAACCAAGTGGCTAAAAGTTGAAGCGCGCGGTGTTATTAGAAGTGATGCGCGCCCTATCTTTCCATCTCGGATCACACTCGGTAAACACGTCTCGGAAGTACCTAATCTCTGAACGACATCCATTCGCTTGTTCCGGCTGAGCCCGGCAGCTGACGAGGGCGGCTGTCCGCCTACCTTGCTGCTGCTTCCCGAGTCGAGTTCAAATTGAGTATACAAATGTAAACACCAGAAATGGATCAACAACACTTGAAGAAGTCAAGTCGAGAGCGGTCGCCCTTTTGGAGCGAAGGAAGCTACGGCTACGGTTGGAATACAAAGCGAAGAGAAATAGAGTAGAGGATTGCTATCGCCGTTCTAGCCGCCTGGCAGGCGGGTCGGCAGGAAGTCTGACGGGCTGGGGAAGACATCCACCAGCAGGGTTGGAGGAATAAATTTGAATAATTTTTAGCTTTATAAATCACTTGTACTTGACGTATCCATACACGCCCCTCTGGGGAAGAGTTCCAGTCTGTGAAGATTTTTTCATACGCTGTCAATGAGCGCACAAGTTGTTCAAGCTGTACCGCTGCAGCGAAGTAAATATTGCCAAACAACTACAGCATTTAGAGAGAATGTCGAATATAGAACGATGTGAAGTACCAAAACAGCGTTAATTTTGAGTTGTACTGGTTTAGCTATCTTGATCTTCTAGATACGGTATTGATCTATTAAAGTACTAGTCATTAGGCGTAGCAGGTATCTCAGCTGTTTTGTAGATAAGGAATTGTTCCGAAACCACCTGGGTATTGAGAGAGGGATGGGGTTTTATTGGGGTTTCATCAAAATGAGTGAGCTTAGTTAAATTAGTTTGCCCATGAGCGGAAGCGGATGTTGTGTAAAATTTCCTACGAAAAGATTTTCTCCCGCTTTCATCTAAGGTACACCGACCGACCTTAAGAGTCACTTGATGGTTTGCCCAAAGCAAAAGTGCTCCGTTGATTGCATTCGAGCGAGCAAACTTGCAGTGCAGCCTTTTCATCTTTTCCGATGGAGTGCCTTTCAAATGTTGAAATAAGATTTTATTGCCTTCTAAAATGTCTTGGAAGCTGGAAGCGGAAAAGTGGGTGTATGGGATGTGTTTTTATTTTCCAACGAATTTCAGTCCAGTGCTTGTATAATTTTTCGGTGATGGCACTTGATGCGGTGAATGTTAATCGATTGCGCAAGCTGTGGTGCTGGTTGAAAGTTACACTTTTTTTCATTAAATCAGTCGGCAGTGTGATCGAAACTTTATCCTTCTGGTGCTGGATCGAAGCGAACTGCGGTACAGCACGGCTGGCATCCATCAAGGCCACCAACTTTTTTTTTGTGTAAGTAAACCTTTCCACCGCCATTCTGAGTGCCGGTGCTCTCGTTGAAAGGTAAACATAATCATGTTTCCGCTAGCAGTCGGTATCCGGACCATCCAGCTGTTGGATCGACGTATCCTTTCGCGCTGCTCTGCAAGCCTCGAGGAGCGTCCAAACAACCGATTATAATATAACTTTTCTTTAAGTTTGGTGTTTGTTCAAATTTTAAATATTTATGAGAAAAAGTTTCCTGATTATTTTATTCATTTTGCATCATTCGTTCTTTGAGGTGCCGGGATAAGTTTTCCCCGAACCACAGTTATTGTCACGAATGCCTTGAAAATTGTGATAACAATATAATCAAAAGTCTGTGGCCGCTTTGCAGCTATAATAGCTTTGTGCTAGCAAAAAAACTGGCTATTGTGTTCGGTAATTTGATGATTACTTCGTAGGTGGATTTGGATTTTTCTTTGAAAACATATACTTATTAGAGTGGGTGGGTGGAACTGTATCCTGCGTCGAAAAAGTAGATTGTTTCAAAAATTACTCTTTTTATTACTGTTAGCAGCTTTATGGCGAGCGGCAGAAAAAAAAAACAAACTGCTTCAATTGAATAATTTTAAGCGCTCAAAAGTGCAATAGTACAATAGTGACACCGGCAAGTTTGGTTCATTTATCGTCTTTGCGGATTACCATTTGCCGATGACACGAGATGATTGTAGTTCTCCTATTATTTATTCACACTGCAAGCAAGCAACCAACACATATTACAAGTGAACAGTCAGTCCGGAAGGAGGAATGATCCAATGGTTGTAGTAGCTCCAATAGTTGCGGTATCGCAAATAAATCCAAACTAATTAGAATCAATTTACTTATGGCACATATTCAAGAAACAATAGATTGAACATCTGTCTGATTCATATAGACTTCGAAACTACTGAACCGATTGACGTGAAAATTTACATCCAGGGGATTTTGGGGCCGAGGGTTCCTATGATGGTTCAAGACCTCTCCTTCCTCTATTAGGGAGTGATCCCATGCAAATGAAACACAAATTTCTGCATGAGTTGAGGACTAATCAAACAAATGAAACCAAACTTGGCGTTTGGATGTTTCTGGGAGCAAAAGTTATTTTTGTGGTAGTTTGACACCCTTCTCTCCTCTGTAAGGGAGTGATCCCATACAAATGAAACACGAATTCCTGCATAACTCAAGAGCTAGAGCAACGATTCAAGTAAGTAAAACCAAATTTGGCATGTGGATGTTGTTAAGGGTAATAAAGTTTTAAACGGTGGTTCAACACCCCTCTCTCCTTTGGAAGGGAGTGGTCCCATACAAATGGAACAAAAATTTTTGCACGACTCAAGAACTAATAATGTTAATGTATCCAAATTTGTAAATTGTAAAGGTTTTGAGCTTGAGCTTGACGACCGCACATATCGTAGTTGCTCCTCCGCGATGGATCTGAGCGAATGAAGTTACACATTGAGCCACGTATATGGCAACTTGGGATTAGTTTACCATCTTCAATGTAGAATAATTCAATATCTTCCCCTTTGTATAGATCCATAACGGCGCTGGCCACGTCCTTATGGCCGTTAGGGTGAGAAAGGAGATTGTAAGAAAGCAGTTGTAGCACTCGTTGTTGTCGGAGACCGAGTTAACCTCTGCATCTCCACGACTGCGACGGAGAGGACGGGTTGCGTCACCGTGGTAATCGAACGGAATCGAACGATGTTGCGCGCGAAGATCATTCACTACGAAGGCGAACGAAGTATCAAACACCGTGAAAATATGCAAGCGGTGCGCGCTTGTCTATCCAACATTTGTTTATGTCTAATTTCGAATGCTCTCGAGTAAGCGAACGCACTTCGAAACACGCGATTCTTTGACAGGTATACATGGCAAGCGCGCGCGAGAAACGCGTTCCGCCACCGAAAACAGGAGGATTTTAGCAATGGCTTCACTTTCACGGGTAATACAAAACTGCCTAATTCCGAATAACCATTTCCCCACTTCTTGCACTTAATAAAATCGTAATAAAACACTACCAAAACACTTAGTGAAATGCGATTATGGCACTTTTCGCAACAAGAACTCAATTGATCGGCGCGAAGCATTCGGAAAAACGAGCCGCACATGTCGAGCTCTTTGTAAATTGTAAAGGTTTCGGTAGCAAAAAATATTTCAATGGTGGTTCCACATCCTACTTTCTTCTGAAAGAGAGGGCTCCTTTGCAAATCAAACCCTAATTTCTGCATAACTCGGGAACTAATGATGCAAATTTAACCAAATTTGACATGTGGAAGTTTTAGAGGGTGAAAAATGTTTCACAGACGAACAGACGTGCCTCTTCGGAGAAAAATCCTGAAAAATAATCGTCCTTACTCGAAACGTTACAATCATGCGCCACAATGTGAGCTTATTACCTACTAACTTATTTCGGAGAACGGTTTTGCCTTTCTCCTAGAAAGGTATAGCAATCACTGGAAAAACCAAAGGTATAAAAGTGGTCCCAATGGCCGAATGTCATATACCACTCGACCCCTTTCGACGAACTGAGCATTTACTGTATGTATGTATGTGTGTATGTGTGTATGTGTGTGTATGTGCAACTTTTTTTTCTCACTCACTTTTCTCAGAGATGGCTGGACCGATTTTCATGAAATTAATTGCAAATGAAAGGTCTAGTTGCGCCATAGATTGCTATTGAATTTCATTGTAATCGGATTTTTAGTTTAGAGGTTATGTATCAAAATGTAAAAATCACGAAACATCAATATCTCAGAAACCACATAACCGATTTCAATAAAACTGATTTCAAATGATTGGGCTGTCTCCAGAACCCTTAACTTTTAAATTTTGTTATGATTGAACATATGGTTCAAAAGTTATGTAAAGAAAAGTTATCCTGAGGTTGTTTAAACTCACTTATTTTTCTCAGAGATGGCTGAACCGAATTTCACAAAATTAGTGTCAAATGAAAGGTCTAGTTGCCCCATAGGTTGCTATTGAATTTCATTGTGATCGGATTGTAACTTTGTCCGTTGTTCATTAAAAAATGAAATCACATAATGAAAGTAAACATATTGACTTTCTCCTAATTCTCATGCTAATTAAATGGTAGAGAAGTGATCCAAATGGTCGAATGTCATATACTACTCGACTCAGTTTGACGAGACGAGCATTTTCTGCATGTGTGCATGTATTGGTGTATATGTTTGTGTGTGGGTGTGTACGCGTGTGGATGTTTTCCAGAAACCGAAAGCTGCAAAATCGGGTTTCAAAGTGAAATATGGAGTTCACTCCCGGCTTTCCAGCCCGGGATAATGTTCCTGAAAAACAACAGGTAATTTTTGTCCCTTTTTAAGGTTGTTTTCCAGAAATCGGAAGCTACTATGTATCTAGAAATTTAAAATGGCGTCCTAAGTTGATTTCTGGGCTCTGGGTGTACCGCTTCCGCAATACTCGCAATATCGAAATACCCGGATTAGGTAAAATTTCGCCATTCTAGGATGTACTCCGGTAACCAGAAGTAGTCATCGGATTTTTGCGTGATGTATTTGAAACATATTTATTTCATTATATTTGCATATGTGTGTTTTAATGTATGCTCATATGTGTGTGAATGTTAGGTTTTCTAATTTTAATTTAATAATGTTATAGTATTTAATGATGGTATAGTTGTGCTGAAACCAGCAGAAATTTTCAAGGAGTATTTTTTCTCTTAAATCGTATAAATCTATTTTAACATATAATAATTTTGAATGAGAAAGGCTGGGTCTCACCGCTAGGTGGATTAATTTTTTGTCTTTGCTAATGCGTGTGCACACTTGCTTAAATCAACATCAGTGGAATTACTGACCGTTTTTGTCTTTGATAATGAACGTGCACGCTAGCTTATAGCGACACTAGCGGCATTACTACCCACTAAATTTCAAAATAATCGTTATTTTTCTGGTCGATGAAATCGTCATCGAGTGGCACGTTTGTTTGTCTGTGGTTTGACACTCTTCCATAGTTTGAAGGAGAGGGGTCTCGCATGCAAATGAAACAAATATATGAATCAATTTTGCGGGAAACAGTCTAAAATGATCGGGATGATGAACAGCAACCAAATATCGACTACAGACGTTATTTTTTAATCCACGAAGGAAACTTCTTAAACCAGGAGATGTACGAGAGTCAAAACGCGAGAATGTTGTCATTCTGATTGAACCAATCATTGCAAACAATTTGTCTTTTGAGTTTGGTTGAATTCAATAACTGATTCGTCATGCATTTGCAGATTATAAAGAAATCGCAAAGTAAATCTTTGTATGTATGTAGGGTCATTTGAAAATATTTGAAATTATTAAAATAAAGTAAAAATGGGCGGGACAAAATTTGCCGAGTCAGCTAGTAAGTTGACATTAAAATACATATTGAAAATAGCCAAATTACCGAAAAACAGTGTTTTTCAAAAACTTGCACCACTCGCCATTTCTTATTTTTTCCACAAAGTTTTCAAGATATTTATCTGTTTTTTTCGACTCATATAATTATTTTCCCATAAAAAAGTCTATTAGAGAAACTGTTGCACAGATGAAGTTCGTTGAATGATGATCATATTATTTATAAATTGCTTCCTCCACTGCTTATTGCTTTTCAATTTTTTTAACGAGCCATCCACAGTGTGTTGGTGAGAAGCGGTCAGAAACTAGATGACTCTTTTATTGAATAGGGTATTTGTTCTATTATTCATCTTATTAAGCCGATATTAACGAAGAATGCACGGAATAAACACCAATTTTTTTCGAAATCATTGAACAAATAAACAAAGTACACTTACATGCTCTTATGGAATCGCCCAGCATTGGAAATTTAGTAAACTTAGCCAGATTTATCCTAAATTTTGTAAAACAAATCATTTTTCTCAACGCTTCCATATTCATCTCAAAACTTAAATCACTTTTCATCCCACGAAGCTCCCATATTAATCTCACTGATAATCATGAATGATAGATACTTTCATTAACGAACGTAGCCGCAAACCGTCGTAGTAGGTTACCTAGGTATCCGCTGTAGTTTTATACGTGCAAAATTGGTAACCTAGGTAGCCACTGCAGTACTGTCGATTTATGTCAATTATTTCGGAATAATTCAACATTTTCAGTGTAATCTTTTGGTCTTAACAGAAACTGATTTGACAACTTTTGATTATCTTCAACGCAGAGAAAACAGATGAAAATACATACAGTTGAAATTCAGCATGAAAGCTTGTTTTGGAAATTGAGGTGAACATTATAAGTGCTTTTTTGAAGTAGAATACTTCTCTCAGGAAGTTCGGCTCTATAGAGATGTGAAATGAAAATCTAAAACCGAAAAAAGTGAAAAATATGTCCAATTTCACATGATAATAAATCGGTTAGTTTTCGATGGATTTCCTTCGTTCTTGCAGCAATAGATTGGAAAATCTTCTAAGATTCTTCCCAAATGAATATAATTGTAATTTTAATATTCAAACTATTGCACTATTGAAAATAGTCAAGCCTTGCCAAAACGGAAAATTCGACGTCTGATTGGTCGTTATATGATTGCTTCCCAAGCACGGTCGACAGAATCATACACCTTGCAATTTAAAACATGCTATTTGGTCTATATAAGAGCCTGTTTCAGCCGAAGCTGCTCATAATAGTTCTAGACAGCGACAACAGCAGTCGTCCTCCCTTAACAGCAGCAGTAGCAGTGCAGTGGATACCAGCGATAGTGGATAGCGGCCAAAGCTGTGGCATAGCAATGGATAGCGCACTGGTTGCAGCGGATTTAGCATCGATAGCAGCTGGGCAAGCTGATGCAGGAACAGCTGATACCAATGGCAGCGTATAGCGGTTACAACCAGGGTTGCCACATTTATATCTGTATTTTTCTTTGAAAATATCTGTGTGTATAAACTCAGAATCTTGGATGGAAAAAATTTACTTGCAGAACATATTTAAACAAATTCATTCTTCTCTACATGATGTTCATACAGGTTTTTGTTAAATTTATTTTTTAAAGTTTTCGTTAATTTAATATTAGAAACTCCTTCTTGTTCTGCAACGTAGCTTTCAGCTTTTTAAATTGAGATCATTAGCTTAGGGGCCATGCAATTTCTGGTTTCAATTATATATTAAAAGTATGCGTTCTAAACAAACCGAAGAGTGTAGATTTATATAAAAAATTCTCACAAATGATCTGTAATAGAAACTTGAAATTACCATCCCGCCTAATGGTGTTCAACAGCTCAGACCAAGTTAAGTCATTTGTTCCAATGAATCTTCCGGTCAAAAAGTTTTTTTTTCAAGCGTGCGAAATTCGTTAGACAGCCCTTGTCAGTCAGTTATTATTACGAATTTGGGGAATTATCGCATCATTTAAATTTTCCAATTTCACGAACGATTTAAGATTACTTAAAGCTGCCATTTTTATAACAGGATCGGTGAAATCGCTCCTCTTTGCAATTAGTTTTACGAATTTTGAATAGGAATCCTGACAAATATTTCGAAACGTTCGTTTTCGGGCTTCGTTCAAGTCACATTCCATTTCTTCTTTATCGATACCTACATAATCCTGATGTTGTTTTTTTACAAAACTTTGAAAATCGAATCGAATTCTACATTTAAAATTGATTTCAGTTCATTGGTATAACAAAAAAATCTGTAAAATCCATCGCGTGCGTCGTACGCAGAGGATCGCGATGCTTGGCAAGAAATATACTCATGGTTAGTTTTCGTAATAAGCGCGCAACATTGTTATATTCTGTTTTTCAGGTGTGTTTTTCGCGGAATCGTATCGTTTTTTTTTAGAGCAGACAAAGTGTGTACGAGAAACGTCGTTGGTCGATCAATTAGGTAGAAAATGCCCGGTTGACCGAACCCCTAGTGACTCCGCGTCGATACCTTCATGAGGTCGAATTATCTGCAGATAGATCAACAACGCGCAATAGATTTCGGTGTAAAGAGGATCACCTTACGAAGAGATATCATATCATTTCAAGTTGTCCCAATTTGATCATTGTTACATTGTAAAACTGAATAAGTTCGAATCGCATTATGAATATCATGGCGGATATAATTAACTTGTTCGCGCGATACTTGTTCTAAAGAACCCGACACTCGAAACCAGCGCATCGTTTACCAAAACGAACCCTGCTGTGTACCTTGCCCTTTCTCCAACATCCCAGTGATTTCTCGTGGAAATGCAGAGGTGTTCTCGGCTTCCAATAAGCGAGAATCACGTCAACATTTTCATATACAAATTCCTTCTTTGACCTGCATTATATAGGATGCGGCCGGCGCTAGTATTGCCTAAAATAAAGACTAAGGTCACCAGATTTTACACATTGAGGATGCATGTTAGTCCCAAGCATCATCTGTTGGTTCTCTGTGTAATTACAGCTGATCTGGCAATAACGGAGTAGCAACCGCGGGCGGTAAATCATACTCATGCTCATAACAAGAAAATCTGTAAAATCTGTATTTTTGGCAATATTCTGTAATTCTGTAATACAGATTCTGTATTGCTTTTTCAGTTCAAAAATCTGTAAAATACAGAAAAATCTGTATATGTGGCATCCCTGGTTACAACTGTGGCACGGCTACGGAAAGCGTAGCAGTTGCAGCAGGTATCAGCATCGATAGCAGCTGATGCAGTGAGGCACTTTAGTGAAATGCAGTCTCTGTGCGATAGAGGGCACTAGTAAATGCATTCAATGAAAAGTTGATTCATTTTGACAACACATGAGCCGTCTAGTTTTGAATGTTAAATAAGCTTTTCACTCAGGATGAAATAAAAACCTGATGATTGTAGAGTTAATGTTTTCTCTTGAGTTCATTTACATTTTTAAATTTGTAAAAGTTATAAATTTTACTTTATCTCCGTGTCTCAGAACGTGCTGAATTATCTTTTCCTTCAGTCATAAGCAAGACATCCGAAAAAATTTCATTATCTCAAAATTTAAAAATTGTCAAGTCCCAACCATGACAAGCAACTTAGCGCAAAATTCTATTAATCTGATTAGTCAACGTTTATTTACTAGTAAAAACGATTGACATGCAAGCAGCCGTGTTATTTTTCTTGTAAAAGTATTCTACTTCAACCTTGCGGTCGAGGCTTTGCACACAACCCTCCTGTGATTTTTAGTAAATAAAATAAAAAATAGTCCGTTAATGATGACAAAAAAAAACTTTGTTAAGCTGTGTTTGACCAATAAATAGTTAATGGGTTCAATGATGGCAATTTCGGTCACGGGTTTCTTTAAAACACGTTTTATTATGTCAAAGCCAACGTTTCAAGGATATATTTCCTCGTCCTCAGGGCAACTACGATTAACAGTTTACAATTTACATAAATTAGTCACACGAATTAAGTTATTACATACACAACTTACAAACAAAACAAACAAGTTCTCGTCAAAATATGGTGCATTGGTGTAAAATTGCTTTAGGTCAACTGCACTACACTATGGATATAAAATATACAAAATATTAATTGGTTTGTGACTTTTCAAAATTTAAAAAAAAAAAAAACGCAAACGGATGAGATACACTTACACAGTATCTTCCAACACACATCACACACGATTAAAGCCGTCGGGAAATGTTGCGTCAAAACGGGGAGAAATAATGTTGCAAGACAGAGATAGAGAGTGCTAGAGACTGTAGTAGTCTGCATCAACATGTGAGAGATCGCAGCGTGCCGGAGTAAGCGATGCTTAAGTTGTTCGTGTCCGTTCTATAATTTATTGCGGATCTGTCACATGCGATGTAACACATTTCTAACACCTGTAATGCTTGAATCCTGTCATCCGAAGTTAAAATTCTAGTGTTGGCTATATTGAAACTGTGATTTTCTTCTATCGCATGCTTCATCAACGCCGTCTTTTTAAACTCATCTTCCCTTCCCTCCCTTTCAGTGCTAGAATCTCTATACTGTTCGTAGCGTTTCATGAGAGAGCGGTGCGCGGCAAGACGGTTCTTCAGTTGCTGTGTAGTCATACCAATGTATGAGCTATCGCAGTCTGCACACGGGATACGGTATATAACGTTTCTTTTTGAAAGATGCGAAGAAGAGTCTTTGAGTTTCGTGAAAAGTAGTCTGTTGGCTTTGACGCATTAGAAACTCAGACTGATATTTTCATGGTTCTTTTTAATGCTGCGTGCAAGTGCGGGTGTGAGGCCGTCAACATGGTGCAAAGATCGATATACTTTTGGTTCCGAGTTTACTTCCTCAACAACGTTATTCGTGCTTTGGTTGATAAATCTGTTGATTAACCGATTTATCAGTGAGCTCGGATAGTTGTTGGTAAGCAAGTGTTCGCGTACTATCTGCTTATTTTCCGTGAGCGATTTGTTCGTCGATAATCGAAACACTCTCCCAATAAAACCGGTTGCCGTATTCAATTTCTGTGCCAGCGGGTGCATCGAGAGAAAATTAAGAATTCTCTCGGAAGCGACAGGTTTCTTATACCACTCGGTAACGATTTTTTGTTCGTTGGTTCTAATAAGAACCATATCTAAATACGGAAAACGGTTGTTATTTTCTACCTCATATGTGAATTGAATATGTGAGTCGAACCCGTTGAGAGCGTTCCTCACATATTCAATCTTGTCAGCTGGGAGAGCGGTGAACAAATCGTCGACGTATTTTTTAATACATGGAATGTGTACATCGATCTTCGCAAGCACATCATCAAGTAATGTAGTCATTACAAGATCAGCTAAAGCAGGTGACAAAGGAATCCCCATGGCTGTCCCCTCCTTTTGCCGGTAATAAGCCCCACGGAAGGTGAAATAACTGGACGAGATGTTAAACTCAATGAGCTTGATAAAAACATTTTGATCTTTGATCGTCGTATTTTTCTCGATCAAGTTCCAATTATTTCTCACCGCTTGTACCACCAAGTCTCTCGGTATGCAAGTGAACAGGCTTACCACATCAAACGATACCAATACATAGTTGGGGGGAAGTGTGACGTTGTTAATAAACGTACAGAACTCATATGAGTTGCGTACGTTATATTTCTCGTGGTCTATCGAATGATGCAGAATGCTAGCAAGGTATTTTGAGAGATCATATGTTGGGCAGTTTATGCATGACAGTATGACCCTCAGTGGATTGCCGTCTTTATGAATCTTAGGTAGTCCATAAATTTTAGGGCAAGTCGCGTTGTATGTAGTTAGCCGATTCTTGGTGGGTTGATCAATTATTTTTTGGTCGAATAGTGATTTCACCAGCGTGTTATTTTTCGTTTGAATTTTGCTTGTCCAATCCGCGTCGATCCTTTCGTATGTGTCGATGTCGTCAATAAGGGCTCTCATTTTTGACTCATTATCTTCTCTCTTCATTATAACTGTTTTATTACCCTTATCGGCGGTTACAACACATAAGTCTAGATTTTCTCGGATGAACTTTTTGCTGACATGACATGCTTCGATCAAAAAACGATTAATAGTGTCTGGTGGTGATGAATGACCACCGTTCGTTAGCCTGTTCATATGATTTTGAATTATGTTGATGTACTGATTGCGACAAACCATTTGCAAACTCCCATCTCTTTCGGACTGTAGAATTGATTCCAAGTCCGCGATAATCTTGAAATATGGAATTTCTTGATTATTTTCCAACGGCAAGGCGAACTTGGGACCATAGCCCAAAAGAACCATCGTTTCTTGGGGAATAACAACATCTGTGATGTTTTTAACCCAAGAATCGTTCACTTTGAGTTTGTTTGTTTTTTCAATTTCAACTCTTTTGTAGAGACGTTGAAATTTGCGGCTTGTCGTAATCTGCAACGATCGACATTTTCTTTGAAAGAATGTTTCCTGGCGCTCGAAGAAATGTGTGTATGTGTTAGAGGGGGATACTTGCGTGATTTTGCTCGTGAGGGTAGCTTTCGTTTTCTCTAGCGTTTTGATTTTGTGAAAACTATCGCTGATTTCGACGTTCAGGATCGTGCGTTTGAAACGGTCCATCGCCTTCTCCAGCTTCCCTCTGTATGGACTGGCATCCTCCAATAATCATTGAACCCATTAAAAAAAACTTTGGTTGACTGCTGAACGAGTTCTATTGTAGCTTCTTATAAAAAAACTTGGCTAAACATGCATAACTCGTGTATAGCTCCTCTACTAGTTTTAGGGGCATTTATTGGGGCATATTTGTAATCGCCGCCTGCTGCACTGCGACTTGCCGAAGCTTTGCTTACTGCTGGTAGTTTCACTTTCTCGTAAATCATTCTCTTGCAATAGTAATCGGACAGACATTGAAGACTAAATTTGTGCAAATCTGTTGCTATGACTACTGTTAACCATCACATGCGCAAATGTGTTGTTATGCGCAATGCAACTAGATTGACAATAGTTTTTGTCAGTGGCAGTTTTAGTTAATTATAAATTGATGATAAAAAATAATATTAAACCTTTCACAATGGGTTGTTTCTTTCGCTTGAATATTAAAATTGTTGTAAAATTGGTTACACTGCGAGCGTTTTGTTTATCTTCTCCTGGCGCATTTTGACCCGCCTCAAATAAATATAGAAACTTTAGTTAGGGCTGTACATTAACCTATGGCAAGGCGAATTGCCTCGCGACGCTCGTCGCGCTTACTGTGTCATCTTCCAAAGACTAAAAATTTCGCGTTTATAGTGACTTGGCCACGATTTCAGCTCTGATTACTCGCTTAAAAAGACTCTAAATTTGTTCAATATTGCAGTAGTGAACGTCACAAAATATCAATTTTCCGCTTCTTGGTAGATGCACAGCCAATTTTCTAATCGATTGCTGTAAGAATGAAGGATATCCATTGAAAACAGGCTGAGTTAAAGCATTCGAAAGTGAACAGTTTTGGTGACGCTCTCGATGTTTTCGGTCTTTTAATTTGCACCCCTATGTTGTCGTTAGACGTAATTCTATGTCAAAAAAAAAAAAAACAAATGAGTTTTAAAGATTATTAGGTTAATAAAATACATCAATTCGATTTGAGTCAACATCATAAACGACGTCTCTCGATAGTCAAAACGGTTTGATTCGAACCTGCAAGCAACTCAACTACATAGTGAGAATACACGCTGAATGTTAAAATCCTAAACACGTGCTGCTGTGTGAATTTCATAATATTTTCATGTTTCCCCTCCGTCATTTAGGTCTCCGTTAATTAAATCCTAAATGAATATAAATCGACTAGAAAATTGCTCTCGTTCCCTTCTGTGTTTCCAACAACGTCAGTCAATGACGGCTTGGTTCCGAAACCGAGAACAGTTCATTGATACCGTGTCATGGTTATTGTACGTCAGCAAGCAAGCAAATACGCGTCAGCCAACTAGATGAAACGGCTGTCAGAAGACATTGACGAATGAAGCCTCGACTTTGGGTCGAATTCCCTGAAATTATGCAGCTTACACAATTGAGTATCTAGAGCCGGTAAAACTCTGAATTTTTTAAGTTCACTCATTTCATTCACGTTTTAACACTTGTTGTAATATAGCGTTAAACTCCAATAAATTATGTCACTAATAGAAAAACAGCACGACACCAAACTGGCACCACTTTCTCCGGCATGCTGCTGCTGAAGAAGCTCAGTTACATGTTCGATTCTAGTTGAGAGTGCGCTCGATGCGTTCGCTGCTTCCCCCCAATTCCCACATCCCAACCCGAGCGCGGCACACTCCGGCCGCAACGTTGGCATGTGATGGTTATTAAATGCTTTCCTCGCATATCGAGTAGCTCGCGGAAAAGCACACGCCACCACGGTGGGTCTGTTTATTTACATAACCTTCCTGGCAGATGCCGGTTTAGTTAGCACACCGCCACCCACCTTCCGGTCGTACGACGTTGATGCTGGAAACGGCGGAATCTGCCAAAGTGGTGGTAGATTTGCACGGGTGCTCTTGAAGCGTGTAGTAGTACTTACTGTTGTTGCTAAATTGAAGGACTCTGTTGTTCTTCTTACGTTCCGCTGAAGCACTTGCCTGCGCTGCCTTAGGTGTCGGTAGAAATGGGTGTAAAATGTTTCGCTGCCACTGCTGTTCACCGGCGAAAGTAATTGTTTTTCCGGGTAATTGATGAGTTTCAGTTGAAGTCACTAGAATTGCAGCTTGACGGGAGTAAGCGAGCTTGCCAAGTTGCGAAGGAAATTCCAAGTGGCTGTTTGAATAATATTGGTTTGGTTTGAAGTGAACGGAGAAATAAATTTTACCAAAAAGAAAAGCAAAAAAGCAGTAAATTTAATATTGCATTAATGTGTTGGAGGAAAAAAAAATTGACCCGACCTAACACTAACAAGATCAAAATATAAAAGTTTACACTTCGCTCCACCATCACATAAACACATGTGGCTGAACACGAATTCCTTTCATCTTTTTTGCTGCTGCTTGTGCTGCATAGGGATGAACGTTGAAATTTTTCTGCAGCATACTTTTGGTGTACAAAAATTTTCTTATTAAATATATTTGGCTGCCGGCCTCCGAATAGGTCAACAGCCGAATAACGAACTCTCGGGGGCTGAACTAATATTCCGTAGTGCGCACCTCATACTACCACCGAAAATCCTCTCGAGTTCATCGAATTTTAGGCAAAATATTTATCGAGGGTGAGCAACTTTAAACCATTTTAATGGCGGTACAGTCTAGCTTTCGAGTACACACACTAGCAACTGTACCGGACGGGTTTCAGGAGTTGAAATCGTGCTAGGAAAAATATAGTTAAATTTTCTTTACAAATCTTGGGAGCATTAGATTTGAAGTTAAATTTATTAATATTGGCTAATGCAAAACACATGCTTGAAATGGTGCATATCTTGATGAAAATAGGTTGCTTTTTATATTTCGTCATTCAAGCTCAGTGAAGTTATCTTGCGCACGCTCCACAAAACCGTCCTTGTCAATGCTGGATGCTTATAAGAGTGTCAATCGAAATCAACTTTTCGGAAGACGTTTAACGGTAGAACTTAGAAGTTTCGTCTTCTCTAAAGAAGTCCCCATGCTAAATTTCAGTTGAACCGGACTCGAAGAAGTTGAAATTTCATTTTTAAAATCGATGAAAAGCACTGCTAGTAGTTCATGAAATATTCGATATCGAATTTTTACGTAGAATTGCGTCTTACGGCAACATATTCAGGGGTCCAATTTCAATACAGGGATCCAATTTCAAAAACCGAAAACATCGAGAGCGTCACGAAAATTGTCCACTTTCAAACGTTTTAAACTCAGTCAGTTACCAACAGATTTCATCTCAGCACCCTTCCAAATGCAGAAAATTGTAATCTGATTGTTCGAACTATTGTACTATTGAAAATTGTCAAGCCTCGTCGAAACGCAGATGTAAACCTCTGATTGGTCGCTTAATGTTTCTTTCCCTAACAAGGTCGACAGAATATACCTAGTTGACTAGGAATGCTCGCTGAAAAAACGAACGAAAGAACGTGTTAGTGGCCCTGAGAGGGACCGGTTGTAATTTATACTTGCTCTCGTGATAGATGGCAGCAGATAACATAAATGCAGCACTTACGCTATTGCGTCTTAAAACAAAACGGTTATAGTTTGACATCACAGCAGAATTTCAACCTTTATACCATAATGTCTACCATCGGCAATATCAAACAAGCAACAACCTGCTTACATTCGACACGGGAACAAGAACATTGTCTCCTGTCAAGCCGCAGCACGACACGATACAATGTTATTTTGTTGCCTTTAGGTGAGCTGTAAATGTAGGCGGGGCTATTCAGAAGATAGTTTTAAACCAGAATAAAATGAGAACTTTTTCTCGTACATTAGTATTGCGACATACGAAATAAAATTTTCTGAACGTTGAAGAATGGTATAACTAGAAATAAATAAGTCACGTCTCTATTTCCAGTTATATCATTCTCCAACGTTCGAAAAAAAATATTGTATCACAGTGGATATCGCACGCGATTTGAGCATCAAGGCTACTACATGTATTTGGAAGAGCATAATGAATGATTATTATTAAACTGGAACTGTGGTTTGATGCTGCTGCAAATGCACGGCAACAATCTGCTTCCATTCGACACGGGGACGGGAACATTGTCTCCTGTCAAGCCGCAACACGACACGATACAATGATAGTTTGTTGCCTTTATGAGAGCTCTATCGGTCCGACTCGACAGATTTGATTTGATTTGATTTTTATTCGAGAGTCTTAAACCTGAGGGGTTATTCAGCTCTTCCGGCGAGGCTATTCAGAAGACAGCTCTAAATCAGAATAAAATGAGATTTACTGTGTCAGAGCGGATATCGCACGCTATCATGAAGCATTTATGAATTTATTAATATCATTTCTTTTCAATTTTCATTTTTCTTTCAACAGAGTCAACTTAAGCACATCGATCAGTGCGCTATGACGTAGAACTACGTCTTACGACAACATATATAGGGGTACAAATTGTAAAACCGAAAACATCGAGAGCTTCACGAAAATTGCCCACTTTCAGATGTTTCACACTCAGTCAGTTTTCGACGGATTTTATTCATTTTTAAAGCAAAAGAAATATACAAAAAGCATACCGCTTCACACCATTAAATTGATTAACCTCAATCGAGTGTATTTCCATACCTATTGCAAAAATAATTATTGATATAAGACGAGTTGTCGTAGTTCTACGTTAACCTTGCGGTCGTGTCTTAAGAACAACCTCTTCAACACTGTCTTCAACAAAACCGGAGCACTAACGGATCTGGATGATATGGGATGCGTCCTATCACGCTTCCCAGTTTTATGTATGAAGATTACTCTTTCTATCCTCCATTTTGCTGGGATATTATTCAACCTTAAACTGGCCTCAGAAATCTCAATAAGAGATGAATTAGTATTGCTTCACCTTTTTGAAGCAATGCTGAAAATATTCCATCTACACTTGCAGATTTGAAAGGCTCAAAGGATATCATAGCACTTTCCACCCTGGTTCTCGTAAAGTTTACTTTCTTATTTACTTAAATGGTCGTACGTTCTTTGACACGGCCTGCATAGGGTAGTCCTGTTAATTTACTCGGTCCATGGCTACCTGGCTCCAATTCCGTGGGCACCCGGTGCTCTTCAGACCGTGCTTCATCTGGTCCACCCAACTCGCTCTTTGCTCCACTCGTCTTTTCATTTCTACCGGTTTTAGAGCGAACACCAATTTTGCAGGCTAGCTATCCGGCATTCTAGGTACATAACCTGCCCCCAGCGTATTCTTCCAGCTTTAGCCACTTTTTGAATACTGGGTTCGTCTCGTCGAGCATTGTCCACGTGTCATGCCCGTAGAGAACAATCAAATGACCAGGATTTGCGACCGCAGTTTATTATGGACCCCATAGCAGGTAATACTTCCTCCGATAAAACGATTCCTAATCTCCTGACTGGAATCGTTGTTCTCAGTTACCAGAGAATCAAAGTACACAAACTCGTCGACTACCTCGAACTGATCCCCGTCGATTGTTACCGTATTGCCTAGTCGTGTCCTGTCGTGCTCGGACCCAACTACGAGCATATACTTTGTTTGAGACGTATTAATCTTTTATCCGATCCTATCTACTTCACGTTTCAGTCGGGTACACTGGTCTGCAGCCGTCTCTAGTTTTTTGCCGCTATACCCACGCCATCCGCAAAGCAATTAAGTAGACCTGATCAATTGGATATAATGCCCAGCATGTAAAACCTCGCCCGTCTCATAACACCCTCCAGCGTGACGTTAAACATTTGGCAGGAAAGACCTGTGGACCTCAAAAAAAATTCGACGTTCCACCCGAAATCCTCACACAACACTTCACATTCTCCATCGTAGCCTTAATCAGTCTAGTCAGCTTCCCCGGGAAGCCGTTTTCGTCAAAGATTTTCCATAGCTCTTGTGGGTTTATTTTGTCGTACATGGCTTTGAAATCGACGAACAGATGATAAAGGGACCCTAAACTCGTGGCACTTTTGATGGATCTGCCTCAGTGTAAGGATTTGGTCAGTCGTAGACTGTCCTTCCATGAAACCGGCCTAGTAACTTCCGACAAATCTTCTAGCTAATGGTGACAGGAGTTGGAAAATGACCTGGCAAAACACTTTTAGGCGGCATTCAGGACTGTGATCGTTCGATAGTTCTCGCAGCCTACTTTGTCGTTCTTCTTGTAGATGGTGCAGTTAACCCCCAGTATTAGTCAGCCTATACACCAGAGAGACGCCGAGACACTCACCGTTAAGGCAACTGTCAACATCAAAACGGGCGATCTGTATAATTTTGCATTGCCGTTATCCGTTTCGATGTTGACAGTTGCCTTAACGGTGAGTGTCTTGTCATTTCTCATATCTATAGGTTCACTACCCAGTATGGTATATATAGGGTATAGCAGTGGTATCATAGTTGAATTGGTTCATGTGTAAAACTGCTATGATTTTTTTTTTTTTTACTACTGTTGCTAGTAAAGGTGCTACGTCATACCAGTGTTTTAGTTTTTTTTCCTGCGTTGCTGTAGTGTAGTGATTAATAAATTTGAATATTCAGCTACTATGACTTAAAGTGTTCGGAAAGGCCAAAGTGCGCAGTCTCCTCAGCCTCACTGCCTACCGTGCTGGAAAAGGTACCAGCTTACATTGTTTTTCGAAAAAACAGACAATACGGAAACAATGGATGAATTCAAAAAGCCATATTGGTTTCTCTAACATCCCTCAAGAAATTATTTATAGATATGAAAGCCGATTACGACATATCGTTCATAATGATATACAAGCTCAATCAAGACTACATTGAAAACATGTTTTCGCTGATTCGCTTGAATGATGACACGCACGATCATCCGTCAGCTTTACAGGCCCTTAACCGTTTGCGGTTGATACTTTTGGGAGAAACGCTAAACCAACAGTTGAAGAGGAATCAAAACACACAATGTTCAGTTCTTGAAGACTATATAATGGCTACACTCTCTAGGAAGCAAGGTCTAAAAAAACAGGACACTGTGAGAGATGTACTCTCTAACAGTGCTGAAGATTCTGATGAAGATGTCGAAGTGGGAAATCGGAATATTAAGGAATCGACTGAAGAAATGGATGGTAGGCAATATGCTTTCAGGTATATGGCAAGAAGTTTGCTGAAAGAGCATCCTACTTTAGGAAGTTATACGCATGAACTCGAAGACTAAAGAAACAATGGAAAAAACCCGAACTACGTAGAAGATCTTTCCTTTGATGGGTTAGTGATAAACCATCAGATGTGTGGATGGATAACGCTAATAAACTTGAGAAACATTTTGACGCATTGCACAACATGGGAGCTGAATTGGACGAAATTGGTTTTCGAAATGCTCAAAATGCTGAAAGTGCTCAAAAAACGATTCCCTAACATGCCGGACAAAATTGTAAAAAAAAAAATATGTTGCTACCAGAATCAACATCCGTGTGAAGCATATGCAGAAGGTCTTTCTGGAACAAAAACTGCATAAATTCAAATTTCAAAAGAGGCAACCAAAAAATAAAAAGAATCATACAAAAGATAGGAACAGAAACAAAAAAAAAGATTTAGCATTTCATTAATTGAATAAAAAACATAATGCCAACATATTCTGAAATGCCTTTAAACATTCGTTATACATATCCGAAAATCAGGTGGTGGTTATTATTGAATGGGTATATTTATGCAATTTTTAAAAAAAATCAGGATCATTTTACGGTTAAAGTACGTTGTTCATCGCAAAAAAAAACAACTAATTTATATCAAAATTCAACGAAAATAATCAGAGCGTGAACAGTGCTTTCCCCTAGACTCTTCTGGAATTGATTTTATAAAAATTATTTGTTAAATAATTCAAAACATAAAAAACTATGCATTATCTTCATAAGAGTAATGAACAACATTTGCGATATGACGTCACAGCTGTACGCTCGACGGTTGCTATGATTATTCGACTCGCTAACACAATTTTACATACACTTCTTCCACACCCTATATAAACCATACTGGATAACCCGTTCTTTACACTCCTACGGTAGCCCAGATCTCGACGATCAGCCGATGCAGCGAGCTTGCCAATTTATCGGAGCCTATTTTTATAATGTCGAATTCGTTTTTATGGCAGGACCATACCGTTCCGGACTACACTTTGCAGCTGAAAAAAAACACTTTCCGAGCAATTGCAATGGTGTGCGTAATACCACAGGTAGCTGTCACTTTGTTTAGTTTTGATCATTATCGCCATTGTCTTTTTGTCGCGTTTGTGCTACTGTACGGATTCGGACGATGATGATTTCAAAAGCTTGAAAACTTCCTTTGACAAAATAAAATCCAACCTGATGTTTGACACGCGAAGAACGATAATCAAAGCATACCGATTTTGACACATTTTTTTTATTTTGACACATACGTGTGAATGTGTTGGTGTCTTCAAAGCTGCACTCTGTTTCTTTCGCGGACTGTTCGGGACAGAAAAAGGGTAGTCCGGGATAATCCGGAAAATGAAAAAAAAAAAACAGCTATAGGACAAAGTGTAGTCCGCGGGGTAGCTACACCGCAAAAACGAAAACGACATAAGTTCCGCTCCAATGCCGTCCTTTTCGATGGAATTGTTGTTCTTGAGCCGCCGAAGCGATTCTTTAACTTCACTTATTGTTGGGGGTGACACATCTTCGTAGTTCGTTGCACCGACTACGTCTCCTTCGCTGCTGTTGTGGTCTACTGCTTGCACGCCATTTGGGTGCTCATCGTAGTTCTACATCCACCTTTCGATCACCTCACGATCCATCGTTAATATTCCTCCATCCTTTTGCCCACACAATTCGGCTCGTGGGACAAAGCCTCTGCGAGATGCACTGAGTTTTTAGTAGAATTTTCGTGAGAACTCGAATTCTTCGCATTCCGCCTCTTCCTGGTGGCGCTTTTCTCCTTGAAGAGTTGGACTTGCTGCCTCCGTTTTAGTTTATATCGCTCCACATTTTGACGGGTGGCTCTACGCAGCTCGCGCTGCTGTCTTCTCGTCCAATATCTGCCGGCATTTTTCGTCAAGCCCCTCGTTACGTCGATTCGGTTACACGTGTTCCAGGACTTCCTTCGCAGCACTGGTAGTAGCTGTTTTAAGTGTGTTCCAGCGATCATCTTAAGAGGCTTCTTCAGGTTCACCCTCTTCTGGAAGCGCAGCTTCGAGAGATGACGCGTTCTGTGCTGCAACATCGTGTTGCTTTAGTCGCGCGAGATTATACCATGGTGACGGTACCGTATGCTATTTATAACGGATAATTTTTAGCGTATCTTAACCGTCACTAGGTCCGATTTATGTTTTTGTTCTATTTGGTGATCTCCAGGTGAATCTATGGCGGAGACTATGTTGAAAAAGGTGCTGCGTATGGCCATGTACTTAAAGGTGTCGACGTCGATTAGTCTGAGGCCATTTTCATTCGTCAGTTGGTGTGCACTGAAACGTACAATCACTGCTCTATACTCCGCCTCCTGGCTAACCTGAGTGTTGTAGTCCTCGATGATGATCTTGACATCAGCGATCGTTTTCACTCTTCAACTACGCCTACAATTCGTCTTTGCCGTCATCGGTACTTCTGAGGTGTGGGCTATGCACGTCAAAAATACTAATGTTGAAGAAACGGCTTTAATACTCAACCTGCACATTCTAGAGCTGACCGGCCACCACCCGATCACCCGCTTCTACATCTGTTCCCTGTATGTAACCACCATCGTCCCTTTCCAGCATACCTTACGATGCTGAACTTGCGAGTCTTCAATTCCTCAGGAAACACGCGGGTACTTCTTAGAAAGTTGAGAGATCGGCAGTTCCATGTTCCAATAATCCAATCAATGCTCTGTTTTCGTTGTCTAGATCCTAGCCGATTGTTCCGGTCCATATTGCATTCGTTGCTGTTGTTTTTCATCGGTGCGGGCTTGCAAGGCCAGCAAACAACCCCATTATGTCGCAGGAGGACCATCGCAGTGCCATTGTTAAAAGTCCCGGGCACTACCAGGACTTCCCAAGAAACTCCTTTCCGAGGAAGGAACACCCGCTCTCTGTCAGCATGTGGCCAGTAGTCCCACCGGGGTTGGTTACCCGGTCTTTCCACTAGTTGCTCACACATTAGTTGTACCGCGAGAAGGTAAGGGTTCGGTAACTGGAAGGCTGAGGTTCACTAGTAGGAACTGTTTCGCGACTTTGGACCAGTCATTACCCGACTCGTCCGTTTAGCTTTTTGCTATAAATTTAGTGATATCATTGTTGCTATAGGCCTTTTTCTAATATTGTAAAGAAATTTTATTGTTGCTACCGTCAGCGAGGTTTTTCGTAATAACCATGCTCGCATTATAAATGGAGCAACCAATATTGCTAGATAGAAATCTTGTCCCTCTATCTCAGAATTTGATCAATTAAGATCTATTTACAATACGTACAGTGCTAGTAGATATGTATATGTATATGTATAGATTACAACATCAATATTTTAGAACCTAAAGAGTGAATATACATTTATTGTATTGAAGCGTTCATGTAAATCTGTTTTTACAAATAAAAAATTGAACGAGAAAGGCGGGTCTGACCACTAGGTTCTTAATTTAGATTTTTATTTATTCTTATTGAAACAAAACAAATTCTTCAATTTTTTCTTCAACTTTTGAAAACCACGCAATGGTAAATATCGATCCAACCACAGTGCTATTTCTTCCACTATAACCAAAATAAACTAGTGCCAGGATCATTTTTAATTTATTAAAACACTAGCCATCCAGCAACACAACAAGTCGAACCCCTTTCAAAGATGAAAAAATGCAAAAAAGCATGTAAAAAATCCATATTGGAAAAGAACGTGCAAAAAAGGATTGTGTGTACATACAGGTGAGGCGAAGCTGCTTAGTTGTGATGCAGAATTCTGTCGCAATGTTCGTAAGATATGCGTGAAATGCTTCACGTAAAATTTAGATGATGCGAAACCACATCTATATTGTGTTGAGCTAGCACATCTCTTGTACAAGTTTAAAACTAGTAGGTACAACGAATGTGTGCTGTATTTGATGCCCTAGCGTATTTTCAATGTATCAGACACCTCCATATCATTACCCTTAGAACGTATTAACCGGTGCTAGTATCGTCAGGATGATTTGTACAGGTATTGATAATATTTTTAAGAAGCCAGCTATCGGTAGAGCATCGCAACCAGTAATCAATACTGATGATTTTGGTACTGACTAGATTAATCCAAGTAATAACTGATCGGTTTACTACCATTAATCCGGTCATTTAAAACACGTTATATTTAGCAGTGACTCTGGTTTTGTTCATACGCATTTGGTTCCGGGTTACTGGCACCAGCGTCTGTAAATTTGGTTACAACAAGTCTCGCTATTGGCTGTTACGGTTGCTGACGATGATTGCAACAGCGGGTTTTTGAGCGCCCCAAAACTGATCATTCGCCAGAAACCAAAGGCTACCGAAACATTACGATTTTTGTGAGTATGGTACATATTCTATCTTTGTCATGATAAAACGGTTGCATTATACACATTTGTGTGCAAAGTCAGAGCAATGGTTGTGCGTTTTGATAGGACACATTGGTTGATGAGGGCTTGAACTTTTGCGTGGCTTATTTTTAAAAATTGATGACGTAGATGGCCTTTTTGATGAATCAAAAACAATGTATACATAATTGTTTCATCAGACATAGTTCATAAAATTTGGAAGCTCAACATTCTGTATAAAATTTTAAACAGCTAGAAACTGTTACCTTAGCATTGCTTCCTTCGTAAAACGATCCTTTAACATTGTCCAATGGCAAAGATCCACAGCGCTCTGCTACGGAACAAAAAGCAGTGCAAACATTACGACAAACTGCACCCGTACACTTCTCGTCAAACGACTCAAGTAATCATTTGGCTCAGGTATTATTCGCTAAACGTTTTTCCATTATTCAATAAGAAAGGGAGTCCCCTCCACCTGCCAGGCACGGTACGTAGTATCGGATGCGGCACGTGAATAGGAAAAGCCGCTTGCCGTGCTTTTGTTTCTCGCCGGGCGATTGAATGGCAGAGATTGTCGCAGCTTTGTCACCTGAAGACTTGTTACCGCGTTCCCTGCAGGGTGGACCGGGGCACAGGAGCAACTGCAGTAGAATATTTCGGAAGCTTAATTTTCTATTGTCTAGGGATTTTCCACTCCGACGATCAATTTGCTCCACCCGCTCTCAGCGATGTCGGTTGAATTGAGCTTATTTTAATTATTTTCTTAAGCCGAAGATTAAGGATGTTTGACTTTCGTGGAACTCGTTTGCGAACAAGTTTCTTTCTCTGGCCTCGCTTGGCAAGGTGGAAATAATAAAAACTTGAACCATTTTCCCTGGCCATACAAAAACTGAGCCCGATGATTATCTTGTTTCGCCATTCATCAAGCGTGAAAGCAATCGGAACCAAATCAAACATAAGTAGATAGGAGGAAATGGCAAAAAAATCTACGTTCTCCCGGCGTCTGCTACCTTTTGCGCGTACCGCTCTCGAAATGCCCCGTTCCCCGACGGCAATCAACAGTACCAGCCATCAATGTTGTATGGCTATGGAAAGCAATACTCGTTTCGAATGCTACTTCCGATTTGCTGAACGGGGTGGCGATGATATTGCACAACTCTGCGCTCGACAATGTGTACATAAAACACACACATCCAGTGAATCGTTTTTCTTTGGTTTCGCTCAAGTGGCAAAGCTTCGGCGAGAAACGTTTTGAATTTTAAACGCGACTGCTAGAATTGAATATTTTATTGTGCTCAAAAACACACACATCCCGGCCAATTTTCCCATCAGTCGGGGTGCGATCTCGCCTTGAATTGGCGTGTCGACATCGTTCGACCAGAACAAGTCCTTGGAGCAGATAAAAAAGGGAGTAGAGGTTTGCGGAAAGTCATCCCTAGTTCGCATGGATGACGCAAGTGTATTCACTGAATAAAGTTGTACTGGAAGTTTTATTTCCCGTTTACCTGGCGTTTGGGAGTTTTTTGCCGTTCGTATCACGCCTAGTTTGTTCCGATGGATTCCACATTTATTCCCACATTTCGATACGTGCTGCTTCTTTTCTGCTTGATTTCTGCTAGCAAACGGCAATCCGGTTGGCCGGGAATGCCGTGGGGGCGGCCGGCGGCAGCGGTATCAGTAGCAGTCGTCTTCACGACGGGTTTCTGGACTGATTCCGATTGGCACTTCCTCTCATGCTCGGCATTCCCCAGCCACCAATCGGTAGCGCGTGATCCTATCATCATCGGTTTACGACTCCTTTGATTCAGTCCGTCGGTTGATACAGATAGAGGATGCGAGGCTGTCGTTCAGAGGGTGGAGGGTTTTCCACGGGGAATTCCAACGGAGGTAATGTTTTTCGTTGTTGTTTTTCTTCTTTTTTTACGAGCACACTATGAGTATTTGGTAGTATTACTCTTTCACTGTTTACGATTGCACAGTCAATTTCACATTCTAAGTTGATTCGTCAAGTGGCATCGTCAGAAAGGACGATTTTGATTTGGTTACTTAGCCGTGGGCCAGCGGAGAGGGTTTAGCACATCAGCTTCTTTCGACTTGTTTGGCGATATGATATTTTAGGACAAATGAATGTGTCTTGGTGTAGATATATGACGATTTTCGATCCGTCGTCTGTTGAAAGATACTCGGCAGTAAAATTTGGTGCGTTTTCAAGAGGATACATTGAATTCTATTGATTTGGGGTTAAAGATATTGAACTTGGATCAGTTACCTAATAACTGAGAAATGACGAGTTGAAGATTTAAATAAATTGATGACGCACACAGAATTGTAAAATTTTTTTAATGTGAGAATTTGTCTCAGTCAATTGATCAGAAGAATTGAGGTTTTCACATTGTTTGCTACAATCGATAAAACAACGCAAATATTCTTTTACCCAATGGAACACCAAAAATTTGAAACAATACATTTTTTTTTCAATAGTCTCCTGTTAGGTTAAGTCTTTTTCAACTTTTGTTTTGCAATTGCCAATGTTTCTCAATTAGGCGCGATTGAGGGCAGTTGAGTTGAGTTTCAACCCGGCTGTCGCGATACCACTGTAGTACTTCTTTGCTGTAGTGGCAGTTTGCAGAATGAGATTTATCCTTTTCGGCCACTAGATTTTGTTTCAGTGTACTGAGCAGTTACTCACTGACGGGAAAAGATTTAAATCTTTCTCGCAGACGAGACTATTTAATGGCTGGCATTAAATTACTCAACAACTTCGAATGTAGTTTCGGATCCCTAATTCCACTACGACGTTTGTTATGATCTAATAGTATGCTAAACACGGAAATGTTTGAGAATGAACACGGTTGATTTAACTAATTTCAACGAATTCGCGATTTTTGACCCTGACCGCATCGAATTTTACAAGCGTCCAAAATTTATTTTCGGCTTCCATGAAGCATAATTTCTTTCAAATAAAATGATTCGTGACGAACTTTAGAGCACTGAACCAGGAAACATTTCAAAACAAACCGCTGTCAAAACATTTCACATCTGACTGCTAGAAGTGCTGCAGTTGAATAATTACACAGTGCACAATGGTCCAGAAACCAAATTTAGGAGGAAATTTGGGTCTAGAGCTCTACAACAATGTTTAGAGAAAAACTTTCTTCTACAAAGTCGTTATATATGATAAAGCGCTTATTGAAAAATTATCAAAAATTAGGGTGACCAGAATTTTCGATGCAATCAAGTATCTAACTTTTTATCTTTGTAGAATGAAGAAAAACTTGTTCTACAATATTATAGCTCCAATAATTTTAGGTAACTTTGTAAAAAGAGATTTTCTCTATTTTTGAAAACAACCGATTTTTATTGAAAAAACACATTTTGCGCTCTAACTTCTCTATTTCAAGTTTCACTTTAAAACTGTCTTTAAACGACGTTTTTAAGAGAAACAATTTGCAGTTCTGATATCGTAAATATCTCAATTCTACTCAAAGTTATTAATGTTTTTCATAAAAAAATATGCGTTTTTCATTTGTTCGTCATTCTTTTTGGGGCAAACATAAAAAATATCTCTTGGTCTCATTGTGAAGGCCAGACTTGACTCTATAAATGGAGAAAATTTTTGAAAATATGTTATTTTTTAAATATGGGTAAATTCAATTTAAAAACATGACAAAAAATTCAGTAATTTTATATATTACGCATATAAAAGCACGCAGATTTTTTTTCTTGGTATTTTTTCTTATAACAAGAAATAATTACCTTTAATTTGATCCAAAAAGATTGATAATCGATCAGCTGGTTCAAAAGTTATATTTTTTTTTTAATTAAATACATTGAACACAGTCGTTTTTTTATGGTCACCCTATTTCGAAGTTGGTCACGCAAAGTGCTTCAATTGTGCTCAAAATCGCAGGGATGAATCTTTGTTGAAAATAATCAAACCCGTATTTTTTCGTTGGGTTGTTAGGGGGACTAGCTTCGAAAAAGGGTGACCATAAAAAACGGCCATATTCGATGTAATTTATTTAAAAAAAATCATAACTTTCGAACCAGTTGATCGATTTTAGAGCATTTTGATCAATTTAAAGGTAATTGCTTCTAGTTGTAAGAAAAAAAAACAAGACAAATAAGTCTGCGTGCTTTTATATGCGTAATATATAAAATTACTGAAACTTTTGTCATGTTTTCAAATTGAATTTACTCAAATTTAA
This sequence comes from Wyeomyia smithii, assembly GCF_029784165.1. Classification (NCBI taxonomy): domain Eukaryota; kingdom Metazoa; phylum Arthropoda; class Insecta; order Diptera; family Culicidae; genus Wyeomyia; species Wyeomyia smithii. Next base: position 44,010,088 of record NC_073694.1, read on the forward strand.
AAAATGAAATATTTTTAAAAATTCCTCCATTTATAGAGTCAAGTATATCCTTTACAATGAGATCAAGAGATATTTTTTATGTTTGCCCTAAAAAGAATGACGAACAAATGAAAAACGCATGTTTTTTGATGAAAAACATTAATAACTTTGAGCAGAATTAAGATATTTACGATATCAGAATTGTCTATAAGTCGTTCAAAGAAAGTTTTAATGTGAAACATGAAATAAAGAAGTTAGAGCGCAAAATGTGTTTTTTCAATATAAATCGGTTGTTATGAAAGATAGAGAAAAACTTTTTTTTACAAAGTTACTTAAAATTATTGGAGCTATAAAATTGTAGAAAGATAAAAAGTAGATACTTGATTGCACGAAAATTTTGGTCATCCTAAGTTTTGATAATTTTTCAAAGAGCGCTTTATCATATGTAACAACTTTGTAGAAGAAAGTTTTTACCTAAAACATTGTTCTAGAGCTCTAGACCCAAACTTCCCCCTAATTTTGGTTTCTGGACCATTGTGCAGTGTCCAAACATTAATGACTTGAGCCTTTTTTAGGATGAAATTTTGCCAATATCACTTTTTAATTCCAAAAACAACATGTTTTGGGATTGAAAAAATAGTAGGAGGGTGGTATCCAAGACACGACCGCATAGTTGACGTAGGACTACAACACTTGTATATTTTTATTTTGAAGCTATGTTTGATTTGAGCTCGTTTTACTTTTGTAGTTTGCTAGATTTATTTTAACCAATTTAAGTTCAACATCTTCCAAAAGTAAAGTATTTTGGTTCGGGTGGTAATATCAAGTATCTAGGTTGTCAGCCCAAATTCATCAAGCGACACTTCAAACGACTTGGAACTAAAACTAGTTCATTGGTAGCCATTTCTACTCTGTTAAGGTCGTCTTTGACCACTTAAAAAGTAAAAAAATTCGAATATTTTGGTCACCCTAATTTTTGATACTTTTTCAATAAGCGCTTTGTCATATGTAACAACTTTGTAGAAGAAAGTTTTTCTCTAAAATATTGCTATAGACCAAAATTTTCCCCTAAAATTGGTTTCTGGACCATTGATGGATACCTTTCATTCTAATACAGCGAATTTTCATTAATACGCGAAAAGGCAACCTTCTATAAAATATTTAATTGAGTACGATTTAGTAGAAATGAGACTTCCTTCTATATCTATTTGTCTTGTTAAAGTTGGCTCACTCACCGATCACAAAGCGGCAAAAATGTCACATAATTTTTTTTCCTGCAGTTACAAGCTCGTGGAAAAAATATAGTTACCGAATTACAGCTTTAGTAGAAAATGTATATTCACAGAAAATTTGAAATTGACATAGATTTTTATGAACATGTCAACATTCAATTCAGGTCAATTTAAACATTTTATCAGTATACAGAATCAATCAGAAAAAATTGATCAGTTTCAAGATACCAAAGAACAACGAAGATACCATATTTGAAAATTATATGTCTGTTATCTTCGAAAATAAACTGGGCTAGAGTGATGCACAACATTAGCATCAGCAATTAATGTTTGCATATCGTTGTTCAATTACAAGTAAGGTTATGGAAAGTAATATTTTCTTAATTGAAAAATACAAATACCAATGTCGGAACTCTGATATCAAGATGAATAGATTTCCTCTATACCGCCACCGCGGGATGCAACTAGGATTGTCATATTGGACTTAATTCATTTAGTAAGTAAAATATAATCATCAGTACAGCTCGTTTAACTACCTATTCAAAGATCTGTACGGAGCATTTTGGTTTTCTTGTCTTTTAAATACCCTATATTCAGTTAATTAAATAAATCTGAAAAAAGCAGAGTGTAGAGTTCAAAAATAAACAACGCATTTTGTTGTCCCCGGCGGCACAGTGTATTTTGCGGCACCCGAAAAATCATATTGAATTCTGATATTTGCTGCTATACGAAACAAGAAGAAGAAGACATTTCAAACGGCAATTCGATAGTTTTCCACGCCCCACTGTGCGTCAACAGCGGCAATGTAGTTTTCACTTGGCTTGACTGCACAAAAATGAATATCGAGTTTTTTTGCACTGATAAACGACGAGTAACCAGCGCTCTGATCATACATTGCTCGGTGCAGTACTGTTACCTATGCCATCATATTCTCCTTCAAGACATCAGTTTTATTAACATTAACATATTTGTTAACAGCAGAACGTAATACATTATGTCATTTTTCCAGTTTCGCAATACGCAAAAAACGCTCTTTTTTCCGTTGTATTTTGTTGTAGCTTGGACGAAAAATCATCAAATCCTTCTTGTGTCCAATGAGAGCAGATAGTAAAAGGTACCGTACTCTCAGCCACGCAAAAGTTTATTACACTGTTAAGAGTTGCATGTTGCAGCTGTGCGGCTGGGTAGGCAATAATATTCTATTTGTGCTGGTGTTGATTTGTGGCGGACATGGAAATAAAACTCGTCTTCCTAAAGACGTTCCAACATTTTAAATAAACTTTTGTTTGACATCGGATAAGTGTTATGCACGTCGTTTTTTATACTCAGTATTATCGAGTTGAAGTGAATATAAAACCATTGAGCATCTCTAGTGAATTTTGACCAGGGTTGCAGTTACTAAAAAATTACACTGGTCGACAAAAGAGAAGCACTACAAGGTATACAGCCCTAGGGGTTGCATGTAATTTGTAGGACTAAATGTACTCTAATATGGGTGAATTGGGACAAATGGAACCTAAAGGAGTTAATAGTACTTGAGCTTAGCTTCAAGGAAAAGTTTTGACATCATGATTCCACTGGCCCATTTTTTACCTATACGTTCATTAAGATATCAAAAAAATAAGCTAAAATATGATATAACTTTGTAAGGAAAAGTCCTGGAGATATAAAACCTTTGGCAAAAATGTGTGTTTTGTGTGCCCTCATAATTCCTCCCAACAATATTTTCGTGAAAAATGCAACTAACAAAAGTTAAGTACAAAAAACTAACTTTTAAGTGAGTTCCATGTAATATACTTTATAACTTTGTACCGTAAAAGGATAGGATTTTCATTTTTTAACAAAGTTTCATATTTTTGAATCTTCTACAACTTTTCTGAACAAACTAATCTTCTATCTCTTGACACAAAAAAGTTATTTTTTTTGTTTTTAGTATAGTATATTTTTCATACTTTTTGATAATTTTCAAATATGCGGGACATTCATACAAACAATTGTTTCGAAGACACTTTTAAGCTAGGATGAAGGTAAAAGGCGCTATGGAATCAAATTCTACTTTTTGCCTTATTGGACCACTGTGCAATAGCTTCGTTTTTAAAAATCACAAAATCTAGAAAACACATAGTGATTGAAGATCGTGAATTAGCATCGAATATTTCCTACGATTTGCAGCAAAGTTCAACAAAGTCGCTCTCAAGAAATCATAGTTCAGAATTATACAGGAACGCGTTTAATCCTTTGTTACCGTAAAAAAGTTACTTGAATCATACGTGTGATTATTTCAAGAAATCAACAAAAATCTTGATAAAATCTGTGAGGATCAAATGCTAATAGATTTCATTGAAATTCATATAACTACTTTTGAAAGTTGTCAGTTTAATTCTATTCCACATATATGATTTGAAAATGAAGGTTTTTCGCAAAACTTAAGGATTCTGGCTTTTTAAAGTGTATTCGAGAACGTTACTCTTTTTCAAGGCCTAGACTGTATGGTAAAATCCAAAACAATTTCAGAACTTTATAAAACTTGCTGCGACAACGAGAAGTGGGATGACATGGATACTCTGTTTGCACTGACTTTTATATTAGAAGGCAATATATATAATACACAAAAGGGTAGTGTATCAGGTGAGTAAGAAGCGGACTTAAATAAGCATTCCGGTTCCCTCTGAAATATATTGAAAACTGTTACAAAAGGTTCATTAATTTACACTAGTTAGGACGCACAACACAGAGTATGAAACACAGCAAAGATATCTTTTACTCTTAGTTTCTTTTGAGAAATAAATAGCGGTTGAAAAAAGAGAGAGCCAGAGAGAAAGAGAGAAGGGGAGATAGAAAAAAAAGAAAGATAGAGACAGAAATGATCCAAAAGGTACAATATCTTATGTTTAAACATTCTGATTTAAATATTCTAACATTCAAGCAACTAATAAAAAAACTCGCTCAGTATGATTTCTAAAGAGCTTGAGAGCTTCCATTTGCACTTGTATACACCAAAATCGGATAATGCGTTCTGTAAGAAAGGTGGGATTTTTTCTTTTTTTTCTTTGTTCCATTTTGATATACCACACAGATAAACAACGTATTTAAATCTATGCACGTACATACACACATGCACATATATACAGCCAGTGTTCATTTAGTTGAACTGAGTCGATTGGTATACAAGACTTGGCCCTCAACAGATTCATTTGGTGTTCAAAGTTAAATATCCTATGTAAAAAAATACTCTTCGATCAATATCTCGAAATCTAAGCCACTAAATCCACTCGGTAGCATTCTGGGCGAGCACAGTAGCTTTCATTTGCATATAAGATCATCAAAATCGGATATTGCGTTCTATAAGAAAGGTGCGTTAGTATTTTGCGACACATACATACAGACAACATACATACACACACACACACACACACACACACACACACACACACACATACACATGAACAGACATTGCTCAGTTCGTCGAGCTGAGTCGAATGGTATATACGGTTCGGCCCTCCGGATCTTGGATCTATTTTGCGTTTTTCGACCGATTTTATAACCTTTGTTTAGTATAACAAAGGTAAAACTCATTTGAGTCTCTGAAAATACTACAAGGTATACAGCCCTAGGGGTTGTATGAAATGGTGACGTAGGACTAAATATATGCTAAACTAAATATTATTATATGCTGCGCTAAACTGTTCATAGGTAACACTACCGTTTATTTTTGATAGTCGTTATTTTAAAACTAACGATGCATGAATACATGAAAATTTTACACTGGTAGTAGTTGCGAAAATTCTCATAACTCTTATCTTCAAGCATCTATAGTTCTGAAAAAAAAACCGATTCCATAATATTCAGTTAGAAATTCGTGCTACAGAACGCTGATAATCGCACCATGAATATTTTGTTGGCCGCGCATAAAATTTGCTCTCCGCTGTGCCCTCCAGTAGCTGTGCTAGCAAAATATCCTTCATCGAACGATGGTAAGTGTTGCTGCCGTATGCAAAATAAAGGTGTAACATAGTTCCGAAGTGCCTGGAAGTTGACTCGTATGCAGCTCTCGTTTCTCAATGTCGCGACCTTTAACAGCTACACTGCTCTCGCTTATGTGTAACAAACTAAACTGAAGCTGAATTTTCTACACGCAGTCTTTTGTATCGAGTTCAGCGTAGATTTTTACCATTAAGGCGTGGCCACGTAGATTATAGAAAGAAAGAGAAACAAACCAACACATCTTCAATACTACTGAGTGATTTTCATAAGCATCAAAAGAAAGTTTTTGCTTTCCCGATGCGAAAATCACTCTGGTTCTTAGATTAACTAATTTTCGTTGCTGATATTTGACTGATAACGGTGTTCGAGTGAACACAATCAAACAATGAAACCGGAAAATCACTCAATTTAGCAGTGAAAATTCTTGAAATGAGGGTTATACCTTGTGACAAACTATTCATAGGTAACACTACCGTTTAACTTTGGTGCGTCCTGGTCGTTATTGTAAAAATGATTATTTAGAAATAGATGGACATTTCACACTAGTAGTAGTTGTGAAAATTCTCATAACTCTTATCTTCATTATCTAATAGTTCTGAAAAGAACCGATTTCATAATCTTCAGCTCGAAATGTAGCTACAGAATGCTGATGATCACACCACCACCGGTAGCATCGATTATTTTGTTGGCCGCGTATGAAATTTGCTCTCCGCTGTGCCCTCCAGCAACTGTGCCAGCAAAATATCCTGCAGCGTACGATGGTTATTGTTGCTGCCGTGTGCTGAATACAGGTAACATGCTCCGCGGTGCCTGGAAGTTGGCTCGTATGCAGCTCTCGTTCCTCAATGTCGCAAAGCTTTAACAGCTGCACCGCACTCGCTATTGTGGAACAAACTAAACTGAAGCAGAATTTTCCACACGCAGTCTTTTGTATCGAGTTCAGCGTAGATTTTACCATTAAGGCGTGGCTACGTAGCTTATAGAAAGAAAGAGAAACAAACCAATACATCTTCAATACTACTGAGTGATTTTCATAAGCATCAAAAGAAAGTTTTTGCTTTCCCGATGCGAAAATCACTTTGGTTCTTAGATTAACTAATTTTCGTTGCTGATATTTGACTGATAACGGTGTTCGAGTGAACACAAACAAACAATTAAACCGGAAAATCACTCAATTTAGCAGTGAAAATTCTTGAAATGAGGGTTATGTCTTGTTGTGATAAACTATTTATAGGCAACACTACCGTTTATCTTTGGTGCGCCCTGGTCGTTATTGTAAAAATGATTATTGAGAAATAGATGGACATTTCACACTAGAAGTAGTTGTGAAAATTCTCGTAACTCTATCTTCAAGCATTTATAGTTCTAAAAAGAACCGATTCGATAATCTTCAGCTCGAAATGTATGCTACAGAATGCTGATAATCACACCACCACCGGTAGCATCGATTATTTTGTTGGCCGCTTATAAGATTTGCTCTCCGCTGTGCCCTCCAGCATATATAATCTTCATTTTTTCCAATTTGAGCTAGGGCAAAACTTGTGTACCAGTGTTATTTACTAACGTTTCTCAAATGAAACCGATCAATGCAAGTGCAAATTTCATTCAGTTTTCGCATAACTGCATTATGATCAGATTCGCTTATCGCTTCATGATATTTTGGACCTACGTTGTAGGTGGCTCCGTCTTTTTCTACAAGTTATGCATTTTTCCCTGTTTCGCAAGAAGTAATACGAATATACGAAACCTAGATATCATCTCGTGTTAGCAAATAGTGGAACTGGACCGATACAGCCACGCAACAAGATAGCACGTTATATCGTGTTGAGGCTTTGGTTCGAACATAATCAAATTCTTCTCAGGTCGGATAGAATGTAAAAGCATGAGGTGCCGTACTCTCAGCAACGCAACAGTTCATTATACTGTTGCGTGGTGCATATTGCAACCGTGCGGCTGTGTCTGAAACCTTGGGAAGGGTAATGTGATAAAAATAATAGCACTTCTTAATCCCTTCTTAGTTACGGTGAATAATATTAAAATCATGGAAGTTGAAATTAGCATTTGTGAGTGAGTCAAGTTTCACAAAGGAGAATGCAAAGCATTTGGATTGATTTATTATAACATTAAATAAATCAGTTGTCGGTGTAATACTGCTACAATTCCACTGCAAGACATAGAAAGAATCCTTTACATTAGCAAATGATTCAGTCATCGAAGGATACGATCCCTGCAAGGAGGGGCTATTTGAGGGGTATTGAACTGCTTCAAAAATGATCCTACTGTGAGAAATATTCTTATGAGATCAGGTATACTGAAAGTGTCAAAAATCTAGTCCACAATGTCAGGAAAATTCGACAATCTAGATTTTTTTTTGGTTCGGAAGTACTGATAATTCCTTCTGGCATTATATATTTCCAGGCCCAAGAGGAGTCCGCTTCGTTTTTTCCACAGCACTTTTGGGTTTGTCTGTGCTATTCATTCCTTTCTAGGAAATCTTAGAGTCATTTCTGAAAAGTTTGGGAGAGAAAATATTTTTCCTCTATCTAGACTCACCAGGGTTGGCGAGACGTTTTTTTTCTCTGTGTGGACTCATCACTGCGACCAGAGACATTTTGATCTATTGTGATATTGCCCAGGTGTTTTCTGTACTCCGCACTTCATATTTTTGGCAGTATCACTGTTGAAGTGAATGATACGCTTTTTTTATTTATATCCGTGCTTGTGTGTGAGAGTTTACCCTTACATTTCAAGCTTTCTGCTCTACTATACCGAGCCTCTTTTCTATCCTACCAATATCGCCAAATTTCAACTGCCTAAACTGAGGCTACACCTAACGTTCCTCTCTGGCTAGGTTTATTCTAAGAAGGACTTATTATGTCAAGAGGAAGGAGTCTTATCGAAACCTCGTTCCTCGTGCCAATATCGCCAATTACAATTCCCTGTAGAGGGTAAATATTTCTGAAATCAGTTTTATTATAAGAAGGACTTATTTTGTCAAGAGGAAGGAGTCTTATCGAACCTCGTTCCTCCTACCAACACCGCTCAATGCTTCACCTCTGGTCAGGTTTATTATAAGTAGGACTTATATTTTTGTCAAGAGGAAGGAGTCGTATCGAAACCTCGTTCCTCCAGCCAAGACCGCGTCATAATTACAATTCCCTGAAGAGAACTATTATACGTTACTCAGAAAATTTTTATTATAAGAGGGACTTTTTTGTTAGGATGAAAGTCAGCAAGGGTACTATAGAATTCAGCTTGAAGGAAGGGTATGTAGTAGAGAGCCTGAGAATGAACCCATGTTAAAGTCCTTTGACAACCAAATGGCCTGATTCTACTAAGATTCGAACCCACGACCACTCGCTTATCGAAGCGGACTCTGTAACCTTGCGACTGCGAAGCTCTCTTGGCGAGACGTTACCGCTGGTGAAACGTCAGAGTCCATTTTATCTGAAGAAAAAGATCAAAGAGGGTCCGTTTTTTTTTTTTGGTAGAAGTGGTCGCAGTCTTCTTAAGCATGGCTGTGTATAAGTGTTTCGAACACTTCTTAAGAGACCGGTTTATTTGCGCTGCATGTACACCGCGCATGAAGAACTCATGCTGATTTTTCCCGCAGTGTATAATATTTTTAGTATTTCCACTGGAGTAATCCCCAGCGTAGTTCTCACCAAACTTACCGGACCGTACTTTGATGCAGCAGTAGCTGGTTGTGCTTACAATTATTGCAATCCATTGCCAGCGGTACATACAAGCGCACAGGCAGGTGAAACTTGTGGATTGAGACGTGGCTGGGAAGTCAGATCCTGCAAACGTAATATGGAACGAGTCTGAGGAAGTGTATACTATTGTATTGCCAACAAGCGACACATACCGCAATTGCTTGCAGTCCAATATCTTAACATCGGGACATCAAGCATTTTTGAAGCAGCCGATACCGCCTCCCAATAAACAGTCAACGGACAGACTCGAACCGGTCATGACACCGTCGATCTCCACGTGCCGTGCGGGTACTTACACGCGATTCTCGCGAGTAAAAAGCTTGGCCGAAACTATACCGTTGATCTGTTCAAGGTCATTGACTCTGACAGGGAGCTTGCTTGGCCTGACCATCGAAATTTCGGTTACGGCGATGAAATGTGACGTTTGGTGTCAGGGGTCATCTACAAATTATGTAAGGATTAAGGGGAAGAGGGGAGGTATCCAAATTTTATAACAAATGCTTACGAGGGGGAGAGGGGGATACAAAAAAATCTTACGAAAGATTGAAAAAATTAAAATACAAATAAAAACTTACAAAACTAAAAAAAATTAAACTAGTTGAACTATTTCTCGCTGAGATTTCAACAGTTGAACCTTGGGAAAGCGTGAAATCTCCTTGGTTGAATGATTATGTATTTTGCTTCGTTCACTTAAATTTCAGTTCATTAACTTTAACATGACATTGCCTGAAATTGGTTAAATTGTTTTTTTTTTTTGCTTCACGAATACGCCATATGTGGAAAAATCTTCCACATAAAGTCCTTACGTAATTTGTGGAGACGCCTTATGAAATTTGTAATGTATTTAACGCTCTTAATTTTGGTCCTGTCTTGGGCCGATAGTATATAATCAGCGGACTATTTTTCCGTCCGAGTGAAGCCTGGTATGAGGGGTGACTAATACAGGGGTAGGACAAGAGCGAGTTTTTATAATTTAATATAATTTAATAATATATTATTTTACATTGAGATATATTCACCTCTCGACTGGTCTCGAGGCACGATGCTGCACAAGCCAGTCGTCGTATGTTCGAGTCCCGGCTCAGGAGAGACTGTTAGTGTCAGTAGGACCTTAGCGCTAGCCCCGCAATTGTCCTGTATACTCAATAGTTGGCTGCAAAGTCTGTGTATAATAAAACAGAAGGTCGAGTTCCGATATGGAATGCAGTACCAAAGATTTGCCTTTCTTTGGTATATTCTGTAAAAACGGAAATGAACACGTAACGTTGTGAGGAGCAGATTCAAAATATCAATAACTTCTATTTAACTGTATAGAATGCAGTAATTAATGTATCATAGATAAAAAGATAGATGAGAAAAAATGCAAGATTATCATAATTTGAAGCTATGGAGGCTTGTTACAGACGTTAGCCTCACACTCAACGGACAATGACAATGAGTGCTGGATCACCCCTAGCTATAACGGTGAAAGAGCATAAATATCAGTGAGAGAAACGTCAGACGGCTACAACGTGGTATAGAATAGTCACATGCAGTATAAACCGTCAGATCATTATTAAAGTATGGTAGCCCAATGCAGCCCATTGAAACCCTTTCTGTTAAACCCCTTTTATTAGTAGAATTAGTAAAAACTCCTTTATTAATAAAACTAGTAAATTAAAACTATGCTGTTGTTTGGTCAAAAGATGTAAATGAATTTCATGCAGTGATTTAGGTGAATATAAATACTCATGTAATTAATTCGAAATACATGCAGTTAGCTTACATACTAGGTTAAAACTTTTACTTTCTAGATCCCACATATAATAATACGACTGGTTCATTAGTACATGATAATAGATCTGAGCAGCCACAAAAGTGAGCGAATACTAAAATGAAAAATACGCTCGTTGCTTAATTTATTACATTCAGGACACCACGAACATTACAATTTAAAAGAACTTGTTTCGGATTAAAATGGAAGAAAAATACGAAAATAAAATAAGCTTAAGAAACCGAAAATTGTAACTTACAAAAAAAACATTACAGCTTTGAAGCTGCTATCCAGACTGCTTTTATCTTCCCATACCGAATACTAATTCCAATGCCTGAAATTTAACTGGAATTGTTGACAGGTTGATGCTGTATGCATTTCAAATTTCTTTGAGTGTTGCTTGTCTTCTTTAAATAAATAATTTTTTGTCAAAATACTTTTCATACGCATATCAATAACATGAGGTAGGTACTCAGAAGCTGAGAAAAGCTAAAAGTGACCGATTCATCAGATTATAAAACCAATCAGATTAACGCAAACTTAAAAATTATACTGCCAGAAAAATACTATAAATTATCGTTGATTATATTGCCATAATTTTATCTGCGCTAAAGAATAAGCTTTTTTCTCTTTGTTGCTTTGCCCTTGCAACAACTAATTAGTTCAGAGTATCAACAACTCTCCGGGACATTTTTGAAATACGTTTATAGAATCGATTGGCATTCGCAAGCTATGCAGTTTTCGCCCAGCCCACTGATCATCAATCAATTCACATTGATTTCATAACCTTTCATCTTTTGTAATTGAATTACTAGCCTGTGTAATATTTTAAAAGCCCGCAAAAACCAAGCTACCACTCACCGGATCCCACATAGCTTTACTGGACGCGCATACCGTGTCCATGTATGTATGTATGTGACAGGGCTTATCTGGTAGCATACCAAATGGGATTACCTGTGTGGGGACCCGGGGCTCAGCTAATTAGTACATCATAACCGGGGCTTTTGAGCGCAAGTGGTGTGCAGCGCAGCAATCAGCGATCGAAAATTTGACGAGGCAGAATCAATTAACACAAATTCAGTCACCACATCCGTATACAATGGTGGCGGCATTTTCCACCCCCGCACGGCAGCGCTTGACTTCCGAAAGTGCTAAACCGTGAGCCGGCATGTTCGTTGCCGACAGTGAGGCCAAACACGTGTTTAAAAGCAAACAATTGTTTTTTTTTTAAATATAGTAGTAATAGTACAAATTAGTGTACTGCAGTTGAATATTGTTGTAAATCGAGAAGAAAATTGGAGCTTTTTCTTACCAAAGAATGGTTAATGAAATTAATTAAACTAATTGGTTATCGCATTTAAGCTCCAAAAGACTGTGTACCGTGGCATGGCAGATGATAGGGACTCTCAACTCACCCACGTGGCTTACCGCGTCTCGATTCTACAAAAACGACCGCATTTTTTCCCACTTTTGCGCTGCTGGTGCTGCTGCTGTTGCAGCGGATCACAACAGCATCGGCTTAAAGGGGTTTTGCGGTCGTTAGAGAGATGAGTTGTTGATTGGGCATAACCTCTGTGGACCATTTTTATATCGCTCCCGTGCGCCCGCCGGCTGTACCGTAGCTCGCTGTGGCTACATTTTACTCCTCCACTAGCGTTAGCAGACCGATCTGTATCGATTGATGATGACGGTGGCGGTTTTTGGGTGGCAGTTTTTTTTTCCTGCGAAACTACGTATTAGATCTCGTGGCCACTGCCATGCCACAGATTTTTATCCATCATTCGAGGCTGGAGTTTGTACATGCATGCATAGTCAGACCTTTCAGTAGCATATGTTGTTCGGGTATTAATAAAAATGGCTCTATCAATTTGTAATCCCCTTCCTAGAAGGGGATTCACTGATGGTTGATTGGAAATACGGATAACTACCAAAAATCGCGTTGAAGAACAATTTTGGAAAAACTGTTTGCGTGTAATCGATATGCCTGTAACCACCTAAAAAAAGTTTTTGCTAAATTTGTAAAATTTGTAACATTAATACGTTACCATTACGCTGCAATAAAATATTTTTCGCTTCGGAAAGCAATGATTATACGTTATGATAACACATTGTCTTCTATCGTCCTTTTTGCTTGCAAATAATGAATTCGTGCTGGAGAATCGCGTATAATTTACAAAATAGACGTAATTTCATGAGAAATTCAAATTCGCTAAACTTCACAGATATGACTAGAAAATTTGTCACCAAGAGCTTTATGATTCAAATTTGCTATTAAAATCATTAAACACGATTGAAATATGATTATTCTTAAAAAAGTGTTTGATAGATGATTTTGAGTAAAAGGTTTGATAGATGACTTTATTACTTCATGTTTTTCAATAGTTAGATGAGCAATGTTGACGAATTTGAAACCAATTCGGACTGGCAATTATTAAAATTTGCAAATGACAATGACATCAATCTGATCTGTAACGGAAAAATGATGAAATCCTTGCAGCCCGGACCTATGGCTTCCTCATACATAGTGACACATTTCGGGAATGTTCCGAGAAATATCGTTAATTATTCGGTTTATCTGCGATTATTTATTACCAAACTGCTACTACAGAACCAGAGCAATGTAAACAATTTTAAAGCGGTGACTACAGAATTATTTTTCTAAAACATTGGTACTTACAAGTCACGTAACAGCTCAAACTCTATACACTTTTGTTTTTACACTGCTGAGCATCTCGATAGTGACTGCTTTTCCCGAAAAATCAGTCGAAATGTCCTAAAACTTGCTTATGAAGTTTGCTTTTTTTAGTCACAGCTCAAATACGTCTGTCAAACTGTGCGCCAGTGTTGTCAGCGCTGACAGCGCGTCGTGCGCGAGCATCCAGAGCAAATGATTATGAATTCTTTCAAAGACACTGCAACGTAGTAAAAAGTAGGTACATTTTATTGACGTTGGACTAAAGTCTATATCGAAGCTAGGCGCCCGAATTTGAAAATGAAAAGTGGTCAGGTTTTGAGTGCTTATACATCAGTTATTTCTTTTCAGAATATGGGGGTTTCGGCATCAACCGATCAGAAATTCTTTTACGGTTAAATTTATGTAACAAAAACAATCCTTTGTTTGAGATACACTATTGGAAAATTAATATCTGTTTTCATTGCTTTTTTACGTCATTCACCATTCTCTTTTCATCTAACTTCCTCCCTCTTTTTAAATAACTGACGAAACCTTAGTATATAAGGTACCATTCATTCACATTCCAAAACTCTGCCGGTATCATACGCACGCCATCGAATTGAATTCCTCATTCGTGCGATGACGCTTCTTTCTGGAGCAGCAGAAAGCGGGTGGTGACAAATATTGGTCGCTTATAATAGCGCATGCCATCGAATTGAATTTCTCCTTATTTTTTTATTAACACTTATTTGCTAGAAACTTCATTTAGACGAAAACAGGTTCTTTTAAGTAACATAAATTATCGGTAAAATCAGTACCATAAATTATCGGTAAGGTTTTCTTATTGAGCATACATTTAATTAATTTAATTAGCGCATGCCATCGAATTGAATTTCTCATTTTTTTTTTTGACCGGCAACGCAGACGGTTCTTTCTGGAGCAGCAGAAAGCGAGTGGTGGCAAATATTAGTCGCTTATAAAATTTATCATCAGGGACGAATGACCGTTTGGCGTTAAAGTGCCTTCAGAAAGAAATCAAATCAAATGAATTTCTCATTCGTTCGTATATATTTATTTGTTTATTTTTTTTACAAATATGTGATGTAAGGCTTTTACCTTTTTTGTGCCATAAATTATCGGTAGAAGGAGCACCATAAATTATCGGTAAACGTAATTTCTTAAAATACATGAAGTTATATGCTGGGCTGGCGCTAAGGTTTTCCTGGAGTGACAGCGCTAATATAACAGATTTATTTTTTTAGTATATATTATTATTTTTAACGCTTTAACGTCTCCGCATTTAGAAATGCACTGTTATAAAAAATTGCAGAAAATATTAGAGTTATAATTCCGTCTACTATTTTTTTTCAATGGAATATAAAAATACCTTTTTACTTTTCTTTTTCCGACTCTAAGCAAAGTCATGCTATTTTTAATTTTAATTTAAGGAGTAAAATGTAGTAATGAAGATAGAAAATTAAACTAACTGAAAATATGATTGTAGAAACTACGAAAAATATAGTTCAGCAGGTGGGACTCGAACCCACAACTTCCAATCTCCGGTCAGATGTGTTCCCGTTACACCACCGCAGAACGTTAAAGACGTAGTTCTAGAATCGAGTTTTGTATCGCTTATCCAATTCTCGCACTTCGTACATTTACTCAGTAGAGACTATTATTTATAGCTGGCTATTGTTTCAACACCCTCAGTGGAAGTTGGAATGACTTCTCAGTGTGAGAGATAGAAACGTGCCAGTAAGTTGCCATCTCTACCAGCAGCAACATCGACTTGCGTCACAAACATTTTTACTTTTCTTTTTCCGACTCTAAGCAAAGTCATGCTATTTTTATTTTATTTTTGCGATACAAAACTCGATTCTAGAACTACGTCTTTAACGTTCTGCGGTGGTGTAACGGGAACACATCTGACCGGAGATTGGAAGTTGTGGGTTCGAGTCCCACCTGCTGAACTATATTTTTCGTAGTTTCTACAATCATATTTTCAGTTAGTTTAATTTTCTATCTTCATTACTACATTTTACTCCTTAAATTAAAATTAAAAATAGCATGACTTTGCTTAGAGTCGGAAAAAGAAAAGTAAAAATGTTTGTGACGCAAGTCGATGTTGCTGCTGGTAGAGATGGCAACTTACTGGCACGTTTCTATCTCTCACACTGAGAAGTCATTCCAACTTCCACTGAGGGTGTTGAAACAATAGCCAGCTATAAATAATAGTCTCTACTGAGTAAATGTACGAAGTGCGAGAATTGGATAAGCGATACAAAACTCGATTCTAGAACTACGTCTTTAACGTTCTGCGGTGGTGTAACGGGAACACATCTGACCGGAGATTGGAAGTTGTGGGTTCGAGTCCCACCTGCTGAACTATATTTTTCGTAGTTTCTACAATCATATTTTCAGTTAGTTTAATTTTCTATCTTCATTACTACATTTTACTCCTTAAATTAAAATTATAAAAATACCGTCCAACGTCATGTGATCGTGTCTTGGATACCACCCTCCTACTTTTTTTTTTCAAGTGCCAAACCAAATTTTGTAGCAGAATTGTGAAAACTAGAGTAATGTAAAAATGTCTTTGTACAAACTTCAAAGTTTTGCCTTTCTCCTAGAAAGGTATAGCAATCACTGGAAAAACCGAAGGTATAAAAGTGGTCCCAATGGCCGAATGTCATATACCACTCGACTTCTTTCGACGAACTGAGCATTTTCTGTATGTATGTATGTATGTGTGTATGTGTGTGTGTGTGTTTGTGCAACTTTTTTCTCACTCACTTTTCTCAGAGATGGCTGGACCGATTTTCATGATATTAATTGTTAATAAAAGGTCTAGTTGCGCCATAGGTTGCTATTGAATTTTATTGTAATCGGATTTTTAGTTTATTGGTTATGTATCAAAATGTAAAAATCACAAAACATCAATATCTCAAAAACCACATAACCGATCTATAAAACTGGTTTCAAATGATTGGGCTGTCTCCAGAACTCTTAACTTTTGAATTTTGTTATGATTGAACATATGGTTCAAAAGTTATGTAAAGAAAAGTTATCCTGAGGTTGTTTAAACTCACTCATTTTTCTCAGTGATGGCTGAACCGATTTTCACAAAATTAGTGTCAAATTAAAGGTCTAGTTGCCCCATAGGTTGCTATTGAATTTGATTGCAATCGGATTGTAACTGTGTCCGTTGTTCATAAAAATGTGAAATCACATAATGAAAGTAAACATATTGACTTTCTCCTAACGATCACTGGCTAATTAAAAGGTAGAAAAATGATTGAAATGGCCGAAAGTCATATACTACTCGACTCAGTTCGACGAATCGAGCATTTTCTGCATATATTCATGTATAAGTGTATATTTTTGTGTGTGGGTGTGTACGTGTGTATGTGCACCTTTCTTTCGCACTCACTTTTCTTAGAGATGGTCTGACCGATTCTTTCTATCTTGGTGTCAAATGAAGGGTCTATTTGCCGCTTAGGTTGCTATTGAATTTCATTGTAATAAAACTCTTAGCTCTGGCGCTGCGTCAGAATGTGAAAAACGCTCTTATATCTCAGAAGTTATGAACATAGTTGAATTCAAATAAATGGGCTTTCAAACCCTTAAACAATGAATTTCATAATGTTTAAACATGTGGTTTGAAAGTTATAGAAAGTGACGAAACCCGCGGACTGTTTAAAACTATAGCTACAATCAAAATATGTGACCTCAACATCATTTAAATTTAATATCGTACTATTTCAATGCTTGCGGCCTTGCTCGGGATTGAAGTTGAAATTAAAAGTCATTTCTATTATTTCACTTTTTGCCTTTCTCCTAGAAAGATATAGCAATCACTGCAAAAACTAAAGGTATAAAAGTGCTCAAAAGGGCCGAATGTCGTATACCACTCGACTCAGTTCGACGAGCTGAGCATTTTCTGCATGTGTGTGTGTGTGTGCTCTCCCAATCTCACTCGATTTCCTCAGAGATGGCTGGACCGATTTCAATGAAATCAATTGCAAATGAAAGGTCTAGTTTCCCTATAAGACCCTATTGAATTTTATTGTAATCTGATTTCTAGTTTAGAGGTTATGTATCAAAATATAACAATCACGAAACATCAATATCTCAGAAACTACACAACCGATTTAAAAAAAATTGGTTTCAAATGAACGGGCTACCTAAAAACCCTCAAATTTTTAATTTTATGAAGATTGAACATATGGTTCAAAAGTTACAGAAAAAAACGTGTTCTAGAGACTATTTAATCTCACTCATGTTTCTCAGAGATGGCTGGACCGATTTTCATAAAATCAGTGACATATGGAAAGTCTTGTTGCCCCATAAGACCCTAATGATTTTTTTTTTTGCGAACGGATTATTACTTTTCCTGTTATGTTTAAAAATGTGAAATCCAGCTATGAAAAGAAACATATTCTGATGACTAATTGGGCTCACTCACTTTTCTCAGAGATGGTTGACCCGATTTCCACAGAATTAGTATCAAATGAAAGGTCTAGCTGCCTCATAACATCCTATTGAAGTTTGCTTAATCGGAATGTAACTTCTTCTGTAATGTATCGAAATGTGAAAATCACGAAACTTCATTATCTTAGAAACTACACAACAGATTTGAACAATATTGATATCGAATGAACGGGATAGTTAAGGGTTAACTAATGAATTATCATAGAACACGTGGTTTCAAAGTTTGGCTCCCCCATACGTTCCCTTTTCATTTGATTGTAATCAAACTTAAGCAACCGTTATGTTTTAATTTGTAAAACAACGAAAGTCTATTAACTCAAGTATTACACGACTTATTTGAACATAACTAGTGTCATACGAACGATTCATCTCTCAAACTTACAAATAACAAACTTCACAAAAATATGACAAACTGTTCAAAAGTTTTGTAAAGAAAAGAATTTCAAAGACTATTCAACACTATAGCTGCTTTGAACAATATATATGGCCTCAACATGATTTAAATGTGGTATCGTACTATTTGAACGTTCCCGGTACCGCTCGTGATTAAATTGTTCGAAATTAAGAGTCATATCTTATATTTCGCTAATTTTGAAGCACTAACATTACGTCAATTTTCATATTTTATAACTTAATTACAACATCAAAATTTTAGAACCCAAAGAGTGAATATAGTGAATAAGCATTCATGTAAATCTATTTTTACAAATAATAAGTTTGAATGAGAAAGGCTGAGTCTGACCGCTAGGTGGATTAATTTAGGTTTTTAGTAAACGGTAGATTTTCGGAGACTTGAGGATGATGGAAACCTCGCACTGAAGGTCGTCAAACTGAAGGTTGAATGGGTCCTCCAGCCACCAGACGTTTGCTTCAGGTACCTCGAGATGAGACATAAGAAGCGCTTCGAGCGCAACTGTTGCTAATTCACAACAACCTTGTCTTGGACATCGTCGTAGCAGGGGACGCCTCGAGGACAGAAATATGCACCGCTATCATGCATCAGTTTCCTAATCTAAGGGCTTAAATTAATGCCCCAACTTTACCAAGAGAGCCTGGACAAAATAATGAGGACGGCTTCACCGGCAATAGTTGCATCAACACCTATAACAATTCCTTGAAGAAGTGATGAGGCCATTTGCAACATCGACGTTCGATGCCTAGGTATTCGAGAAGGTAAGTTAAAGAGAACGTGAGAGGACAGTTGGCAGTTGGCTCCGTTCGAGTGCTGACCAAAAAGTTGCCATACTCTCGCAGGTGTGCGACGTAACCAAGCCTAGGACTCACTAGAGCAAACGGTTCACCGATAGACGTATGCAATAGCAAACCTCCACAGCACGAGCCTCCAGACGAGTAAAAGAGCTTGTTGTTATGAACCCATAGGGTGATGCCTACAAAATCGTAATGGCCAAAACCAAAGCCGTGTTAACGCCTGCGGAGCGATCACCAGCGATGCTGGAGCGAGTCATCGCGGGACTCCGGATAACCAAAGCCCGAGGAGACAACGAGGGTTACGAATGAAGAACTCTTCGTGGTCGCCAACTTCCTAATTGTAAGCGAGATATCTAGACCGGATAGAATTCCGAACAATTAGGGTGACCTTAAAAGTGGCCGTGACTGCTTTTTTTCGGAGAGGTAAGAAACAGGGAATGAACTTATTACTCAGGATTCTCGACGGACAAGGTGTTTGAGAAGATTATTCTCAACAGTCTGAAGAAGTACAGAGAGGGGGTGTGCATGGTCTGGCAGGTAACGATTTCGACTTCCGTGAGGAAATTATATTATTCTCTCCGTCACCAAGACGGCGGAGGTAGTACTCCAGCAAAAGAAAAAGGGCATTTGCTACTGCACAATCGTCACAATTAACATGAGAAACGCATTCATTAGCGCCAGCTGGTGCCGGTTTCGCTGTACAAGATCCTGGAAAACTATTTTCAGGTTCAAGTACTAGTTTACAACACAGACTACAGGGTCAAAAGTGCGTCTCAATTATTCAATCACCATCCTGGGTTCGATGTTGTGGAATGTCATGTATGACGGAGTGTTGAAGCTAAAGCTCCCTATAGGGGTTGCAATCGTCAGCTTGTGGACAACATAACAGTCCATTGAAAGGGTGGAACTGACGATCGCGCACTCTTTACGCATGGTCGAAGACTAAATGCACTCCTGACCTCCTAACTGTTGGAGTTAACGCATCATAAGACGGAGGTCACAATTTTAAAAACCCATAAATTAAAGCAACAGTCGGTGATCTAAGTCAGAGACTGCACCATGGCCTCAAAGCGATCTTTGAAGCTCTTGAGGGTGATGGTCAACGACAAACTCACGTTTAGGAGCCACGTAAACTGTGACTGTCTGGCCTTATCGGATATTGCATCATTAACATAACTTGAAAAAAAGAGTCGTAGAAAATCACTCTTTATGAAAGTTTAACCAACACTCTGAAATACCTAAACCGATTGCCAACGAACTTGGCATACGTATTTCTTATCGAAAAAAAAAATTAAAAAATCAAAAATTTATTGGAAATATGGAAGAGCAATCCCTGAGATCTGACGGGGTTTTACTTATGAGATTGTCTTGATTTTACGTGCATTATACGGCGGAAAAAATGCGAAAAATTATTTTGTTTCTATCAAAAGATATTTTAAGTTTTTCTTAGGCAATAATATCTACATTTCCATATTTTGTTATCTCTATAGTTAAGGTCCTCTCCAATAAAGTCACTCGATGTTTCTTCTATTTTTAGCAATGACATCCTCGAGACAACGCCGGAAGCTAAAACACGCCTTTTGAACGTAGTCCTCCAGCATCGGCGGTCGATGTTAGACGTGCGCGCTATGTTAGACTTTAGGTTGTTGACACTAGGATAAGATGTTTTGCAGGATCAGTCAGATGTTTGGTTTACTTCACTTCACTTAACTTTCTCAGGAACATCCTCAACTTTCTTCGGTGATGTAAACCTGTCTGTGCGGCTGTTGGACACTGCCGAACAGCTTTTTGTCGGAGAACAGGATTATCATTTTTGCCTTATTCACATCCAACGGCCTCGGCAATCTCTTTCGGCGTCTTTTGGGTGAACAGTTAACTCGTAATCACTTTTTATACACATAAGATACACAAACTAACCCAATACTAACGTTCAAACATTTTCGCCGCATACTGTACCTACACGTCTACGTCGGTGGGAGAGAATAGAGCGGTCGTGCATAATGCTCCGGTGTAAACGCATTCAAGGGCTTTCAGAGTATAGTGACTTCGCGAAGTGTATCCAAATATCTATTCCCGTCTCACGGTGACCGTTTAACCGAAAACTGTACGTCCGTTGCTTTCAGGGAGCATGAATAAATGACGTAGCTTTTTTTTAGGTTTTTTTGACCCCCTCCTCCCCCATCGTAGCATTTCGTCACAAAGTCAGACCCCCCTCTAGATAATGTCGTAGCTTTATAACACCCCCCCCCCCTTATGACAATTTTTTTTGCAAATTTTACTATAAAAAAAAAAAAAAACATTGTATCACAGATGATCAAGAAAAGACAAGGAAGTAATAAAAATAACCCTAAACAGAAAAAACATTAATAAAAAAGAATAATTAGGAAAAATCCAAACTTTTTTCTTAGTTTATATTTGCTACGTAGCTCGGCTTGAACCCCCCCCCCCCTCTTGTCACATTTCGTCACAAAACTGCAAATCCCCCCTTCCCCCCTAGAATGCTACGTCATTTATGGATGTTCCCTTATATGATCACGTCGCAAATCGGTGTAGGGTTCGTACGATCAGAAAATAGCGTGATTAAGCTAATGATCACACGATGTGATTGGAAATAGTCAATAATTTATTTTTTTTGTCTGCGTCGTTTGATTAAAGACACTCATAATTTGTTTTCGTCATTAGCGAGCTTCACGCGTAACATTGTTCGGTACCACGGTAACACAAACATTTCTTCCGTCACAGTCGTGGAGATGCAAAAATAAACTCCGATAAAAGCGTTGGTTTTATATAAGCGTGTCGCAAACTGGAGTAGGTTTCGCTCGGTCGAATAAATATCGAAGTTAATCTTATGACTATGCAATGTATACCTTTCAAAGATTTGCGTCTACAGAAATGCGTTTGCTTTCTGCAAAGTAATCGGGACTTGGTGAATGGCCTATGCGTGTGCCGCTAGCATAGGTTTGCGGTGTTTGACAAGAAAGACAAAAAAGACAAGAACGACAAGAAAGATCGTTTGTTCTCGTAACGACTTAATTTCAAACGCAACATTGTTCCGATCCGTCACTTACCACGGTGACACAAGCCCTTCTACTCATCGCAGTCGTGGAGATGCAGAGCACGGAGACCGTAAACACGGTCTCCGACAACAACGACTATTACACCTCTCTCCTTACCTTGACAAACGTAAGAACGTAGCCGATGCCGTTCGCTAGCTCAGATCTGTCACAGAGAAGCCACTACGATATGTGAGATAATCAAGCTTACGTCGAGAGTTATGTGCATTATCGGAACTTTCTGAATGATAGCAACGTATTGGGGGTTTTTTGGCTATCAGTCATGTCTTAACTTAACTGTTCATTTCTGAAATCAGGATGATTCTTATGAAGCAGGAATTCTTATTAGATGCCGTATTAAACCATTTTCAAATTCCAGATAGTGCGGTTTCAGGAGATTTTGGTGAAATTTTTTATCCAAAAACCGGTGTTCGATGACATTTTGAAATTCAAAATGGCAACTTTTGGCTTCTGAAAATCAGTTAAAACCAGTTAAGTTATTATATAGGTATTCGGAAATGGGTGCAAATGCCACAACGATATCCGATGCCATTTTTCAATTGAGGATGACTTTTTGTATACTAGGCAACTGAGGAAAATGCTTTAATACACCCTACTATTGGTATTTCCAGAGGCAACATAACATCAAGAAACCGAGAATTGATGACCGACGCCATTTTACAATCAAGATTGCTGAGTATGTGCAGCGTTCTATTAAATGTTTTAACAACATTTTTAAAATACCCAGCAATACTATTGGCAGTTGGCAATTGTGTAAGTAAACTGTATTTTTTTTTCTAAAACATTAAATTAATAAACACTCAGTTTTTAACAATCAACATACATATGGATTGTTTCACCTCACCCGACCCTAAAGGCCTCTTTATACCTACACAACACCATACACCATCATTGTCGATGATTGAACAAAGTACTTTCACCCTCGCTCCATAGACTCCAAATGCTCGTAATAGCACCTGACCTTGAATGTAATCGAAACTTCAGTATCAATCCAGAATACGATTTCCCATTCAACCTTCGCTACGCAATGACGACCAACGTCACGTAAATTTGAATAGACAAACTTGAACTTGTCGAAAAAGTCTGTCTGCGTCCCCCACATTAGGTTCGAAAATGTGCGGTTTTCCCAGTCTGCCGGTTCCCAAACTTGGCACACTTTTCCGCATTGTCATTCCGAACGTTCGGCTTTTTCCCCCCACTCCAGAGTTGACCCGCTGGTTTATTCAACTTTTCACCCTACTGTGCAAAGTCTCGCACTCCGCCCTTGCAGAACAGGCAAAATTCAATCTGTTGTCGACACATCATTAGACAAAGAGGGGCACCCAAATTTAATTTCCCTAAAGGGCGCCGCCAGCAGCTTCCGGCTGAAATGCGACAGTAACCCAAATGATCTGCCTCTCGGAAATCGCTTCCTGCATGAAATAAAATGCCTCCCAGTTCACACCAAACAAAAAACTGGCCCAAGTTCAAACACATAATTTTGCATTAATTGACTCCACCATCGTAATCTGTTCGGATCGTTTCATAATTTTTCAACCGCACTTTTCCCCAACAACGATGTCAACGTCCTCGTTGCCGTCGTCGTCGTCCTCTTCGTCGGGTGGGGAATACGCATGGTCACATTGTATCTGTCACGGACAATAAAGAAGGGGTGGTGTACGTTTATGCTTTCAGTGTTAGGGAGACGTCAGTGGGGGAGTAAACAGGAATCAGGTTCACTGAGATTTTTCTTTGCTCTTTTTAGTCGTTCAACGGCGACTGGAAATTGAAAGCAACCCGAAATTGACGATTGGCGTATCAAGTGGACGTGCTTTGTGTTCACTTTGCTGGAGCTGATATTTTTTAGTTTTGTGTGGTGATAGGAAATTTTGAGCTAGATTGATATTGAAGTAAAAATACATAATTTTCTAACAGATTAAGCATACAATTATTATTACTTAAACAAATTTAACAATAAAACCTAAATTAACCCACCTAGAGGTCAGACCCAGCCTTTCTCATTCAATTTTTTATTTGTAAAA
This sequence comes from Wyeomyia smithii, assembly GCF_029784165.1. NCBI lineage: Eukaryota > Metazoa > Arthropoda > Insecta > Diptera > Culicidae > Wyeomyia > Wyeomyia smithii. The sequence continues at coordinate 44,034,221 of NC_073694.1, forward strand.
ATAGATTTACATGAACGCTTCAATCCAATAAATGTATATTCACTCTTTAGGTTCTAAAATATTGACGTTGTAATCTTTACATATAAAAATGCAGTCAAGTCTATCTGTCTGTCTGATCCATATAGGCCCGAAAACTACCGAACCGATCGATGTGAAAATTTATATGTAGGGGTTTTTGGTGCCGATAAAGGTTCCTATGATAGTTTGAGACCCCTCCCTCTTCTGGAAGGGAGGGGTCCCATACAAATGAAACATAAATTTCTGCACAACTTAAGAACAAACCAAGCAAATGAAACCGAATTTGGCATGTGGATGTTTTAAGGGGTAACTAATATGTCCATAATAGTTGGATGAAACACAAATTTGTGTACATCTCGAGAACTAATCAACCAAATGGAACAAAATTTGGCAGGTGAATGTTTTTAGTGGTAACAAATATGTACATAATGGTTTGAAACCCGACTCCCTCTTCTATAAGGGAGGGGTCCCATAAAAATGAAACACAAATTTCGCACAGGTCGAGAACCAATCAAGAAAATACAACCAAATTTGGTATGTGAATGTTTTTAGAGGTAACAAATATGTCGATAATGGTTTGACGCACAAAGAAGTACATGTTACTTCACAAATTTTTGCATATCTCGCGAACTAATCAACTAAATGGAACCATATTTGGCAGGTGAATGTTTTTAGTGGTAACAAATATGTTCCATAATCGACCTCAGACAACATTTTGGATTGTAAGCTGGCAACTTCCGGTTTCTGGGAAACAGCCAAAAATGGCCGATTTCCACCCAATATAATAATATCCGGATCTAGAATAATACACAGGAGCTAAAATCGACCACAGATAGCATTTTAAATTCTAAGATGGCGACTTCCGGTTTCTGAAAACAGCAGAAAATGACCAAATACCACCCAATATGAGTTTTTCTTCAACCAGTATGCCGTTCAAAATCCAGAAATCGTCTCCAAATGCCATTATGAAATTCAAAAAGGCGACTTGAATTTTAAGATGGTGACTTCCGGTGTCTGGCAAACAGCCGGAAATGACCAAATACCATTCAATATGAATGTTTTCGGAACCAGAATTACGCCCAGATGACAGAAATTGATTTCACAGGCAATTTTAAAGTCCAAAATGACGACTTTCGGCTTCTGAAAAACAGTCCAAAGTGACCATATATCACCCAATATGAGTTTTTCTTTAACCAGTATCCTAAATACCATTTTGAAATCCAAGATGGCGACTACCGGTTTGTGAAAAACAGCATAAAATAAACAAATACTATCCAATATGAGTATCTCTGGAACCAGAATGATGCAAGGAGCTCACAATTGACCTCAGGCACCATTTTGAATTGCTAAATGGCAACTTATAGGCAACAGCCGGAAATGACCAAAGAATACTCAATATGGATGTTTCCGTAATCGAGATGATGCATAGAAACCAAACATTGACCCTGGACACTATTTTGAATTTGAAGACGACCACTTTTAGATTCTGGAAAACAACCAAAAATACCTCCCAATATGGGTATTTCCGGTGTCAGATTGATGCCAGAAAGTCTGCTGATAATGACAGAATACCACCCAATATGAATATATTCAGAATTAAGGCGATGTACAGAAGCCAAATGACGAGGATGTTGTCATTTCGATTAAAACCAATCATTTCAAACGAGTTGTTATTTGACTTTGATCATATCATATGGCCGATTCGTCGTGCATTTGCAGACTTCAAACAAACCGCAAGGAATCAATGAACTTGGAACGTTCAAATAGTACGACACCACATTTAAATTATGTTAAGGCCACATATATCGATCAAAGCAGGTATAGTTTTAAATAGTCTTTGAATTTCTTTTCTTTCCAAAACTTTTGAGCCACATATCAAATTGTTATGAAGTTTGTTATTTGTAAGTTTGAGAGATGACTCGTTCGTATGACACCAGTTATGTTCAAATAAGTCATGTATTCTTTGAGATAATAGACTTTCGTTGTTTTATTAACAATTTAATACATAACGGTTGCTTAAGTGCGATTATAATCAAATGAAATGGGAACGTGTAGGGCAGCCAAACTTTGAAACCACGTGTTCAATCATAATTCATCAGTTAACCCTTAACTAGCCCGCTCATCTGATAATAATAATCAAGTCGGTTGTGTAGTTTCTGAGATAATGAAGTTTCGTGATGTTCACAAGTCGGTACATTACAAATGAAGTTACAGTTCGATTACAGTGAAATTCAATAGGGTCTTCTGAGGCAGCTAGACCATTCATTTGACACTTATTTTGTGGAAATCGGTTCAGCCATCTCTGAGAAAAGTGAGTGAGTCCAAGTAGTCTTCGGAATATGTTCCTTTGCATAGCTGGATTTCACATTTTTAAACATAACAGGCAAAGTAACAGTCCGACTGCAAAACAAATCAATAAGGTCTTATGGGGCAATTACACCTTACATTTGACACTGATTTTATGAAAATCGGTACAGCCATCTCTGAGAAACATGAGTGAGATTAAACAGTCTTCAGAACACGTTTCTTCTGATAACTTTTAAACCACAAGTTCAATCTTTATGAAATTCAAAACTTAAGGGTTTTCTAGGTAGCCCGTTCTTTTGAGACATTTTACATTTTTAAACATAACCTCTAAACTAAAAATCCGATTACAATTTAATTCAATGGGGTTTTATGGGGCAAAAAGACCTTTCATTTGCAAACAATTTCATGAAAATCGGTCCAGAAAAGGGGAAGCAGCAACATCCACCGGTACTAAACCCAAACGCAAGCAGGCTTTGCCCTCCAGTTTATCGGACTCATCTTCGAATCGACTGAGCAAAACAACATGTTCGTACTCCTGCTGCCTGGAAACAGCGAGCCCATCACTCAGAAAGTGCGATTCCTCCCGCAAATCAACCTCTTACGAGACCTGCCAAAGCTCCAGACAAGGCATTATAAGTTATCGCTGGGACAAAACATTAGATACCCTTCTACGTACACGTCAACCCATCAACAATGGGTTGAAAGTAGTTCTGCGAGATTTTTCAGCTTTGGAACACCATATCGTCCTCCCCAGGTAACACACAAAACATGTTAGAAAATAAGTAACAACGAAAGTAGTCATATAAGTGTACTACAAGCGCAATTGAAAAGTTGTGTTATTATATTGTGTTTAAAGTTGTTTTTCATCAGTAATACAACCGCATTTCGAAAACAAGCTCTTTTTTTCTGATTTTGGAGATGTTTTAGTAACATGAGTTCAAGAATGAAAATCACTATCACTTGGTCTTTTCGTGAGACGTTACACCATCTAATAACAACACTACGTACCTGTAAAATGCTTTTCCTTAGTACCATAGTCGTAGCATTCAACACCCAACTTAAAAATACTTGATCAAATTGATATTTAAATTATATGAACGATTTCTATATTTATTCGAAGCGGGTCGAAATGCGCCATCAAAAGATGAACACAACGCTTGCAGTGTAACCAATATCACTTCCGTTTTTTGTTATTGTATATCTAACAACGTTTTCTAGTTTTGTAAGATTCTATATCCAGATAACGTAGAAAGTATGCGAAAACAATTTCAATAATCAAGGGAAAGAAACAACTCTTTTTGAAAAGTTGAATATTAATTTTTGTCATCATTTTATAATCAATTGAAACTGACACTGATAGAAGCAATTGTCGATCTAGTTGCACTGCGCAGACACAACACATTTGCGCATGCGCTTGTTAACAGTTGTCATAGCAACAGTTTTGCGCATTGCCGTATTAGTATTTTCTGGTGATATTGATGTCATGGAATAGGTAACATCAACTATTCTATACCAACGTGTGTTACTTGGGTCAATACTGTTACGTAACCCAGTTTACCATCTGTGGTTCAGCCATACACCTAAATGCAGAATGGTGCCGCGTTGCGACAAGTATACTGTAAAACATTACTCCCCGACAGCCCTCAAACTTATGACACCGATACTAAAAACGCGAACTGTAGTCAAAACCATCGCGCCACCAGCCGCAGCTGTCCAGAACGTCACCGAAAGCCACCCCGGCTAACACACCTGAACACACCGCTGTCGAATAACATTCATCCAAATCGTAGCACCCCTGCTGCAGAAGCGAGACTCTCCGCTGAAATGACCCTCCACTATCCACTGATCAAAATCACCTCCGCTTCATTGGAAAACCAGCGTAATATACGAATTTCTCTTGTTACAATCGTCGCCCTAATCATTACAAATGGACCGTTTTTGCAAATTGGATCGCTTGTTCTCTCAGAAGCAAACATGTTGAGCTTCTGTATAGCCTTGACGAGAAGGAGGTCGATGTTGCCGTCATAATGGAAACTCACTAAAGCCAAAAGTCAACGTCTTCATTTAAAGCTTTCAGCTGGTACGGCTGAACAGCATCGGTGTAGAGGGTAGAAGGGTTGCTATAGCGGCAAGGTGCAACACCAAGTGTCGCTGCTACCGTATTTCCAGCGTAGAATAATGGGAGCCATTGGGGTCGAAGTCGAAACTACGCTCGACCACGCTAAACTACGAGACGACCCATCAGCCATCGCGCTGACTGGTTCCATTTCCAGATAATCATCGATGAAACCATCAACGACGACCACACTTTAAAATCTCTGAAGGAAATGGATGGGGCGTTAGAAACCATCCATTGTGCGATTGCCGTCGCCCGTAAAACGGTGGTTCGCGTACAGCAAACTCAGGTGAGCTCCACCCTCCATATAGCAACATAAAAACAGCGTTAGGTTGCGAAACATCTTTCAACGCCAGTAACAATGAATTGGTGACCAATCCAACCAAAATTCCAAGATTTTTCAGAAGCGAATTCAAGGTCTGCGGTTCGGCCAAAAGTTCCTTTCAACAGTGTGTGGTGCAAAAACCTAGTGTATAAACGGCATCGGCACAGTTTTTCGATGTATTTCATTAAAATCATCCAAAACTATTTCTTAAACAGAGCTTTTCGGGTTTGCTTGCACAAGGTGTGCTCATAGCAACTCAACATCGACGCAGGAGTGCCCCAAGGTAGCATCTTGGGTCCACTCCTGCACAACATCCACACCTCGAACTACCCACGTCTTCCTGGGGGTAGTGTGTTGTCGCGGGCTCGCAGATGATACCGCGATCATGTATAGAGCTCGCGTCATCCGAGTTCTGACACGCTGGCTGGAAAAAGTATTAAGCCCTCTGAATGAGTATTATACCAGCTGGAGAATTGTGATTTACGCGGCTCAGATCCAGATTATTTAGATGCCACACTCGAGATCGCCCAGATTTGTTCCTCCTGATTAGGGTTTGCAATATTCCCGGAAATTGGTTTCCCGGGAAACGGGACTGAAAAATCTCAACTCCCGGGAATTCCCGGGAACGGGGAATGGAAAAAAATTCTTAGCAAAAATGAGATTTCAAACAAAGTTTATCAATAAAAGGTATCAAAAAAATCGTTTACAATTTCGTTATCAATTCGCATGAGAAACGAATTAAAAAACAAAACAGGGTTCAGGGTTTTTATGTCGCCAAACAATCGCTACAGATCCACTGACAATTTTCCGTTAAACCCAAATAATGTAGTTTTCTTCTGTAAAATTTTGCTTGAGTCCGCTGAAAAACCGCTGGTGTTCGATTTCTATAATATTTCTAAATCGCCGATTCCATCTCTTGCTACATTTCATTAGAAACTGGCGTTTCCAATACTTTCAGTTTGGTCTCCCGGCTGAGTGTTAAGCAGGCAGTAAACAAGTCAAATATTTGCTATATTTGGTACTGCTTTTATTGAGCAAAATATTTCTTCGGGCTATTTTATATATGCTGTAGTATTGCACTATAATCAATATCAATTATAACTCTGCTTAAAAAAATAGTAAAACCGATTCGCTCATATTTTACTGAATATATTTGCTATACCACCACACGATGCGATTTATTTTCATAAAATAATCTATGTAACAATATAGTTTCATTTGGCATAACAACATTACAAACCCTTTGGATTTATTTGCCTAATTTTTCGTTGACTGAATAAAACAGCAAATGTTTTTGACAAATAATTGAAGCAAATAATTTTATATTACACGGCCAGCAAATATGGACCGTCATTTCAAGCAAATATTTGCTCCCTATAATGCCCACTTTAAAGGAGATATGCACTTTGACGACTTAAGTTTCGTGTTTTTAAAGTATCTTAAATTTTATTGCACAATTGTATGGGAAACTATATTAAATCTTACGAAATTTTTCGAAAAACTCGGGAATCCCGGGATCCCGGGAATTAATATTTTTGTTCCCAGGATCCGGGAATCCCAGGAAAAGGTAATTCCCGGGAAATCGCTCCCGGGATTGCAAACCCTACTGCTGATGACTGCAGGATACGGTTCGGTGACCTTCTCATAAAGTAGTCCAACGTGGAGGTTTACAAATCAGTCAACATTCTCATCAGAGCGCTGTACCCTTGATTTGTAGGACTCGCCTGATAAACGGCGGGATAATGCGTACCATCCGTGGCAAGTGCACCTACAGGAATAAAGTAGATCCCACTTGTGGTCCTTAGCCGCTTATCCAACCACTCCTATCCCGGGATCCACGCGGTGTCACCTGGGATACGAGCAACCAAGGGAAAATCGGGTAACCAACCCCGGTGGAAACTTGGTCGTATGTTGACAGGGAAGGAGGGCTCTTTTGAGTTTCTGAGTCATTTGTTCTCCATGTTAGGAGTGGTTCAAAACGACGTCTGTATGGGACTTTAAACAGTGTTATGCACGATGGCCCTCCCGCGAGACAGGGGATTAATTATAAGCCACCATCGTTAACAATCACATGTAATGAACGAGGAACAAAGAAAATCTTTACTATACGGCAGATCCTTCACCTGCTGCCATTGCATGAATTTGTGCAACTAGAAGCGGAAAGGAGTGCGCTCCGGCTTAAACATCTGAAAAATGTCTTACCGGGTGACCTTCTTGGCCATCTTAGTATATTGCAACACTTCAAAAGAGGGCCAGTGATGAGTATGAACGGAGACTGGATGAAACCTATGAATAATTGCGATATTCCCTACAAGGTGCATGAAACATCACGTTCCGATTGGGAGTGCGGGGCTCATATGGTTCGTCCGGGGTCAACGGTATTCTTTATGGACGGCTCAAAAATTGGTCCAAAAACGGGTGCGGGAATCTTTGGTCCTGGAGCTCGGATATCGGTGGCTATGGGTGAATGGCCAACAGTATTCCAAGCAGAGATTTACGCTATAATCGAATGTGCTAACGTTTGCTTAAGGAGAAATTGCAAACATGCGAATATTTGCATTTTCTCTGATAGTCGAGCGGCGCTGAGGGCTTTATGTGCCTCCAAATCCACGTCAAAAATTGTCTGGGAGTGCGTTCTCTCTCTGCGGAGCCTGTGTCGTACGAACTCTGTCAATCTGTACTGGGTTCCAGGGCACTGTGGAATTGAAGGCAATGAAAAAGCAGACGAACTGGCCAAACAAGGTTCCACCTCTCAATTCATTGTTTGAGGTTTTAGTCACCGTATAATTTTATTCCCTTTGGATGGTTGATCTTTCTCGGTGAAATATACACACTATGTTTGCTTTAACATGACGTTTCGGCGTACTGTTATTCAGCCATCGTCAGATATGACAAAACAACATTCTTCTCCCACCAGTGTGGTTTGCTTACTCTGATGATGGCTGAATAACAGTACGCCGAAACGTCATGTTAAAGCAAACATAGTGTGTATATTTCACCGAGAAAGATCAACCATCCAAAGGGAAGAAAAGAATCTCAATTCATTGGTCCAGAACCCTTTTGTGGCATTTCAAACTGTACAATAAAAATGGAACTGAAATACTGGGAAGAACAACAGGTGACATCCAACTGGATGGCGGTCGGAGGATGTCACCAGTCAAAAAGGGTAATAACGCCAAACGCATAAATTACAAAAAAGCTATTAGAGCTCAATAAGTGGGCGCTCTGTATCTACACAGGACTAATAACAGGGCACTGTCCGAGTAATTATCATCTAAAGAACATTGGTCGGGTTCAAGACGATACTTGTCGCTTTTGTAGCATAGAAAGTGAAACCTCGGAACATCTGCTATGCAGCTGTGGTGCATTATACATGAGCAGAATCAAATTTCTCAACAAGGGTTGCTTACAACCTAGTGAAATTTCGTCTGCCAATCCTCGGAAGGTGATTGGCTTTATTAAGCACATTATACCTGACTGGGAGCGTGCCGAGGCAACCGGTCATCACTCGATCAATAGTGGGTGACTGGGTATCCTATATAGCACGTATAGTAAAGGGGATATACTACAATAGTTCTGAATAATGGACGCAGTAGACTAATTCCACAAAAAAAAATACGGCAGAACCTCCAGAAATGCCATGAATAAAAAGCCCCCACGCACCACATATTCATCGACTTCAAACCGCGTATTACACTATCGACCGAAAAGAGCTAAAAGAGCTATGACGAAAAAAAATCCATTAAAATCTTGCAGAGGGCTTCGTCAGGATAATGGTTTACTAAGCCCCCGTACGAAGTGTAGCTTGTATTAAACACTCATAAGACCGGATGTTATCTACGGGCATGAAACGACGACAATGCTCGAGGATGACCTGCGAGTGCTCGGAGTTTTTGAACTAAGTACTAAGGACGATCTTTGGCGGCGTGCAGGAAAACAGAATTTGGAGGCGGAGGATGAACCATGAGCTCGCGCCACTCTACGGTGAACCCAGTATTCAAAAGGTGGCTAAAGCTGGACGGATACGCTGTGCAGGGTATGTTGCAAGAATGCCGGACAATTACCCTGCGTAGATAGTGTTTGCCTCGAGTCCCAGGGATTGGAGAGCGGCAGCCAATAACTGAGTGAATTGGAGAAATTTTGTGAATCAGGCCATGCCATTATAGAGAAATGACAAATAAATAATCAATAATTGAAGGACTCAAAAATTGTGCCTATAGAACGAGATAACTGTTTATAGACATCTATCCCACGTTGGAGCACGGAATCTTAGTATGAAACGGCTGTGTTCGGAAACACAGCCCCCAACCAGCTGCCACCCCTTCACGCGCTGGTGCACTATGAAGCCGGTTTTCAGCTCGCTGGTGGTGCCACAACTCTGATGGAAAGCAGCCGCTCGGTGTCTAATTTTTCATGTCTTCTGTCCTATCCAACAGGCTCCTCCCAAGTAACATTTCAGGTTTTAAAGCGGATTACAAGTACTAAATAAGTTTTGAATGAGTCTGCAAGAAAACTATAAAACATAAATTGTAACTTGGGCTGCGTCGCTACGACGTCGAAGTTGGGTGGATATAGCTCATCGTACTTTACACTGGTCAACAGAGATGCTCTCCAAAAGCTCAAACCAGAAAAAAATTAAAGATTATAGCTATTCAACCATTCCTGTGAATTTTGGTGTCCCATATCCCAAGTTACCAATTATATACCTTATTTCGTTGCTTAGGTCCATGCCGATTGTTCCGGTTCGTATTATCTCTCAAGTTGTTTGTAACATATTGTTCTCCTGGGCGGCTTTTTAGGCCTTTCCCAAATCCCTGTCTCAAAGGGGGACCATTTTGTCAGCTCTATTTAGAGTCCTACGTTGTCACCAGGACGTTGATCAGCCACTCCTAACAAGAAGATCAGACGCGCCACACCATCTTGTTGAACAGACACCTTCTCCCTTAGATATTGTCGGATGAAAACATTTCCCAAGTACACCGACCAGTTGTGTCCACGTTTCAGCTGCATCTATTGTGATCGTATGACTCGTGGAGGAGTGAGATCGAGATTTGTGAGGGCTGGATCCAAGTTTAAAGCTCCTCCCAGGTTGTCAACTCATGATTTGGATCCCATAAGATTAGTGATACTCTAAACAGACCTAACACGATGGTTCCTCGGCAAGACAGGGGCTTGGGAAAGGCCCAACGAGCCGCTCCGGAAAACCACATTTTACAAACAACGTAAAAGATAATACGGATCGGAAACTTGGGACATGGAATTGCAAATCGCTCTGCTTTCCAGGTTGCGACAGGATAATCTAAAACGAGCTACATCCACGCAACTTCCAAGTCGTTGCGCTGCAGGAACCTTGTTGGACAGGACAGAAGGTATGGAAACGCGGACACCGGGCGGCTACTTTCATCAGATTTGTGGCACCAGCAGCAGCGAGCTGGGAGCCGGTTTCATAGTACTGGGAAAGATGCACCAACACGTAATGGGGTGGCAGTCGATCAACGCAAGGATGTGCAAGTTGAGGATAAAGAGCCGGTTGTTCAACTACAGCATCATCAACATGCACTGCCCACATGAAACAAGACCCGGACGACGTGAAGGACGCGTTTTATGCGCAGCTGGAGCAGGTCTACGATAGCTGCCAGCAAAGTCGTCATTGGGACATGAATGCTAAGGTAGGACGGGAAGCAATGTACAGACCGGTAATCGGACCAGATAGCCTGTAAAGGTTGGTTTAGGAGGAAGAAAGAGTACCGGAGGAGTGGATGGAGGGTATTGTGTGTTCCGTCTACAAAATGGGCGACAAGCTGGAGAGCTGCAATTACCGCTCAATCACTCTGTTGAACGCTGCCTACAAGGTACTCTCCCAAATACTCTGCCGTCGACTATCACCATTTGCGAAGCAGTTCGTGGGGCACTACCATGGGTGCCCGCGCCATCATTGATCAGATATTCGCGGTTCGGCAAGTTATGCAGAAATGCCGCGAATATAACGTGCTCACACAGAATTTGTTTATCGATTTTAAATCGGCGTACGACACAACCGATCGATATCAGCTGTGACAAATTATGCACGACTACAGATTTCCGGACAAACTAACGCGGTTGGTGCGACGATGGATCGAGTAATGTGTGTAGTTCGAGTATCGGGGGCACTCACGAGCCCCTTCGAAACCCGAAGAGGTTAAAGGCCGGACTAAAGGCCGAAGCAAAACGGATTGGACTGGTCATCAATGCATCGAAGACGCAGTACATGAAAGGAAGGGGTTCACGAGAAGACAGTGCTAACCTCCCACCTCGAGTTGAAGTTGGCGGTGATGAAATCGGTCGATGGTCGATGAGTTCGTGTATCTGAGCCCACTGGTAACTGCCGACAACGATACTAGCAGAGAAATTCAACGGTGCATTATGGCAGGAAATCGTACATACTTTGGTCTACAGAGGATTGAGTAGAATTCGTCTACAAAACGCTGATCAGACCGGTAGTCCTCTACGAACATGAGACGCGCACCATCTTCGGTGGACTGTAGATGGAGAACGGAGTGTGGAGGAGCTGCTTGGGGAGCCATCTATCGTCCACACCGCTAAGATTAGCAGGTTGCGGTGGGCTGTGCATGTTGTAAGGATGTCGGACGACAGCCGGGTAAAGATGGTCCTT